>NW_006399816.1:8063583-8100315 GCF_000299155.1 Elephantulus edwardii
GGAATCCCAAAATCTCTGTAGATGTTCATTGAAATGAAAAATAAACAACCTAAATAAAAAAAAAAATGCCAGGCTCTGGGTTGTACTGTTTGAATCATAGTTCCTAGCCTCTGACTCACTTCTGGAACTCTATCCTGAGGAAATGACAGAAACTATGGAGAAAAACTGCTACGTGCACAATAATTTTCATTGCACATTACCAAAATGAAAAATGCAAGCACTCTAAATGTTCTGCAATAGGGGAATAGTTAAGTAAACTACAGTTTATGTACTCAATGGAATATTGTGAGGCATGCAAAACGATGCTTACAAGGAATGAATAATAATCTGGAAAAATACAAATGTTAACAAAAAACAACATAAAATTATACACTTAATGTCTGTCATCTCCATGGAATATACTCCATATGTGCATGAATGCTAATATATTGCATAAAGTATATCATATATCTGCATACACACTGCATTCACCACTATTAAAATTTCTGTTAGAAAATAGACTTAAAAAAGCATACCCCTCCAAAAAAAAAAGGAGTCATCATCTTTGGGTGATAGGATTATAAGTCATTTCCCCCCTTTTTCTTGTATTTAAACATTTTTTATATCGTGATTATCATTTTGAAAATGGAAAAATATTAAATAAGTAATCCGTAAATGCATTTATAGACTTCTTATCTTTCTAGGAAAAGCAAAATAATTCATCCCAAGGAATGGGGTTTAGATGAAGGGAGGGGTGTGGGTGGGGTGGGGTGGGTGTGCGCACATGCACACACACAGACAGTGGCAGGTGGAGAAAATGATAAGTATACTCCTTTCTAAGTAATTAAAAATGCTGGTTCCTATTGTCATGGGGGGTGGGTATACCGATGAAGAACCCTGCATATGCCTGATCTCCCCTGGAGTGGGGTATAGGGAGCTTTCTTTTTTGTTTGAGTATTCCCTCATATTATATACAAGAACTTATCGAGAAGCATATTGCAGTCACAAGGATGTGCTGATTAAGATAGCCTAGAAGCTGACTTGGCATGTCCCATATATCCTCCTAACTTGTCATCCATACACACCGTGTCTCAAACATGGCTCAGTCCTTTTGCATATGAGTCACCTGAGGATGTTGTTAGAATGTAGATTCTGATTCAGTAGATCTGGGGTGGTACCCAAGGAGATGCATTTTACTATGTTGACACCATTGATCCACAAACAACATATGCAGCAAGGAGCTAGAAGGCAAAACAGCTCTGTGAACTAAAAATTTGGGTCTGATTCAGGCCATAGTCTTTCTGATCACTTTCTATGCACCTGAGAGCTGGACAATGAGTAAGGATGACAGAAGAATTAATGCCTTTGAGCTTTAGTGTTGAAGAAGAGCACTGAACATGCCATGGACGGCCAAGAGAACAAACAGATACGTTTAGGAGAGGGTGCAGTTGGAATGCTCATTGGAAGCAAGAATGATGAAGCTTCGCCTCACATACTTTGGGCACATGCTTAGGAGTGACTCATAGTGACCCTATGTACAACAACCCTAAACCCTACTCTATCCTGTATCAGTCTCACTGTCTCGGACACACCCACCCTGATTACCCCAGTCACTGAATCAATCCATCACATTGAGGGTCTTCCCCTCCCACACTGTCCCTCCACCCTCCCAAGCATGATGTCCTTGGAACATGCCCAAAGTATGTCAGATGAAGCTTCAGAATCCTTGCCTCCAAGGAACAGTCTGGTTTTATCCTCTCCAGGATGAACCTGTTTCTTCTCTTAGCAGTCCATGGTATATTCAATACTCTTCTCCAACACCAAATTGGGAAGGGTGTATGCCAGGGATGTGTCCTATCTTCATATTTTTTTAACCTGTATGCAGAACAGATTATCTGGGAGGCTGGGCTCTATGAGGAGGAATGTGGTATCAGGATTGGAGGTAGACTCGTCAAAATCTGTGTTATATGAATGACACAACCTTGCTTACTGAAACTGAGGAGGACCTGAGGTGCTTTATGCAGAAGGTCAAGGATTGCAGCCTTCAATATGGATTGAAGTTCAATATCAAGAAAACGAAGATTCTCACCACTATTGGCAGCACCATGATAGATGATGAAGAGATTTAGATTGTTAACAACTTTAGTTTGCTTGGCTCCACCATCAACACCCTTGACACTACCAGCCAGGAAATTAGAAAACATATAACATTGGGAAAGTCTGCTGTCAGAGACCTCTCCAAAGTACTGAAGAGCAATGATGTCAGTCTGGAGACTAAGGTGTGCCTGATACAGGTCATGGTCTTTGCAATCACTTGCTATGCATCAGAGAGCTAGATAATGACTAGGGATTATAGAAAGAGAATTGATGCCTTTGAGCTGTGGTGTTGGAGAAGAGTATTGAATATACCATGCCCAAAGGATGTGAGACAAAGTCTCACCATCCTCGCCTCAAAGGAGCACCTTGGATGCACTTTCTCCAAGATATATCTGTTTGTTCTTTGGCAATCCATGGGACCTTCAGTACTCTTTTCCAGAACCACAACTCAAAGGCTTCAGTTTTTCTTTCTTTTGTCATTCTTATTCATTTGGGGACTTATTCTCCTAGGACTAGTACTTCCTAATAATATGCCCTATTAATAAGATGAAGTCTAATTATCTTTCCTTCTAAATAATAGTCTGTCCTTCTTGCAAGACAGACTTATTAGCTCTTCTGGCAATCTATATATATTATAAATTCTTTGACAGTACCATAATCCAAAGGCGTGGATTCTTTGCTCTTCTTCACTGTCCTGTTTTTGCATGCTTAGGAAGAAATTTAAAATACAATTACTTGGGTCAGGGACACCTTACTCCTAAAAGTGATGTCTTTATTTTTTAGCATTTTAACGTGGTCCTTCACAGCAGATGTTCTGTTTGTTGACTGTTGTTTCCCTGGACATTAATTGTGAATCCAAAGGAAATGCAGTCCTCGACAGTGTCAATCTTTTCTTTGTCTATCACGATGTGGCTTATTGGTCCAGCTGTTTAGACATTTATTTTCTTTATGTTGGATCCCTCCTCCTAACCTTTCATAGTGAAGGCTATATTCTTTATCAGCAAGTATTTAAAATCATCTTTCTGCAAGCAAGGCTGAATCATCTGCATATCTCAGGTTGTTAATGAACCTTCCTCCATGTCAGATGCCACGTTCTTCCTCCTATCGCCTAGGATCTGGGATTACTTTCTCAATGTATTTGACCACCACCACCATGGTCTATGTTTGCTCAGCGACTGCAACACTGATCCTGTAGCATGGCAGGAAGTAGAAGGGAATAGGCAACATTGCACTGTGTCCCTGGGATTCTTAATTCTAAGAGAAAAATGCATTAACTTTTGGAACACATTTCCATATGAATTTTAATCAGTTTGTCAATTTCTATAACAAGGCCACCTATGATTTTGATTGGTGTTGCACAGGTCAATTTGAAGAAAATTAATGTTCTTCACATTATTAAATCTTCCAACCTGTGAATACAATGCATTTCTCTATTTATTTATATTGTAGTTCTCAGCAGGTTGTTGTTGTTATTAGGTGCCATTGAGTTATGCACTATGGATCTGAATCTTGTCCTTTTCTGTACTTTTTTCCAGAATCCAATTTACATGTTTTGTCAGATTTTTCCAAATTATTTTAGTTTTTTAAGCTATTGTAGATGATATAATTTTAAAATATCAATTTCTATTTATTTTCTGCTAGTTTATAGAAAGACATTTTAATATTTGATTAGAACCTAGAAACATTGCTAAACAGATTTATCAGTCACATAGTATTTTTTTTTTAGATATTTTATGAGAATTTCTACCTTGATCAGAGATAAATAAACTAAACTTCACAAGACAAAGCTGGCCTCTCATTTTTCTTTTTAAATAAAACTTTATTGGAAAACACCCAACACCCATTCCTTTGTATATTGTCTGTGGCTGCTTTTGTGCTACTATGGTAGGGCTGAGCAGTTGTGACAGAGATCATACAGCAAACTAAGGCAAATAAATATTTAGTATCTTGCCCTTTACAGAAAAAAAAAATCCAGCATTGACATAGATAATCATGTTACTTTTTTAAATAAAAAATGAAAAAAAATTTATATTGGTTTGCTTACCAAGTTTGTGTACATTGTATTTCACACTATTCTTCACTAGCATTGTGTTTTATATAATCATTCTGTTAATATTGGTTATTTTCTTCCTTTCCAGTGTGAATGTCTTTTTCTTTCTCTGGTTTTTTGGCCTGATGGTGACCTAGAGAGCTCTGGTGACATAGTGATAAGGAGTTCCAAAGACAGGCAGTTCGAATCCACAAGCTCGTCTATACAGGAAAGATGGCAATCTCCTTCTGTGTGGTTTACAGCCTCTGAAAAAGCCACTTGTGGGACAGCTATGAATTGATTCCAACCCAAAAGTAAATAACAATAGCGACAGTGGCCTAGTCCAGGGCATTGGCTGCTAACTCAAAAGTGAGGGTTCCTCTGGTAATTTGAATCTACCAGCAGCTTTGAGGGAGTAAAATGGACAATCTCCTCTTAAGTGATTTACAGCCTCAGAAAACTCACTAGAGCATCAGCTATAAATTGGTTATAACTCAACAGAAATGAGTTTTAGATTTTTAAAATTTGTCACTAAAATGTTACTAGAAGAGGTGAAAGCAGGCATGCTTACTTTGTTCTTTATATTAGGGGTGAGGGAAACCATTCATTCACCATTTACTGTAATGGTAATTGTAACTTTGACATACATTTATCAGATTAAAAATGGTTCATTCTATTCTTACTCCACTGAGAGGTTTGTTGGCTTTTTAAAAAAAAAAATCAGGAATGGATATTGGATTTTGCCAAATGAGATTCTACTTTGTTTGAAATGATCATATTTTTTCTCTTTCAATTTATTAATATAGTAAATGATATGATATAGAATGATTTAGAACATTAAATCAGACTTGCAGTCCTGGGATAAACTCCACTTGATGATGTATGTCATTCTTTTTATATGTCATTTAATTCTGATTGATACAGTTTTATATCTAGACTCATAAGAGATACTGATTTGACATTTTCTCTTCTTGTAATGTATTTGGTTTTTATCCTGAGAAACGTTGGCATCATAGAATGAGTAGGAACATAACCCTTGCTTTTTCATTTTCTAGGAGAGTATGCATAGAAGTCATATTATTTTTATTTAAATGCTTGGTAGAACTCATCAGAAAAGCCATTTAGACTTGGAGATGTGTGTGTGTGTGTGTGTGTGTGTGTGTGTGTGTGTGTAAAAGTGTTTTGTTTTGTTTTTAAAAAACCTTAACCCTTTTTAATTGTAATTCGAAGTTTACAGAGCATATTGGTTTTCCAGTCAATGAACTCAAGCGTGTCAGAGGTGATGAGGATGGCACAGGATAGGACAGGGTTCAGATCTACTGTCTGTATGATCATCCTGCGTCACGCTCGACTCCACGGCACCTAACAACAGCAGTGCAGACACATCACGTTATGTGGTGTTGATTCCAGTTCCCACATTGTAACTGCACTCTTTGCTTGCTTCTGGTGCCTCCCATTTCTCTTTGTCCTTCTTTGAGCTTTATCCCTGGGGGAATGCATCCCTTTTGATCTTACGTGTTTGATTTTTCCAAGGAATACATTCCTCCCTGGTGTTATTGATCACCTTCTGTTGTTGTTGTTGTGTGCTGTAGAGTCAGAATGGACTCCAGCTGACCCTCCACTTGGTTTTCAGAGGCAGTAAATTGTTCTGGAGGATCTATACTTCTCCCTTGGTCCATCCTTCTTCTGTGGAGCAGCGGGTGGATTCAACCTGTGTGCCTTTGAGATGGCAAGGCAGCTTCTCACCACTAAGCCACCAGACAGAGCTCCCTGTCTACTGTGTGGCTGAAAGTTGAGTAGAGGGGGTGATTTCAGTCCCAGGCCTGAAGGATGATTAAGGGCCATAGTCTCAGAGGTTTCACGGTCTCTATTTATTAGACCAGTAAGCGTGGCACCTCCTCAATTCTGAGTTCTTGGCCGTGCTTTCCTCCCACTCTGTCAGGGACCTTTTTTGTGATCCTTTTCAGGGCAGGCAGCAGGGGTAGCCAGACACCATCTAGTTCTTCTCGTCCCAGGTTTCATGGAAATGGAAATTCTCTGGATACATTACGCCTCAGACTGAAACTCTTATTTTCTTTACCTTAGGAACCATCAATAGTTGCCACTTAGCTGGCCATTCTCAAGCTTTTAAGAACCTCAGTCTCATGAGGAGAGATAGGAACTCTTATACACTGTTGGTGGGATTGTAAAGTGGTACAACCACTCTGTAAGGCAGTTAGATGTTCCCTCAAAAAGCTGAACATAGAAACGCCATATGACCCAGCTTTCCATGGCTTGGAATATACCCTGAGAAAATGAGAACTGAGGCACAAACGAAGACTTGTACACCAATGTTCATAGCAGTGTTATTCACCATCACAAGAACATAGAAACAGCCCAGATGTCCAACCATAGTTGAATGGATTGAGAAATTATTGTATTCCCACATGATGAAAATCTATGCAGCATGCAGGAACAATGATTTTGAAAATCACTACCTAATTTGGGAGGGATTGGAGAGTATTATTCTAAGTGAAGTAACGTAGTCGCATAAGGACAAATACTGTATAAAACCATTACGGTAGAAATAGAAAGATAATTAGTAAAATGTGTATGAGGATCCAAGGAGGAGAAGATAGGAGCAGAGGGATGAGGATGGGCAGGGGAGGTAATCATAGAGTCGCACAATTTGATGGGTAGACTGTGGGGTGGGTAAAGGAAATGGGAAAGATCCAGTGTGAAAAACCATGTATAGGAACTTTGTTAAGTAAACCAGTATGAAACACAAATTTTACTTTTTTAAAAAAGAACCTTAGTGTCGACTCATGAAAGTGAGATATAGACTATTGTCTTTGTAGACTATGCTATGCCAATTGACCACACACATGCAATGTCTTCTTTAGATATATAGGGACTGAAACAGGAGAAATGGTTGTCTTTTCCAACTTGAGAATTCGAAATTTATAGGAACAGTCAACTCAGTGGTACCTACCAGCAACAATAGCAGCTGACTCACCCTTCTTCCTTAGAGAAGCAGGTGAGTTTGAACCATCAAAATTTGGATTAATGGCTCATTACATAATCTATAGCACCTCTAGGGCTCCTAATCGAGACAATGGGAGGGTCAATCAGTATATACTCAAGTTACACATGACACTATGTATTCATCAAAATCCATAGACCTAAACAACATAAAGAGTTATCCCTGGTGCAAACTACTTGCATTAGTTAATAGTAATATATCAGAACTAGCTCATCAGTTGTGACAAAAGTGCCGTACTAACACATGCTGCTAATAACAAGGGAGCTTTGTGTCCTGGGAAGTGGCTGGAAAGGAATATAAGAAAAATTTCTGGTTTTCTTGCAAACCTAAAACTGCTCTAAAAGATAAAGTCTATTAACATTAAAAAATAAAATAAATGGTGAACAAAGATCTGTAAAAAGACAAAAAAAAAAAAAAGAAAGAAAGGGCGGCACTATTAGACTCAAAATAACATGCACAGCACAAAACAATAGAAGATATGGCATCAACACAATGAGGCAGAGATAATTAGCCACAGCCCACGAGGCGACTGTAGCATGCACAGGGAATTTGCATTTCTAAACGTTTACCTGCCACTAAGTCTTCTTACTTTACCATGGCTGAACTGGTTTACAAAAAATGTCTACCTCTTCTTTCCAGGAAATTCTATTCGTCTGTGTCCAACGTATCTGTGTACACCCCCCATATCTAAGCAATCTCTGGGCTACCCACAGGAACACTCAAGACATTTGCTAGCAAGCTAAGAGCCAGTGCAAGAAACCTGGGGATCTGCACAGATCCAACAGGAAAATGTTCTTGTGGGAAGGCCCCTCCATTCTGGTTTTTTTGGTGCTTCTTCACTGCCTGTCTCTGCCAGAAATCAGAGAATCTTTACCTGGAGTCCTTCAGAGTGATGGAGGTTGTCAATGACCTCTCAAATTCGTCTTCACCCTCCTGTATTTCCCTTTCCTTGCTCTACTAACCTTTTGACACTTTGCTCCATTCCCTATACTATCACTGCAATTCAGTTGGTTCCAACTCAGAGTGACCCTTCATCGGTTCTCTGAAGTGGTAAAGCTCAGGGAAGGAGACTGCCCAGCCCTCCCCCAGGGAGCCATTGGCGGATCTGGACAGTGGGAAATGCTTAGCTATTGGTTTAGTAAGGCAATGCACTATGGATTCCAGCGGCCTGGTAATGCAGGGCGAAATATGTCATTTATGACATGTTAGAGACCCTACAGTCCCACAAAAGAGCTCCTTTTTCCTAGTCTCCTGGTAAAAATATTGCCGGGTAGAGATGTGGGAACCTTCTACCACCTCTGAGATGCACCGAAGTAGGTTAAAGCTCTCTACGAGTAACCCGGGAATACTCCTTGATGCTTCCCTAGAAAAATGGGCCAGAAATGAGCCCAAATAATTCATTCCCTCCACAGTTTTCTGCTGCTGGAGGTCAAATATATTTCCTCATCTCACACATGCCTCTGCATCACTGGGTTTCCCCAGTCTTTTAAGGAAAGTGGAAAAGGCATCGGAGCATAAGGATAACTTTCTATGAGGGTTTTTGCTGCCAAATTGCTCTAAACTCCCATTTGTAATGGAGCTTCTGCTAAGTCCTGGGAAGGGTCGCTGACTCTTCTGAAGGCTGGCAGCCTCCTTCCCACCACTGTCCCCTGAGGGACAGGGAGCTCTCTCAGCAGAGACAGTGGCTCACTGTATCACTCATCCTCCCCCGCAGGAGATGTGGTGGCCCTAGGAGGGCAGATAAATACAAATTAGAAAGGAAGTGGTCCTATGAGCAATTTTGGAAATGCTTCTCGAGCAATTATTATCAGGCCAGGTATGGAAGGAGTGCCATTATTTTAAAAAAAACCCCACTGCCATCGAGTCAGTCTCAGCTCATAGAGACCTTCTTTTGAGTTACAAATGCTATAAACCCTTTCAGGAGTATAAATCCCTAATTTTTCCCTGGGAGTGACTGGTGAATTCAAACTGCTGACCTTTAATTAGCAGAGAAATACATAATCCATTATCCCACCAGAGCTCCTTGCCGTCATCATCAAAACAGTATAGTAATAAAGGGAATCGTCTGAAAGAGGACTTTGAACAGGTTCAGTCCACTTTTACGTTCCGGCAGAGAATTTGCATTTCTGCCCTAGACCCCACCGGGAGCTCTCGTGAAGTAAGTCCATAAGGAGTCGCTGGTGGTTCAGCTCTGCCACTTGCTCTGTGAGAGGAAGACAGACCAACAGCCTCAAAAATCCCACTGGAGGCTTCCAACTCAGTGGCAATAGAAAGTCAGTGAGACCCTAGGTATACCGAATCAGAGCCTCTTAAAAAGACAGATTCTGATTCAGTGTATCTGGATTGTGTTGTTGTTATTGTTGTTGTTGTGTAACAATGAGTCAGAACCAACCCATAGCGGATGCAGGTTTTTAGAGACAATTAATTGCATGAGAGGAGATTACCCATACTTTCCCCATAGAGCAGCTGGTGGATTCAAACCATGTACCTTTGGGATTGCAGCACAGCTTTCTTACCACTAGGTCACAGGAGTCCTCAACAGGGTGTTAGAACCAGAATGAATCAAATTGAAATTTGGGTTTCAAACAGAAGCTCTCAATGCTGGCCGCATCACAGAGGCACTTGGAGGACTTGTTAGGATGTGAGTTACTGCTGTACCCTCCCTAGGGGTTTTGAGTGAGGAGGGTTGGGGTGGGAAGCAGGGATCTGCATTTCTTGCAAATTCACCAAGAACACACAAGCAGCAGATAGGGACACTAGGAGAACCCTTGATGGAGAAGTTGATTCCTTCATTCAAATCTCAGCCCTGCCACTTATTAGCTGTGTGACCCTGGGGAAGTTTCCACATCTTTGTGCCTCAATTTTCTCAGCTCTAACAAGAGGCATATAGCAGTTTTATGGTATACAGTTATAAAAACAAAGCATTTTTTAAATTTTATTTTATTTTATTATTTTTGTGTGCGTGTACCGTCAAATCAGATCTGACTGGTACAGGAGGAGATTGCCCCTCCTTCCCCAGCAGAGCATCTGGTGGATTTGAACCAAAAACAAAGCATTTTTTAATAGTCATCATGCATAACGTGTTATATGAGCATTTGTTACTATCTTTCTCTAAGTCCTGAGGCGTGTAGGAAAATATGAAGAAAATGAAAATCAAGACCTGTTGAAAATGTGCAGGTAAATGAGTAACATTTAAAACTCAGGAAGATGGTCTCATTCATTAATGTTATCCTCTCCTGGTTGTGAATTTCTGGCTATATAGCTAGGCCTTCTACGTCTCCTCTCCTGGGATTAACTGCCTCTGAAAACCCACTGGAGGATAAGATGTGAGTCGGTTCTGACTTGATGGTACACAACAAAAATTCACAAGCAGGGAATATTTTTCCACTTATTTAAATCTCTTACTGTTTCTCACAGTAATGTTTTGTAGTTTTCTTTAAAAGGTCCTTTGTGTCTCTTGTTATGGTTACTCCCAAGTATCTCAGTTTGTGGTTGGTTATTGAAAATAGTTTTGCTTTCTTAGTTTCCTTTTCTGTGCCTCCTTTGTTACTGATTTCTGTATATTGACCTTGCTTCCTGCCACCGTACTAAATTAGTCTACTAGGTCTAACAGGGTTTTTTGTTGAGTCTTTGGGATTTTCTGTGTGTACCATCATATTATCTGCATGGGACTGTCTAAAAATTAAGTGCCTGTGTGGATCAAAAACTTTTGTCAATAAAGTGAAAAGGAAGCCTACTTGACTGGGGAAAAACATTTGGCAATGCTATTTCAGATAAAGGTCTCATAACAAAACTTTACAGAGTACTACAGGGCCTCCACAAGAAAAAGCCTGATAACTCAATTACAAAATGGGGGAAAGACATGGAAAGACTTTTCACAGAGCAAGACATTCAGATGCACAACAAATTCATGAAGAAATGCTCAAAATCACTGGCAATCAGAGAGATTCAAATCAAAACCACAATGAGGTACCACCTCATGCCAGGAGCAATGACAAAGTTTAATAGGACAGCAAGTAACAAATATTGGAGAGGCTGTGGAGATATTTATTCCACTGCTAGGAATGAACTCCGAGGAAAATAGAGCTGATACACAAATGGAAATTTGTACACCATTGTTTTTATTCACAATAGTAAGAACATAGAAACAGTCCAAGTGTCCATCAACAAATGAATGTATTGAAAAATTGTGGTACATTCAGACATCGGAATACTATATAGTACTTAGGAGCGATGATTCAGAAAGAATACTATGTAACATGGGAGAAACTGGAGGGCAGTAGTATATTGAGTGAACTAATTCTGCTTATAAGGACAAATACTGCCTAAGACCATTATTGTACAAATAAATGGATTACTAGTAGGATGTGTACAAAAGTCCAAAGGAGGAAAGGGAGGGAGTAGGGGGTCTAAGGGTGGGGAAACCAAGTCACCGAGTTTGGTGGGCAGAGGGAAGGGGTGAAGGAATTAGAAAAAATTCAGTGGGACCTGAAAAGACAGGATGATGGTTGGCATGAATCAATGGTGATTAGTTTTATAACACACAATATATGGGGATGATTGTATGAAACCCAATATGAATAGAGGAATGTGTGAAACACAATATACATAAATGAAACGGGGAAAAAAACCCTCAGAGAGAGGTATTTTGCATTTCCACTTCTTACATTTCACTCTTCTCATCACTATGATTAATGAGACTTGAAATTGGTTAAGGTCATTATAATTAGTCATTATAATTGTGAAGAAGATACTGTGTGGAAAATTTTTATGACGTCCAAGGAATCTCATTAACTGAGCTTGCAACTACCTCCTGCCAAAAGCATTACTGCCACCTGGCGGCTGTATCCTAAAATTGTTGGCAAAAGCATCAAGGAAATTTCTCGGCATCTTCAGGATTGAACTCGTTACCTTAAAACCCAGCAAAGCTAGACTGTCACATCTGTTGTTGTTGTTAGGTGTTGTCGAGTCAAATATGACCCATATAGACCCTATGAACGAGATTGTAACTCTGCCCTATTGTGTGCTATCTTCTCTGACACACTTGAGCCCATTATTGCAGTTACTGTGTTTATCCTAATGAGGGTCTTCCTTTCTCTGACTCTTCACCTTTCCAAGCAGGAAGACCCTTTCCAGAGAATGGCTTCTCCTAACAACATGCCCAAGTGTGAGAGACAAAGATTCTCCATCTTTGCCTTGAAGGAGCGTTCTGACTACACTTTTTTTCCAAGATAGATTTATTTGTTCTTCTGGCAGTCACTGAGATATTCAGTTCTCTTCTCTAATACCACAGCAACTATATAAACAACAGATCTGAGCCTTTCCTTAGTCTACAACATCCACACAATTTCTGATATACTCAAGCCCATTGTGACAGCCCCTCCATCTTGCTGAGGGTCTTTTTTCTCTTTCTCTGACCTTCTACATTTTCCAGCATGTCTTTTTCCAAGGACCTCTTGACAACATGCCCAAAGTCTGTGAGACAAAGTTTCACTATCCTTGCCTCTAAGGATCACCTGGTTGAACTTCCTCCAATCCATATGTCACATCTGAGGAGAAAGCTTTTCTGGTTTGGAGAGAAAGGTGAAAGAGGTCTAGTGTTTTTTCAATCTGTTATTTGCACTGGTGATGAAGCCAACATCCTACTGCCCTGCCTCTGCCTTCCAGGCCAACTTAGGGGTCTGGCCCTTCCCACCCAGCCAGGGGAGGTGGCACAAAGTATGCAAACCAGAGATTGGAGAGGGGGAGACTCAGAACTGAGTTTCAAAGGCACTCACCAGGATGAAGGAGGCTGATCGCCTGGCCGAGAGGCTGTTTTCAGGAGAGATGGTGGTCATGGCCTCGGCTTTCTTCAAAACAGACTCTGAAGAAAGCACAAATGGTGCTTAATTAGCAGGGGAAGGTGATCTTTCTTTTCAGGGCTGAATTGCACTCCCAGGAGGAACTGGATGTCTCCCTAACCTCTTACACCTGGACAGAGCCGGCCAGCTATGCTGTCATAAGGTTCTCAGAATCTTCATCACAATGACCTTGGAACATGACCAACAAGAAAACATGGAGGACTCATGTACTCACGTCAATCACCCAGAAAAACACCCAGCACATGCAGGATGTGCAGTGGAACTTAGATTCAGCAGACTTGAAGATCAGTTTGTGTTAAGTAGGTCAGGGAGAGCTTCTTGGAGGAGGTGGACTGTAGGTTTTCTCCTTGTCTCTGACTCTCCCTCCACACTAAAGAATGCCTAAAACCTGAGATGTGGATTTCTTAGATAACATTTTCAGAGGTCTGGAGTCACTATTTCTAGGATAGGAGCCTTGGTGGTGGTGGTGGTGTGCACTGTAGAGTCGGAACCAACCCACAGCTGACCCACCTGAGGGTTTTCAGAAGCAGTTAATAGCCTAGGAGGAGACTACCCAACCTTCTGCAGAGCGGCTGGTCGCATTGAACCGCATATTTTTGGGACTGTAGCACAGTTTCTTGCCACTAGGCCACCAGAGCTCCCTGGGATGGTAGCCTGGGATACTGTATTTTGAAAAGTGCCCGAGCTGATTCTGATTAAGTATTCCAAGGCAAACCTTCTAGGGATGCAGAATGGTTTCATTTGTCTTTGTATCCAGAGTACTTAAGAAAGTGGCCACGTGATTGAATAATTAAACTGAGCAAATGAATGAATGCGCTGGTCCTCTCTCAGAGAGATGTCTGCGCATGCGTCATCTTCCCTCCTGCCCTGTGCTGCGTTATCGCTCCTCCAGTCACTGGGAATCCGTGGTCCTTGCTACGGGCTGCGCATTTGTTGAATGGGTGTAGAATTGTCTCTTCTTGGCTCCAGCATCACCATTAAGCATCACTTGCATTTCTGCTCAGGTCCTGGCCGTTAAAGCCATCTGGCTCTAAAGCCTTAGCCGTTCAGAGATGATAGCAATTAGACGAACCAAATTGGAATCAGGAGCTGGGAGTTGGAATTTGTACTCTGACCTCAAATTTGAATGTTCTTCCCCTTCTGAGTCACAGATTCCCCCAGCCATGAAATCAGAATACAGTCAGTCTTTGCCTCTCAGTCCTTATTAACATAATGAATCAGCATCCATATGGAAGTCTTGGGTGGACACAATTCATTGTCTCATTTACTGTTACTGTTCTGCTAGGCTGCAGCCCTGCAGGAAGCCTTTTAAATTGAAATGCCTTATTATCTGCCTGCCTCCCATTACCCCACACCCACCTAGGAAAACACTGAAGAGCCCCTTCCCCTTAGTCTGTTGCCCCTAAGACTTTAAGGAGCTGGAGGTGTGGCAATGTGGAGTAGGGAAGGTGTGACAATAAGGACCTGCCAGCGTCCCCCGCTCCCCCCAGGATGGCTTTAGGTTTTCTAGAAGCTTCCAAAGTGAACGTCCAGAGCATGAGACATGGTGTGGGCATTACTCACCATTTGGGATTATCTATGCCTCATTTCTTCTACATTAACGGCGTAGACAACTGAGAATTAACTGCAATTTTTTTTTCTTTTCCTCAGAAGATGAGAACCAAGCAGGGAATTGGAAAATCTGAGTTCTAAATCCAACTGGGCTTTGGGAAGTTACATAGTGGATATCGCCCAGCTGCTGAACTTCTCTTCACCTCTGACTCCTTATCGGAAAATTATGCAAAGTAAATCTTCCCTGAATTAGCCAGTGCCGTTTAGTCCTATCACAAAAGCCCCACAGTAACCACGCAGAGGCTTAATATTACAACAGAATTACAGAGCACTGCATGAAGTAGGACGACTTTTCAGTCTGCGCCTCCTGCCTTTTCTGGTTTGTTTTGTTGTTTTTTTTTTAAAGGAATTTACATGTATCAATTGCGTTCTTTTTCTAGAACTGAACAGTCTGTGTTCAGTTTCTCGGACTAAGATGTATCTGATTCAGGTCATGGTCTCTTCAGTCACTTGCTGTGTAATCTAAGAGCAGGACAATGAATAAGGATGATAAAAGAATATTGTTGCCTTTGAGTTGTGGTGTTGGAGAAGAGTCCTGAATATCCTATGGACAGCCAATACAACAAACAGGTATGTCTTGGAGAAGAAGGTGCAGCCAGAGTGCTCTTTAGAGGCAAAGACGGCAAAGCTTTGCTTCACATACTTTGGGTGTGTTGCTAGGAGAGGCTGGAAAAGTGGACTGTCAGCAAAGGAGAGGAAGACCCTCAACCAGATGGATCGACACAGTGACTATAGAGCAAGGGCTTGAGTGTGTCAGAAATTGTGAGGATGGCACAGGATAGGACAGGTTTCAGTCAGATCTGTTGTTCTTGGGGATACTATGAGTTGTACTCGACTTGAACGCACCTAACAACAATAGCAAAGTATCACAAGCTGAGTAACTTAAAAATGAGCTAAATTTATTGCCTCAGAGTGCTGGGGCCAGATAGTCTGACTAGAGAAATAGGGTTACCCTCCCTTAGAAGGTTCTAGAGGGAAAGCCCTTCTTGTCTCCCCAGCTTCTGTTAGCCCCTGGAGTTCCTTAGCCTGTTGATGCATCACTCCGATTTTTTTTTTTTCAGGAACTTGTGTTTATTATAAAAGTCATATTTGATATCAACAAGATGCCACAACTATAAAAAAATTTCACACATTACAATTTCAATATTCAAATGGAACCCCAGTCATTAAAAAATTCAACTTATCCCAAAAAGCAACTGAATTTTTAAAACATCTTTATACATCCACCCAACAAAGTAAAATGGTTAACAAGAAAAAAAATACAAATTCAGAGGTGTGGTCTTGATGTTTAAAAAAGGCAACCACATACTCATTTCTATCAATTTGCACATCCAATTTTTGCCTCTGTCTTCCTGTGATCATCTTCCCTCTCTGACACTTTCCTTTCTATAAGAAACACCTCTCTGTCTCTCCTGTTGATTTGGAACTCATCCCTGACTCTGTAAATTACATGAGGAGATTGCCCATCATCTTCCTATGGAGCTGCAGGTGGACTTTACTCACACTGACTCCAGATCCACCTACTTCAGTATAACTTCATGGTAATTTAAGTGATAACACCTCTAAAGATCTCATTTCTAAACAAGATCACATTCATAGGCAGTTAGGATTCTCCAAGGTAATAGAGTTTCCGGAGGCAAGCTATTTCAGAAGTGGATGCCACTCCTGCTTCCAAGCTTGTTTTAATAGGGGAGCTCCACCAAACACTGTCCTCCATGGGTAACTATTATCACAATTGACACCTCAGTGTCACGGTGTTTAGCATCACAGCAACCATGAGTTACTTCTGTACAGCAAATGGACAGACCAGGGCTATACCACTTAGAAGAATGTTTGACTAAAAAGAATTAAAACCAGGCCTGAGGGTTGTAGACTAAAATCACCCACCTTTGACTTGATAGCATCACTTTCTATCCACCAGGCCCACAGAGCTCTCTATATGCTGTTGTTATTGTAGTTAAGTGCCATCGAGTCGTAGATGACTCATGGTGACCCTATGAACGAAAGACCTGAACACTTGTATAACTTCCATCATTTCTCCAAGTTCATACAGTTTCTGGAGGCAAGCTATTTTGGAAATGGATGCCACACCTGCTTCCAAGGTTGTTTTAATCGGGGAGCTCCACCAAACACTGTCCACCATGGGTAACCGTTATCACATTTGACACATCAGGATTTCTACAAATTTCTTTTGGGAGGTGTGAGCAGCTCTATCCAGCCCCTAACACGGCCCTTTGTCATGTGTGTTTATTTACCTAATTGCCCTAGTACTTTTCTTTTATTCCTTCCCACCCTCTAGTGGAAACCTAACTTTCTGCTTCCATTTCTATACAGTGGGGTTTCTCAGAGCAGAAGTCTCACAGGTTTTAAAATCTTATTCTTGTTGTTGGAGTGTGGACAAGAATTGGAGAGATCTAGAATTTGCATACAAATAAGTCCTGGGAGGAGAAGACTATCCAGCTTCATCGTTCCTTTAATGATTCTAGCTATTCATTAGATGATGGGGTTGCAGTGATGATGTGAGGAGGGTGACTCAGAAGGTGTGGAGAAGATCATCTAATCACCAGTCAAGCAGTGTTTATGCAATAAGAGATCTGGAGGCTCCACCAAGGTTGGAACCCTAACCCAGTCATCCTGTAATGATGTGATCTTGGCCCCAGCTCTAGGTCACTTCTGAATCTCAGCTTCTTCAAGTGAGTGCTGGAGCCTAACAACATCTCAGGGAATTTAAAGATGAATGAGCCACACACCACATAGCAATTACAAACCTCAACATCTCTATTATTATTAATTCCCAGGACTTGTCCATAGTGATCTTTCTGGGAATTTCCTTCCCTGAACCAGCCTTGAGTCAAGATGTCACCTATTCCCACGAGTTTTGTCCTAACAACAATGCACAAGTCTCAAGGTCCCGGCAGCCAGTTTCTGCTCTTCTGCACTGCCCTGTAAACTTGAGGGACCGTGATTACCTTCAAAGCAGAGAAGGCCAGTATTGGGAACCTGGTGCTGGCATGAGCCTTGGAGTTGAAACCAACTCATAGTTGACCCTCCAGTGAGTTTTCACACAGGAGGAGAGTGTTGGTTTTTCTCAAACAGAGCAGCTGGAGGACTCCAACAGCATGCCTTTAAGCTGACAGTACGACTCCTTCCTGCCAGGCCTCCAGAGCTCCCTTGGAAATTCAGTTCACTCCAGTTCTCTTCAGACTCGTGCAATGTGACGTGACATGACACAGTAAGACAACTGCCCTCTTGCTAGCAGCCATCAGTCCCACAAAGTACATTTACCTATGCGGTGATTGTCTAAGTCCTGAGCACTCTGGTTTTTGGTATAAATCATGCACATCTAATGGAACTTTCTGTGGTTGATTCTGACTCACAGAGACCCTCCAGGACAGCATGGACCTGCCCCTTGGGATTTTCAAGGTTTTAATCTTTATACAAGCTATCTGCCAGGTCTTTCTCTCATGGAACTGCCGCTAGGCTTAGACCATCAAGTTTTTGGTTAGCAGCCAAATGCCTTAATGACTGCTTAATGACCTGCGCTCCATTGCCAACAAACTTTCATGCCACCAAACCCATTGCTGTTGCATCAATTCTGATTCACAGTGATGGATGTCCTGTGCTACGGAGTACAAGTGTGCTCACTCCATAGGGTTTCCTTGACTGTGACCTTTACACAAGCAGATTGCCAGGCCTTTCTTCCGCGGTACAGCCGAGTGGGTTTGTGTCACCCAGGGACCCTTTGTTCATGCTAACTCTATTGAGTGCTTCCCCCTCATTATCCTTCTACATGTGCATCCAGGATAAGTTTAGATTTTGGCAGCAGGTTTTCTGCCCTCGCCTCCACGGAGCCTGAATTTCTGACAGAGCTGGAGACAGCTGCACATCATGTGTCATGAGCATGAGGGAGCAGAGAAATGGGGGGCTGGGCGGAGAGAGCTTTTGTGGGAGTGCTAAGGAAGCTGCCATTCTCTAGAGCAACAGAGAAGCCAGCCACTCTGGGGGCTCCTGAGTTGGGGGAGTGCTGAGGATTAATGCATTCTGAGGTCATCTCTGAGGTCTCAGGGGGGCCCCTCATTCTGATCTCAGCACGACCCTCTCACCTCCTGCACATTCCCCCCAGTCAGGTGAAGATGACGCCTGTCACCTCACAGCCAGCTGTTAGGCATGCCCAAAATAACCCTTTGTAGCAATCCTGGGGAGAAACCAGCATAGTCAACCAGAAAGGTAATCTTGGAGCCAGTGAGAGCTCTACCCCTAAGAGTTCCCTCTCCATGCTTCTCCCTGTCCCCCAAGCCCAACTCCTTAGGCCCCACCAAGTAGCCAGCTAGGACTCTGTCAAATCCAAAATAATATCTTTCCTGTTGTCTATGTTTCTTGTCGTTCAACCACCAAGAGCAATATCCACCATCCCTCTGGACATTTGCTGCAAACCTCATGAAAACTGCTTTTCATGTGTGAGGGCCAGTGGAGCTCAGAGACGAGAAGCCACTTGCCTGGGCCACCAGCAAGTATGGGAGCAGGAGCTTGTCTAACCCTGCCTGGCTCTGCCTCTGGCCAGGCTGCCCCTGTGTCTCTGTCACTTGGAGCTAGCTGTCTCTCTCCTCCTTACAACAATGAACATCCTTCTGGTGCTTAGTGTCTCGGGGGACCACAGGACGTATATTATAATTCCATCTCCAGAATTTGGAATAGTGATTCATCCAAGAACAGAGTATGTGGTGATGAGTGGAGAGTAGAGAAGTGCTGCAGCATAGATTGAGAAGGATGGCAAGAGTGAAATGGAGAGGAAAAAGGACAAGAGATTCCAGCAAACTCCAGGGACTGCTAATGGAGAGACGTAACGTGGCTAATTGCATCTCTGAAGGCTATCTGTTCCAAAATGAATTTTTAATGAAAAAATAATGCATTTCCCCTGCAACTTAAAATTAGGGTGAGAAGGGACTTAGTGGAGCCTCCCAGCATAGGCACGAGCAGCCATGTGTGTCCAGGCGGCTTTGGACCACCTCACCTGAGCCACCAACCTCTGCAGCCTTATCCCAGAGTGTTCACAAAGCTATCCTCATCCCATAGTGCCACATAACAGACCATGGACAGCTCACATACCTCCTGGCTCCTGGAGCATCAGGTGTGGATGTAACACTTGTAAATCAAACTCTCACCCTCCACTGAAGCTTGGAGGGGTTCTCCTTCAACAGCTCCAGGCAGACTTTCTCTGGGTTGAGAATCCAATCACTTTCCTCTGCCCATCACCTTCTTCCATTCTCTCCATCTCAGAGTTCTGGATCTTAAATCCAGGAATATAAAGTGAACTCCTTATGTGAAATAAAGGTTCACCTCTCATAAGCCAAATAGATCTGTTTGGAAAGTGTGGACCTGGGGAGAATGAGTTCCAAACTTCTTTCTCGTTGTTGTTTTTGTCATCAAGTTGATTCTGATGCATGGTGACCCCAAGTGTGCTGTCTGTGCCAGGGTTTGAAGGCTGTGACCTTTTGCAATTAGATTGCCAAGCGTCTCTTCTTAGACACCTCTTGGATGGATTCAAACTACTAACCTTTTGGCTAACAGTTACACTCTTAACACTTTTCATCACCCAGGAACCCTGCCCCCAATGTAGGTTCAAAATATAGGGAAAGAAGCACAGACTTTAGAATCAAACACTTCTGGGTTCAAACTCTGATCTTCCAACTTCCTTGTGTAACCCGGGGTAGCCATTTGATTTCCCAGACGCAGTTCTTTTAAAGAAAGGATAATAATAGCTATGCTACAGTATTGCTGTGAGGCTGAAATTAAATTTGTAAAATGCTTAGGACACAGTCTAAACACTCACTAAATGGCAGTTGTTTGTATGTCCTCTTTTTTTCTTTTTCTGCAGAACAAGCTTAAAACTCCTAAGGAACTTTCTCGTGGTTTCTCCACCCTCTGTCAGGCTCTTGGGTTTTGCTGTGGACACTTGAACCAGATGGTGAGGGTCATGGGGACCGCTGTGTTCAGTGAGGTTATTGCTCGCTTTTGGCCTCAATTGGTTATTTGGTCAAAGATCCAGCTCATCCCTCGAAGGCCAGCAGAAGGCAGCTCCAGGTCAAGGAGAAGTGATTGAGAAGCTCAGAAGAGGCGTGCGTCAGCCTCTTGAGACACATGCTCACTCCTTCCACCCCATGGGGCCTCATCTACCACCCCTCATTTTCTAGCAGGTCAGTTCCCCAGTTATAAATGCACGACTCCTCAATTTTAGGAGCAGCCCCTAAATGCAGGAGCACAAGCTTTAATATCTACCAGAGTGGGTCCTGGAGGTGCAATAGTTAAACAAACTGCTGCTAACCCCAAGACTGATGGCTGGAATTCACCCAGCAGCTTGGCAGGAAAAGGAACAGAGATCTGTTCCTGTAAAGATTACAGCCTGGAAACCCCATGGGGAAGTTCTCTGCGTCATCCTGGGTTGCTATGAGTTGAAACTGACTTGATGACACCTATCAACACAACGTCACATTTAGATTCACAGGCACACACAGTCCCACAGACTGTGCCCATAAACATGTTGCCAACATGCGTATGCTGCCGCCACACATTTCCAAAAACAGGACAGAAATCAGATGGGGCATTTCACTTCTGTGCAAAACTTGTGTGTGCTCCAAAGCGCTGGCATGTGTGTCTGTGTGCACACATATACACACACTCCTAGAGAGGGACCCTTGCACAGGATGTTAGGGATAGCACTTCCGGCCCTTGCCAGTTGGAACAGCAGTTCGCAGATGGTTCTCTTCTTGAGAGAGCTCCAGCTACAAAGTCCGGGGGAAGGCTAGGAGGTGGACAAAGGGCTGACCCCAGAGACTTCCTTGAAGTTATGGCTAATGAGTGACAAGGCACAGCAAGGGGGCTTCAGGTACCTGGGATGAGGGGAGGGGACACTCCAAGCTGGGGGTGAAGGATGATGAAGGCCAATACTGATATCCCCAACACCCAGGTTGGTCCCCAGGGCACACAGGAGCCTCTGGACCTGACCTGACTCACACCAGCACCAGGGCTGCAGCAAGAGACCAGATACTTCATACCCAGCTCTGAGCATGGGCCTTTCTTCTTCTCGAATCATGTGATCCTTCAATTCATGGAGTACCCTGGATCTGGCCTGATCAGTACTCAGTCAGCATTCTGGAAACCAGATCCTAGAAGCCTATTGCTGGGTTCTTGGAGAGGGATGCCTGGGCCCCATCAAGAAGCTGTGTCAGCTCACTAATCCCAGTCAGAGGAGCTGGACTCAGGTGGCCTCTGCCCTTTGTCACCCATGGGACCTGCTCTTGGGCCAGGAGGCAAGTGGAAGATCTTACATTGTGTCTGAACATCTTCACCCACCTAGACTTGGGAAGAAGGTGACAACAGAACGGGATGAGCCAACAGTCAGGATGGAAGGGACTCCCCTAACCCAGGCTCTTCACACACACACACACACACACACACACACACACCCCACCCAGAGGCAGAAGGTTCCAGACCCTTCCTCACTCTGACCTCAATCTTCCTCCAGCTCCTCCCCCCTTCCCAGTCCCCAGCCTCCTTCCCTAGCCAGTCTTCTAGGGACAGAGACCCTCAAAGCTTCTCCCTTCTTTCTAGTCATTGAAGAAGCTGGGGCCAGCACTGTCCTAGGACTTGGTCCTGCCCCTCTTGGGCTGAGCTGCAGACTCAGGACCCTGCTCTACCAGCAAAGCAAAACTCTTTTCACTAATGGTTTATGCAGGAAACAAACAAACAAAAAAGCCAAAAACCAACAACCGAAACATTTGGCAAGAGAATCAGAGCCAATGAGGTCAAGGTTATGGGGATAATTCCTCTGTAGCAAGGCCACAGAAAGGCCGTCCTACCACTCGGACCCACATGGAACCCCGACCCTAGTCACAGGCTGATCTTAGTAATGGGTTTTAAACTGAACTCTTTTCAGCAACTCTACTTCATCGATAGAAAAATTAAGCTAAGGCGGTAATGTGCCCAAGGTCACATGGCAAATCAAAGGCAGAGCTGTAACTAGAATTCAGCCTTCTGCCTCTTGGCCCAGGTTCCTTAGATCTCAGCGAAAGTTAACATTTTAGAGTCAGGCTTTGAAGAAAGAGAGGAAGTGCCCAGGTGAAGGAGAACCCTTGGGGATGTTGGTAAGACTGTTGGGGCAGCTCTCACTCCTTCTTTCCTCCTTCCTGAGGCTGGACCGAGTGAAAGCTAGAGAGTGGCAGATTCTGTTGGTCCCCTGGCCTGGAGAGGGACAGGAGGCAGGGCTGGGTACCACCCTCCATCCTGGTCTTCTCCGAGAGAGTAGCAGCAGCAGTGGCTACAGAAGCACGTGATGCCTCTGCACAGAGAGGCTGAGATAAGAAGAAAGATTGATCTTCCTGCTGCTTCAAAGAGAATAGGAGCCGTCCTTGTCAGCGCTGTTGATCAAAGTCTGCAGAGGAGGTTTTAATGTGCCCTACCCTGCCCCCACTCTGGGTCCTGTGGAGGCAGGAGACCCGCTCTTTGTCACCATGACCTTCCTCCCAAACTCAGTGTAAATTACAGAGACCCCCCCCCCCCACTCCACCCTCTGCTTCCAGTCAGAGTTCCACAGCAGCTGCCAGAAGCAAACGAAGCATTGGGATTCTTGTCAGCTTTTCTCAAGGCAGTTCAGCCTAGGGCCCAGTGGGAGCTCAGTCTGTGGGAACTGACTCTATTCCCAATTTACTGTGATGGCAAATTGAGGTATCACAGCTTAACTGGAGTTACAAGTCAGTTTAAGCTCTAACTTGTTGCTGTCTGGTCGGAACTGACTCAGCTCTAGTCAGTTTTCAGAGCTTGTAAGTTAAATGGGAGAAGATTGCCCACTTTTCCTCCTCAGAGCAGCTGATGGATTCGACCCCCCCCCCCGCCTCCCAGAGGCGCTACTCTCGGTTAGCAGTGTAACTTGCTGTGGAACACTCCACCAGAGCTTCCCACGAGTCAGCGAGGCCTTAAGAAACCCCCATTCTTACAGCTCTTCACGGGCTTTGTCCTCAGAAAGCCTCCCTCTAATGTGAGAGACAGGATCTTCCTTCTAGACTATCAGCTCTGTGAAAGTCTGTGAAAAGAACTCCATGAGAAGAGAAGGGTGGGTCCTGGCTCTGTAACACCTCAGTTCAGGCACCTGGAAGAGTTAAAGACTCTTTAATTTCACTTCCTCTTCTTGGTTGGATAGACTGTGTCCTGGGTGTGTCTCTTCCTCCTCCCCACACCACACCCAACTCCATCTAACTTTAAACAGAGCTCTTCCTAACACAGGAAAACCTCCAACACGCTAACCCATTAAATACAGTGTACAGTACAAAAACTCCTCAGCATAGCATTCAAGGCCCTGAAAATCCTTGAAAGGACGTGTAGCCTATGAGTTAGGAATGTGGGTCCCTGGGAGCCTACCTCCTCAACTTCTTTGATCTTTGATCCATGTATTGCTTTGGTAAGGTGGGTGTTATGGTCTAGGATAGGTGAATGATTCATAAAAAGTTCAACAAGAATGTTTATCCTGCTTTTGGTGGTTGTTGTTGTTGTGTTGTTATGTGCCGTTGAGTCGCTTGCGACTCATAGCGACCCTATGTACAACAGCCCTAAACGCTGCTCTGTCCTGTGCCAATCGCACTGTCTTTGCTACTCCCATCCCGATTATCCCAGTCACTGAATCAATCCACCTCCTAGAGGGCCTTCCCCTCCTGCGCCATCCCTCCACCCTCCCAAGCATGATGTCCTTCTCCAAGGACCAGTCTCTCCTCACAACATGTCCAAAGTATGTTAGACAGACCCTCAGAATCCTTGCCTCCAAGGAGCCACCTGGTTTAACCCTTTCCAGGACAAATCTGTTTGTTTTCCTAGCAGTCCATGGTATTCTCAATACTCTTCTCCAGCACCACAGCTCAAAGGCATCAATTCTTCCTTCTATCCTCCTTGGTCATTGTCCAACTCTCTGATGCATAACAAGTGATTGCGAAGACCATGGCCTGTATCAAACGCACCTTAGTCTCCAAGGAGACACCATTGCTCTTCAGTACTTTGGAGAGGTCCCTAACAGCAGACTTTCCCATGGCAATGCGCCTTTTAATTTTCTGGCTACTGGTGCCAAGAGTGTTGACTGTGGAGCCAAGCAAACTAAAGCTGTGTACAATCTCAATCTCTTCACCATCCATCCTGATGCTGCCAATTGGTCCAGTGATGAGAATCTTTGTTTTCTTGACATTGAGCCTCAATCCATATTGGAGGCTGCAGTCCTTGACCCTCTGCAGCAGGTGCTTCAGGTCCTCTTCAGTTTCAGCAAGCAGGGTTGTGTCATCTGCATAACGCAGATTGTTGATAAATTGTCTACCAATCTTGACCCCACATTTCTCCTCATAGAGTGGTGTTTTTATTGTTGTAGTTGTCGTCAGGTGCCTTCAAGTTGAGTATGACTCATAGCAACCCTATGAAGAATAGATCTGAAACCTGTCCTATCCTGTGCCATCCTCATTGTCTCTGACACATTGAGCCCATTGTTGCAGTCACTGTGTCAATCTTTCTCTTTGAGGGTCTTCCTCTCTTTCACTGACCATCCACCTTTCTAAGCATGATGGCCCTTTCTAAGTAATAGCCTCTCTTAGCAACATGTCCAAAGTCTGGGAGACAAAGCTTATCCATCTTTGCCTCCAAGAAGCACTCTGGCTGCACTTTTTCCAAGACATATCTGTTTGTTCTTTTGGCAGTCCAGGGGATAATCATCACTCTTCTCCAATACCACAACTCACAGGCATCAGTTGTTTTTTTTGTCATCTAGTTCACAGATGCATAACAAGTGATTAAAAAGAACAAGACTGAGGAGGGCATATTGTGGAGTTTCAGAGTTTGGTGAGTGAAGGGAAGGGGCAGAAAAAAACCAAACAAACCCAAACCAATAATGTACATGAATAAAACATGATATAAACAAATTATTGCATACAAACCAATTAAAAAATGTAAAAAAAAAAAAAAGACCAAGGCCTGAAATTAGGAACACTTTAGTCTTCAAACTACTATCATTGCTCCTCAGTAATTTGGAGAGCTCTCTAACAGTGGATGTGCCTAAAGCAATAATATATCCTGCTCTCCTGATTGCTAGTTCCAATAATGTTGATGTCAATCAGACCAGGCTGGTTGAAAGTAGTGTTCAGATCTTCCAAATCCTTCTTGGTTCTCTACTCTTCTACTAGTTTCTGAGAAAGGTTTGGCAGCTTACTTGGTAGTCAACTGCCAACCCTAAGGTGGATGGTTCCAATCCACCATCTTTTCCTCAGTAGAAAGTTGGGCAATATCCTCTTATGTGATATATAGCTTCTAAAAACCCACTGGAGTGTCACCTAGTGTCAGTTCTGACTCTGGCAAAGAGTTTTGTTGGGTTTTTTTTTAAATTTTTATTAAATTTTATTAATTTTAATGAACATTTACAGAGATTTTGGATTTCCATTCATTCATTGTTGCACTGTTTTCTCTACCCCCCCAGTTCATTCCTCTTTTTTCCCCCCTTTTGAAAGTCTGTTTTAATTGTCCCATTGCCACAGTGCTTGTCAAAGCCAGTTCTGATTAATCTCCTTTGTCAGTGTATCCTTTGCCATTCCCTATCACTCCTCCCTGAGAGAGACTTCACCCTGATTAATAAGGAAAAAGGGACGGCGTATTCTCTTACCTACATCCTGCTGAAAAGGGATGCTGTAGGTTTCAGGGTGAAGATCTTCTCTCACTACTCTAAAGGGCCCCTTTAGCAATAGGAAACACGTAGACTATTGTGGAGATGATTTTGGAATTTAGATGCACTGTTATCAATTGTACTTAGCCATACATGTTCATATCCTTGAAGATGTATCATGGAACTGCTGCAGCCAAGAAGACACAAATTTAACAAGTTGAAAGTACATGAGTCAAAAATCAAAAGCAATAATATTCCAGGTAGAGGGTCTAACAGTGGCACAAATCAACTTACAGAGGGAAGGTAGTTCTTAAAAGAAAAGGCTTATTGACTAGCACTTTGTCTATTATAGCATAAAGGTTAGGAACCACAAGATGTAGAGGCTCAACTACATCATTTATTGTTCTTAAGTCCTGGACCAAATTCCATCCATCATTGGGTTGTTTTACAGCTCTGAAGTCCACAGGCAAGGCAGAGGTGAAATAAGGAACTGCTTATGAGGTTTTCCTTCTATTCCAACAACTAAGATATTAGTAAGAAGAGTTGGGACCTCAGAAGGCTTTTAGGACCAAATAGTAGGCTCTTGTGTCTAGGAGAAAATGAATGTACTTACCAGTAATGTTAATGCTCACCCACAGATCTTCTGGGGGGATCTAAATTGTTGAAGCATACTCCTTTGTTTCCAGCTGGGAGCTGGGGCCTCTCAGTCCTGTCAGCCACGAGGACCTGATGTGGGCCGCCCTTGGCCAACTATCCTTCAGATCCACACTTAAAGCAAGTGAGTGGGAGCTTCCTCTTTACTCCCTTGCCTATCTGTGGCTCTCGTCTGTGACACTGTCTACTGAAGTGGCCCAGCTTTCCACAGTGGAAGCAATTCTGACCTCCTTTATTACCTTTGGGTGGCACTGTTATGAGTAAGACTTCCCTTTCCTGGCACATCTGGCAAAGAGTTGAACTGTTGTTGTCAATATAATTGTGCATTTTTCTATTTATCTTTTCAGTTCCATCAGCTTTTTGCTTCACGTGTTTTGAAACTCTATTATTGGGCACATACACATTTAAAATGGGGAGTTGTGGTGATTGCGTGTTAAAAGAACTGTGCTGCCAATCCAAAGGCACACGGTCCAAATCCACAGCTACTCTGAGGGAGAACGATAGATAATCTCTTCCTGTATTATTTATAGCTTTGAAAAAGCAGCTGCTATTGTTAGGCGCTATTTAATCAAGTATGATTCGCAGCAACCCTATGAACA
Source organism: Elephantulus edwardii (assembly GCF_000299155.1). NCBI lineage: Eukaryota > Metazoa > Chordata > Mammalia > Macroscelidea > Macroscelididae > Elephantulus > Elephantulus edwardii. The sequence continues at coordinate 8,091,113 of NW_006399816.1, forward strand.
ACAGATCTGACCCTTGTCCTGTCCTCATCCTGTGCCATCTTCATCATCTCTGACATACCTGGAAATTTTATAACTGAAAAATAGAGTAGATTTTAAAAAATCACTTTAATGACTCACTAGCAAAACGGAAATAATAGAGAGGAAAGTCAGTAAAGTTGAAAGTAGATCAATAGAGATAATCTAATCTAAACAATAGAAGTAAAAAGGTTGAAAAAATAAAGAAAGCCTTAGAGATTTATAGAAAAATATAAAAAACTCAAACATTCATGTCATTGGAGTCCTGGGTAGAGAAGAGAAAAACTTGTTGCAAAGATAAATTTACACTTTGTGGGGTTGTTGATTTTGTTTTGTTTCCACACTCTGTTCTTTTTTTCATAGTCTTCATTTCATTCCTGAGAAGATCTTTTTATGCAAGTGTGTAATTGGGCTACTAGTCTCAAGGTGAGCAGTTTGGGAGAAAGCTGGGCAACTTTCTCCTGTATTTATAGCCTTGCAAATTTGATGGAAGGTTACTATGACCTAGACTCGGTGGCAGTGGTTTGGATTTGGTGTGGTTTAGGTATGAGAATTGTTTTAACATCTTTGTATGATCTGATGGTTTAGTGGTTAGGAATTGCTCTGTCAAACATAGGTACATGGTTTGAATCTACCAGCTACTCCATGGGAGAAAGATGGGCAATCTCCCCCATGCAATTCACTGTCTCTGAAAACCCACTGGAGGGTCAGTTATGGGTGGGTCCTAACTTGACAGTATACAACAATGACAGATCATCTTAGGGCTGATGTCTTATCTTTTCCTTTGGAAGTGGGTGAGCTTTTTTTTTGTTCTCTGCATGTAGAGAATTTGGGGCATGTTGAGGATCATGTAATTAACTCCATTAGATTCAGGCTTGTCATCTTTGGTTCGTGGTTCCAATCTCAACTTTTCAAAGCCTTTGCCATTCTAGTCTGGTTTGTTCCGCTCACGCACCACTCAGGATCCCTTTGGGATCTGCTCAGTGGTCTACACCATATTTTATTTCTCAAAATTTTCACTGCTCCAAGTCCCTGCTATGCAGACCTGGCTCAGGATGGGTCTAGAATCTCACACAAAGGGAAGTCCTTTCTTTTTAGCTCTCCATGATCACCAACTCTTCTCATTCTCTGGTCCCCTCTGGGTTTTTTTGGTTTTGTTTTTGTTTTGGTTATGTGTGTGTGTGAGTGTGTGTGTGTCTTAGCTAAAAACCTAAGATTTTACTCTCCATGGGCACTCTGGTGGCCTAGTGATAAGAAGCTACACTACAATTCCAAAGGCACATGGTTCAAACCCACCAGCTGCTCCATGGGAGAAGAATTCCCGTGCCATTTACCGCCTCTGGCTGCTGGAAGGTCAGCTATGGGTTGGTTTCAAATCAATAGCACACAACAACAATGACATGTTGTTGCAATTGTGGTGTTGGAGAAGAAGGGCAGCCAGCATATTCCTTAGACACAGAGAGGGTGAGATTTTTCCTGACATCCTTTGGGCATGTTCTCAGAAGGGGCCAGAGCCTGGAGAGATATCAGGTATGGAAAAGTAGAAAGAAGGTCGGCAAAGAGGAAGACGTTCAGTGAGCTGGATCGGCACCGAGACAATAATGGGCTTAAGCTTAGCAGAGAAGGTAAGACAGTGCCGGGTGGGTCGGGCACGTTTCCTCCTGCTGTACACAGAGGTCACTACAAATGAGCTCAGGGCCAATGTGCTGGTGTTTAACAAACAACAGCAGCATCAGCAACAACAACAACAACCATCTGTTGAACCACATTTCTCCTACTGAGTTCACCTCCAGGGTAAAAGAGAGAGTTAAGGGGAAAAAACCCAAACCAAGATTTTTTTCCACATTCTTAGGACCAATTTCTCTGGTAGGAGAGAGGTTTTTCTCTGAGTTTGAGGTCCTGTGCCATCAATGCTGCAGGGGTAGAATTTTACCATTGAGATTTTTCTTGAAATAGACCACAAGAGAAAGAAAGAAAAAAGTTACTATTCTTCCCTTAGTCTTGTAGGACCCCTGATGGAATACTCAATTTCTTGCCCCAAGGAGTTTCTCTTAGAGCTTTTTCTGTTGGTGCCAGCTTTGCAGTTGTGAAGTTTTGTGGCTATTAGGTGCTGTGAATTATAGTGACTGTGAACAGCAGGGAGCTCTGGCGGCGTAAAACACGGGCAGTTGCACTGCTGACCCACAGGAGGTGCCTCTCTAGTGGTTTGAATCCACCATTGGCTCAGAAGGAGAAAGATGGACTGTCTCTTCACATGTAATTTATAGCCTCTGGAAAGCAAAGCTGATGGAGGAACAGTGATGAGTGTGTTCCAGCTTGACAACAATGAGTTATCTACACAGCACAGAAAGAAACCCTATCTGATCTACTCTGTGATGCCTAAGCCTGTTGTTGCAGCCACTGTGTCAATCTACCTCACTGAAGAGCTTTAGATTCCAATACATGATATAATCTGTTGTTATATACTACTAAGTTGGAAGCAACCCATAGCTGACCCTCCGGTCACTTTTCAGAGGCATTTAACCACACAGGAAAGATTATCCATCTTTCTTCCAGGGCAGCTGGTGGATTTGAACCATGTGCCTTTGGGTTGGTAGCACAGATCTTTACCACTAGGCTACCAAGTCAAAGAAACTCACTGCCCTATTAGTCATTCTTTGAGTTCTGATTCCCCTCTTAAACCACCTTCCATTATTTCTGTTTCAAGCACTCAGAGACTTACTGTATATACTTTTCCAGAGTTTTTATTTCTAGTGAAAGAGAGGTGGAATGTGTTTATCTCTGCTGTAACCAGAAGCTTGTAGACATGCAATTTTAAGTTGAAAGGTATAGGAGAATTTGACTAAGTTTGCAAACAGCAAAGCAATTTAAGCAAACGTGAGTGCCAACTCCATTTACAAATGGAATGTATTAGATTTACAACAGTTTTTCAAGTACATGATGAAAAGGTTTTGCTTGTTCAATTAGACATTTGGGTGACTTAGAAAAATCGAATATATTAAATGTTTTAGTGTAGTTGAGATTGTTTGGCAAAATTTAATTAAATTGTAAATGGTACTGATTGTTTAAAGGAGTTTCGTTTTTTTCAACCCGAGTTAATAAAATTTTAATTGAAGAGAAAATGAAGGTCTTGTTCTTATTTTGAATCATTTATAAATAGAACAATAGGACTGGTAAGTGGAACTTAATCCTTAAGAAAAGCTATAATTTTTATGTGTATACTTAATAAATTAATTGTTCGTTTTCAAATAGTAACTACAAATAGTACTTGTGCGGGTACCACACACGCCAAACAATTCTCATTGACGGAGTCGCACTCGCTTCCAAGGCAGCCATCTCATCTCAACCAACTCTTAGGACTGGAAAGATACCTCTCTTTGCAACTGAACTCCAGGGATAGTGCAGACTCTAGAAGGTACAAGCTTGTGGAGACAGCTTGGCCAGTTAGTTTACCCCTCTGAGTCTCCATTTCCTTATCTATAAGATAGAAACAAACAAAGAACCTACCTCACAAGGTTGTTTGAGGATAAGTAAGATGGTGTCTCTGAAGTACTTAGCCCAGAGGACAGTGGGAACAATGGTAGAAGGTACTGTTACTTTTCTTCTTATTATCTCAGCCAATGGGAAAACCAAACTGGAGCAAGAAACTTTCAGAAAGACCCCCCACTCCTGCCTTATACCTTCATGGTAGTTTCCTCTCTGCCTTGCTTTTTCTGACAAAGTAAATCCTTGGGAATTATGTTCTCTTGGGTTACCAATGGGTGATTGAAAGAGACTCCACCCAGATTCAGACCTTATTTCTGCCACTTTCACTTTGGTGAAAAAGCTGCTTAGGCTTGCCAAGCCACTCATGACAGGAGCCTTAAAACACGCAGTTTGTATAGTGAATTTGCATATTAAATAAGACCATGCAGTAACAACAACAGCAAGACCATGTCTACCAACATTTGCAATTGGAAATTGATCAAATATGCGATCAGAATGCATTAATAATAATGGGTCACTGGAATGAAAAAGTCGGGGACAAAGAAGAAGGATCAGTAGTTGGAAAACATGGACTTGGTGACAGAAATGAAGATGAAGATAAATTGATAGACTTCTGCATAATCAATGATTTATTAATTGCAAATACCTTTTATTAGCACACAACAGCACCTATACACATGAGCCCCACCTGAAGATCTGCACAGAAATCATATTGATTACATCTGTGGAAAGAATTGTTGGAGAAGCTCAGTTATCACTTGTGAAAACTAGACCAGTAGCTGATTGTGGAACAGATCATAAACTACTCATAAGCAAGTTCAAACCAAAGCTAAAGAAAATGAAAGGAAACACACATGCACCAAAATTTGACCTAAAGTTTATCCCACCTGTTACCTCCTCAGAACCCCAGGTAGGGAATTTCTAAAAGAAAGGTCCAGGCTCTACTCCCTCTCTTTGTCCTAGAAAGAACTGTTTTGGGTGTGCCCACAGGTGGTCCTGAGATTGGTAGTTGACTAAAGGAACATGACATGATCATAGGATGGGGGGAAATGCCAAAAGGAGCTCTGGTGGCTTAGTGGTAACAAGCTGTGCTGCAATCTCAATGGAACATGGTTCAAAACCTCCAGCTGCTCTACAGAAGAAGGATGAGTAATCTCTTCCCATGTACTTTATTGCCTCTGAAAACCCATGTGAGGGTCAGCTACGTGTTGGTTCCAATGCAACAACACCACCTTAAAAATCTAGGGCGTGGAGAGACTTGAAAAGGAGGACCATGAAGCCTCACAATCTCTAGCACCTTGGGGACCTCTCTGGTCAAGGTAACAAAAGTACCTTCCATGTGTAAAAGGCTCATGTGTTGAAAACCCTTTCCCATCCTGCTCTCAGGCAGATAGAGTGGGCATCTCTACCGCTCACCTGCACAGAGGAGGCGAGTTATCCGAATGAAAGGCTGCTCTCCCTGTGATCACAGAGCTATGTAGGGCCAGCAGCCAGGCTTCTGACTTCCATTCTCTCCATCTCTGCCTCTTGACTTTCACAGGGATGTGATGGGAGGAGATGGTTGGAAACAGAGAGTGGAGAGTGAGCGACTCTTACTCATATACCCACATCTGCTTTCAAGCCTTGCCTGCTGGTGGATGGGGGCAGCCAGGATGGAGCTGAGCTGGAGACTCTGCCCAGAGTGAGCCTCTACTGTCCATGATGAATGGAATATGGTGGCTACTGGGCAGACAGGTGTGAGTACAGACTCGGCCTTCCTCCACCCTGCAGCTCCAGTCCCAGAGATTCATCATCTCCCATCCCATGCTCCCATCTGGAGTCCCAAGGGGATACATGATCTGAATTTCTCTAGTCAACCCAAAAAAGAGCTTGAAGGTAAGACCAGGGCACACAGGGATATTGACTGGAGGATAGTATCTATAGCAGCTAGCCCTGCCTTCTTTCCTGCTTTGGAGCCCAAGAAGCTTCTACCTCACAATGCTGATCAGGCTGTATCTCTGGTGTGTACCATCTTTTATCCTTGCTTCCGGTAAGCGGCAGGGGGTGGGGTGGGGGGTGGAAAGGGCTTCCCCTCTCTGGTGAATTTTGTGTTGCCCCATTTTCTTCTTTTCCCTCCTTTCAAACTTGACTCCAGGGGGCTTCTTCCTAAGGAGGAAAATACAGTCAGCATTGCTGCTGCCAGGAGAGGAGCTGTGTGTGTGTGTGTGTGTGTGTCCCCGGCCACAGGCAGCCTTGTGTAGCACAGATTTCAGAAGACCTGCTTCTCAAATGCCTCATCAATCCCTGTGGCAGGTTTAAGAAGCAAAGGAAGCTGTATCACAGGAAGTCAAACTTCAGTGCACAGTAAGGGGCTAATTAGACACTGTGGGTATTGTAATTCATGTTATGAGGCAAAATGTATAGGAATGATTGAATGTGAAACCAGTATGTTTTGCAAACTTTCAGTCAAATCACAATAAAAATGTTATTTTAAAAAGAAAGTAGAAAGGAAAGCAAACTGTTAAAATGACACTGCTTTTCTTACTTTCTATTTATACTTTTTGTTTTCAAAATATGCATAAAAGGAAGCCCAGCCAACGCATTGGCTACCGCTGTCCAAAGATGCAAAGGGCGGCCAGCAGGCAGGAAGCTCTCGCCAGTGGTGGGAGGAAGCGATGGCTGGAGGACTGGGCACGTGGGCCAGCTCCACGGATGCTCAGCACTGGTAGGGAGCGCGGAGATGAGTCAGCACAGTCCTTCATTATGTGGAAGGGGAGACTGAGGCTCAGACTGAGCGCTGGATCCTGCGAAGGGTTGCAGAGTAAAATTCCTTTTTCACATGTTATGTTAGTGGCTTCACAATCAATAGTTGGAAAGTACTAGAACCGTTGAGAGGAAGAACTGTTCAAAAGGAATATACGATTCTGCATTATATGTCTGAGAACAATCTGGAATAATGAGTGCATTGCGAGGTGAGCTGAGAGGTGGGGAGGGGGAAAAGACAGAGGGGAGAAAAATGTGCAACAATTAATTTAAAAAAAAAAACCAAAATAGTTAGAAAGTCTGTTCGTTTTCCACCCACAGGACCTTCCCGGGTGCCAGGCTCAGTGTCGGGGCTCCACGAGATCCAGGATTACATGAGATTTGGGTCCCTGCATGGCCAGGATCTACTTACTGTTCAGGACACACAGCACCAGATTGATATTGATGTTGCAGCAGAGCTCACGCGGAGCGCAGTGGGAGATGAGGAAGAGAGGAGGAACAACAGGGGGCAATTTGACTTACTTACACCTCATCTTTTTAAACATTTTATTTTGTTCCGGTGGAAATTCACACAGAAAATTTGTTTTCTAGTCAATAATTCATGCACACATTATTCTAGGACATGACTAACCGTCTTCGCAACATGTCAGCTCTCTCCCCGTTTCTACCCTGCCTTCTGTATTTCCACTCCTCTGATTTCCCTGCCTCATCTCAAAAAATTGCCTTTGTTTGTGGGTTAAATGTTCTTTTGGGTCTTGTAAAATTAATTCCACATAGGTGTTTCTTTTATGTTGTTGTTATGTAGCATTGAGTCAAAATCAACCCATAGCTGACCTTCTGGCAAGTTTTCAGAGGCTGTAAATCCCACTAGAGGAGATCGTCCTTATTTTTCCTTGAGAATAGCTGGTGGATTTGAACCTCACTCCTCAGCCACCAGAGTTCCCTGTCTAGTCATTGTTGCTGCATGCCATTGAGTCAGAACTGACCCATAGCTGACCCTCTAGCGGGTTTTCAGAAGCATGGGAGGAGATCATCCATCCTCCCTTGGAGTGGCTCGTGGATTCGAACCTTTGAGTTGGCAGCACAACTTCCTACCACTAGGCCACCAGAGCTCTGTGTTTGCTCTATGTTCTTGTGTTTTTGTGTACCCTTGGGTCAGAACCGACCCATAGCTGACCCTCTAGTGGGTTTTCAGAGGCAGTTAATAGCATGGAGGGAGATTGCCCATCTTTCTCTTGTTGTTTATTCTATAGACCAATCTATACTTGGTTGAGTGATGGGCTCTGAGAGTGGCTTCAGGGCCACATTAGAAGGCTAACTTGTGGTAATAACAGTCTTGGGAATTCCTCCAGGTTCTGTTAGATCAGGAAGTCTGGTCTTTTTTGAATTTGCGTTTTCTTCTACGTTTTCCCTCCCATTGTGACTATGATCTTCTATTGCATCCCTAGTCAGAATCGTCAGTAGTCTTAGGAAGGATCTCTGTGTCAGGTCAGAGGAGACTGTGGGAGAGAGCTAGAGGACTGCAGTCCACTTCAACCTCATTTTGCCCGAAGGTTTGCAGGGGCCCTGACACCACGAAGATCTCCAGAGCATGGCCTCGCTTTGAAGGGTGGGTGGAATGCAAAGGGCACAAGGTGCGGATGAGCATTCCAGTGGGGGGGGGCCACATGGTCGAGTACATGTGTGGACATGTGTGAGGCTTCACAAAGGCCAGATGGCTGGAATGGAGTGGACATGGACAATACTATGTACCAGTAGGCTGAGGCATGGCGCTGGAGATTGGGACTCTATACAGACTCTGCATATGCCACTTCACAGTGGACATCATGGTGGATAAACATGCCCTATCTCCTTGGCCTTTGTCACAATATTGCCACAATATGCTGTGTAACAAGCTACTCTTGCACTCAGTGGTCTAAACCCATAAACATTTCTTTAAAATAATATTCTGTGGGTCAGTGGTTTTTATTCTACAGCCCACCTGGGTGGTTTTTCAGGTCTCAGAAAAATTTCCTCCCATGTCTGGAGGTTGGTTGGCTGATAACTGGTCTGGGCTGGTTCTGTCTGGGATGAACTGGCTGTGCTCCATGTGTCTCTCACATTCCAGCAGGCTTGCCTGGGTATGTCCTCATGCTGAAGACAGAGGCGCAAGAGGACAGGCTCTAGCAGAAAAGACTATTTCAAGACTATGTACCATCTTATGTTAGAATCCCACTAACCAAAGCAAATCACATGGGTGGATCTAGAGTACAGCAATATAAAGCTAACTGGTAAAAGGAAGACAATGAACAGGCACAGGAGAGGCAAAGCATTTGAGCCATCAATGCAATGTACCACTCTTGTGTTCTAGCTAGGCGGGGCACGAGTGTGCATACCTACTTCCCCAAATAGAGCTACAGGGCAAGCTTCCAGGACACCAGCGACCTTCCCCCCAAGACCTGCCTTAGATCTTTCCTTCTCAATGGAATTGTCCTTGCTGATTGCAGCACTCAATACAGTTTGCATTGCCTGGCCCTGTGACGGCATGGGTGCATCTATGTGTCGGTATGTGTGTGAAGTATCCTGTGGCCTATTGGTAAGAGCTGCACTGCAATACCAAAGGCGTGGAGTTCAAATATACCAGCTACTCCCTGGGAGATGGATGGGCAGTCTCCTCCAGTGATTTACAGTCTCTGAAAATCTGCTGAAGACTCACCGGTGAGTTGGTTCTCACTTGATGGCACACAATAGCAACAACATTTTGTGTGAAAATGTGTATGTATGTGTGTTGGTTCAAAATTGGGAAGGGTGTACACCAGGGATGTGTCCTATCTCCATACCTTTTCAATCTGTATGCAGAGCAGATTATCCGAGAGGCTGGGTTCTATGAGGAGAAGTGTGGCTTCAGGACTGGTGGAAGATCTATCAACAATCTGCATTATGCAGATGACACAACCCTGCTTGCTGAAACTGAGGAGGAT
>NW_006399816.1:8100890-8103174 GCF_000299155.1 Elephantulus edwardii
GCCTCTATGAGGTGGACTGATTCAGTGACTGGGGTAATTGGGATGGGTATGTCAGAGGCAATGCGATTGGCACAGGATAGAGCAGGGTTTAGGACTGTTGTACATAGGGTCGCTATGAGTCACAAACAACTCGACGGCACATAACAACAACAACAACATGTGTGTTGGGTTTAATGTATAAGTGTATCTGTGTGTAAGTACGTATGTGTGTGTACTTGTGATCATGTATGTGTGAAGGAATCGTGAGAGTGAGTGTTTATATAAGTGACTGTGTGTGTGAACGTGAATGTATGAGCTTGTGTGTGTGTGTTGTATATATGTGCTCCCTCAACTAGCAGTGGGACCTGGGAAAGGACTGCTTGGGTCTTCATTACCCCACTGTCATGGACAGGGGAGCCCCAGTGGAGCATCATTTGTGGCTCCTGCCCTCCAGGAGGCCTGCTCTTCTGGAGGAAACACACCTACCAATATTCTACAACAACTCAACCTGACACTAGACAAGGATCAGGCAGTACAAGGCACAAAACATCCTAGGGAGGCACTGGGCTCAGCCCAGAAAGGCTTTCTGGAGGCCAGGCTGGAACTGAGTCTGAAGGCTGATGAGAAGACTAGAGGTTGTCCAGTGCACCCATGTGAGCGGGAGACTGTCATAGTGCACAGGAACAACCAGGGTCAGCGCAAAGCTCGAGAGCAGGTGGGCATGGAGAGGGGTGCCGTGACTGTGTGGGCTGAGCGCAGGGGAATACACAGTGAGCAGAGCGGGGGTGAGGCTGGAGAGTCCACAGGCCAGGTCACTGCACCTTGGACATCAGATAGCAGATGGGAGGTGATGACAATGAGGTAGGTAGGGGTGATGTCTGCACTGCAGGTTAGAAATCTGGCCCTGGGCAGAAGAGGACAACCAGAGGCCAGGTCTGCTATGTTCCTTTTCCCCTGGGTGGTTGTCACACGCAATCTTCTGTGACCTCAATCTACAAGACCTGGTGAGCTGTGAGGCGTGGTATCTAAGGCTAAGATGCAACTGGCCCAGGGTTCTGGGGACTCAAGTTGAAGTGGGGTCAGGGTGAGGATTTCTTGGGAATCTACGGAGTGCCAAGGACTGGCTCCAAGAGACACCTATACATTAGAAGTTGGAGAGATGAGACAGGCCAGCTCAGGAGTCAGTGGTCCTCAGAGATCAGAGCTGGGGACCCTCTGCTGGGCTGTTGGCTGCTTGGCAGGCTTGAGGTCCGGCCCAGGGCCAAGCTGCTCTTTCCTCTCAACCACTTGGCATAACTCACACTCCTTCACCCACATCCTCATCATCTGGCAACTTCTAACGTGACAGCACTGCTGACAAGAGCAGAGAGATCTTGAAAAAGCCGCCGAAGAAACAGAGCATCAAAGTGCTGTCCAAGACCTGTGTTCTTGCCCCAGCTCCAAAGCCAGCTTCAGATGCCCGATCCTCCTGGAGCCTGAGGGGGACCAACTGTTCACCAGGGAGGCCTGACTCACACGTCCCTCCCCTGGGGAGCTTCAAAGAGACAGTCTCCTGCTTCCCGCCAGGGTGAGAGGTACTTGGTCCAACAAGCAGCTCAGGAGGCTCTGGTCCTTTTCTGTGCCTCTGGCTGACGCAGCTTAGGGAGCATCCTTCCTTCCACAAGGCATTCTCTTGTCCAGGTCTCCTACTGACTGAGAACTTGACACTGAGAGCAGTGCCCACTCTGGCCCAGAGCAAGGGCCACTGTTCTAGCCAGACCCAAGTCTGGAGCCGCGTGCCCACAGCACAGCCTGTCTTTCCTGGAGAGTCAAATCTAGCTCTCAAACAGCCTCAAAGAGTAGAGAGGCCCCTGGATCTTTCATAGAAAGAACTGTCCTCTGTGGATGTCATGAAACAAAAATGTATGAGCGACTGAATGAAAAACCAATTTGCTTTGTAAACTTTCATTCAAATCACACTTTTAAAAAAATCACAATTTTAAATAATGAGAGAAAGACATACTCAGACCTGATGAGATAGTCCTGCTGTGTCTTAAGAGTCAAAATTGACTCAGTAGCAGTAAGTCTGGCATTTTTAAAAAGATGATTCATTAATTGGTTAAGACACACATTTGAAAATGCCTGCTAGCGCCTGGTACCTAGTTGTTGTGTGTTGTTGAATCGGAACCAACTTATAGCTAACCTTCCACCAGATTTTCAAGCAAGTCATATGGGAGTAAACAGTCCATCCTTTTCCCATGGAGCAAATAGTGGGCTTGAACCATGTGTCTTTGGGATTGTAGCACAGCTGGCACCTGTTGTTATT
>NW_006399816.1:8105924-8119698 GCF_000299155.1 Elephantulus edwardii
CATGGACTTCTCCAGAGTGCTGTAAAGCAGCAATGGTCTTCTCAATTACCTGTTATGCTTGCAACTCATAGTGACCCTGTGTTCAACAGCTCTGAATCCTGCTCTATCCTGAGCCAATTTCATTGTCTGCAACACACCTACCACCATTATCTCAGTCACTTGAGTCAATCCACCTCATCCAGGGTCTTCCTGTTTCTCTATCCCTCCACCTTTCCAAGCATGTTGTCACTCTCCAAAGACTAGTTCCTCCTGGCAATGTGCTCAAAGTGTATATCTATCAATCTATCTCTCTGTATATAGAGAGGGCGATCTAGAAAGCTAGAGCAGAAGAGAGACAGGGAGGGGAGTTATCTTAAGGGAATGGTTCATATCACAGTAGAGGCAGGCAAATTCCAAGTCTGTGGGTCAGACATCAGACTTGGAGGCTTCTCCTGACTCACATAGCTGATTTGGGGGCTGATTAATCCCCAGATCAATAGGTCAAATGGCAGGCTGCTGGCTCACTGGCTGCTCAAGCTAATGGATGCCAAGATTGGCAGGTAATACCTCGAGAACCAGAGATCAGATAATGGTGAGTCAGATGTAGGATCCAGACTGAGGAAAAGGAAACTCCTTTTCAACAGACTGGGTGCTCCTAGACGATCTCATCAAGTGGGCGATTACATCATAGGTGTGAGTATGTGATGCTGTTGTTACTATGTGCTGTTGAGTTGCCTGCAATATCAAATCACAAAATAGAAATAACCACATCATCATAGGACTACCAAACTCTACGATAACTGCTAAAGTGAGAATCTTGGCCCTGCCAAGCTGACACACAACCTAGGCGTCACAGGATACCACAGACTTTCTGGGGAACTGAAAAGAAGAGAGAGAAGTCTTTTACCCTAAGGCCATGCCTGGGAGCCTGTAACTTGGAGTAGGGGCCCAGAAACTAGACCAGGGAGTGTCTGGGATGTGAATCCTCTCTTGGCCTTCAGAAGCAAGACCTGGCCTTCCTGGGTGGAAGGAGCAGGACAAGGACAGATAAAGAGAAGTGGACAGAGCAGATAAAGGCAAGCTTCACTCTAGGGTCCTTGCGGTTAGGGGTCTGTGCATAGCTTTTCCACCCTCTACCCCCATACAGCACAGCCAGGGCCTGAAGGGGCAAATAAGCATTTATCAAATGGACTTGACTAGAGATCCAGAATGAGATATAGTCTCAGAGACAAGGGAGCACAGAGAGACAGAGGAATTGGGAGATGAAAAGAAGTGTGCACTTAGATAGAAAAACCTAAAGAGATAATGGAGATAGAGAAGGGAGAAAGGGACGGAAAATAAACCACCAGAGATGGATAAGGAGAGAAGAAGATAGTGCCTTCACAAACTCCCAAAATAGCAGCCGCTGCTGCCAGCAGCCTGCCCTGAGATGGCCCTTTAATTGGGGCTGAATTCAGCATTCTCGGAGCCCAGTGAGGGTGTCACTGAGGACGGCATGTGCAGCTCCAAGGTTGTCAGAAAAGGCCCAGCTGGAGCTGGAATGGACAGGGTGGTGGCTTCCTGCCCTGGGTTCCCCATTCTCCCTCCAGCTCCTTCCCTGCACAGGGGTGGGTGTTGAGGGCATGGCCCCAGCTCTGTGGAGGTCAGGGCCTCTCCAGCTCCCTGAGGCAGAGGCATGAAGGACTTGGGGGAAATGATGCTGAAAAGATGCTTGAAGGAAGTGAATGATCATTGCATTAGATGGTTGTCAGACACTTGGATGCTTGTCTTTTTTAGTGGCCACTGATTCTGACTCACAGTGACCTCATATGTCAGAGCAGAAATGTGCTCCATGCTTCAAGACAGTCCTTTAAAAACCACACCGGTCTTCCAAGGTGCATCTGAGTGGATTTGAACTGCCAATCTTTTGGCTAGTAATGGTGCTATTAACTATTTGCATCGTCCAGGGCCCTTTACTTAAATAACTAATGCTATTATTTTAGTGATGAGTTATGCTTTCAGGAAAATATAACAGGCTGACTTTATCACTCATATCTATTCCAAATATTATCTGTGTGGGCTACGCTGCTGTAGTGTAAGATACCGTCTTCCCTCTAATCCATTCACCTATTGCTTAGGAAGAAAGACAGGTCCTAGTGTCTCATGCGTTAAGATGATGCAGCCTCTTTCCTAGCCAGGTCTAAAAGGTAGCTTCTGTGGGCTCCTTTAGTTCTGACAGAAAACACCTGGCTTATCTCACACCATGATGATCTATCACTAGAGGCTGAGAAATTTGCAACAGCATGAAAATCAAGACAACAAGACTTGACTTGAATAACCACTACCCCATCACCCTAATCCATGGGGGAAAAAAGAAAGTATATATGTATGCCAACTTCTCCAGTGGCCTAGTAGGTAAGAATTTGTGCTACCAACCCAAAGGCAAGTGGTTCAAATCCACTAGCTGCTTCTCTGGGGAAAGATAATTAGTCTACTGCCATGCCTTTTACAGCCTCTGAAAACCTGCTGGAGGGTCAGCTATGACTTGGTTCTTACATAATGGCAATCAGAGCTTTCTAGAGACAATAAAGATCATGGATCAGAGTGACGGAGGGAGAAGGAAAAGGGTCTTATAGACTGTAAGAGAAAGGAACAGAGCTGTAGAGGCTTTCTTGTGCTATGGTCCATATCGAGTTGCACGGAGGGCCCAAATGCTGCGCATCTCTGGTAGTTTGAATCTACCAGTGACTCTGAAGGGAAAAGATGGGTAATCTCTTCCTCTTGCAATCTGCAGTCTTGAAATCCAAAGGAAGGTAGTTCTAAGTCAGAACTGACCCAGTGGTCATGAATTTGAGTTTTTAAAATATTACATTAGGCAAATCTATTGCAAAAATACCACCTTAAAGTATTAACAGGCAAATGTATAACTTTTTAAAACGAAAGTTTATTAAGAACTTGGATTTCCATTCATTCATTGTTGCACAGTTTCCTCCCTGTCCCCCTGTCCCCCAAAATATATTATTTTAAGGGTTAAAGTGCACCTGGCTCAAGCTATGGTGTTTTAAGCATCTCAATATGCATGCAAAAGCTAAACAATGAATAAGGAAAGTGAGGAGTGATTTATGTGTTTTAAAGGATAACAATGACAAAGCATATCATGGACTTCCAGAAAAAGGAACAAATCTCGCTTGGATGAAGTACATCCAGTCTCTTTCTCAAAAGGGAGCATGATGAGACTTCATCCCAGTACTGTGGACATGTTTTCAGGTGAAGGACAACATATATAGTGAAATAGAGGATCAGGGAGAAAAAGGATGACCCTAAATGAGGCAGTCTGTTGCACAGACTGTTGTATGTGCAACAATGGACCCAAACATAGCAACAATTGTGAGGATCGCGCAGGACCGAGCACTGTTTCTTTCTATTGTTCATCGGGTTGCTATGAGTCACACATAATATTGACGGTGCTTGACAAAAAATGACAACAAGAAGGAGTTCAAGAAGGCAGCTTGAGGTTTGAATATACATAACAAAATACCCACTGTAAAAAGCCCTCTGGAAGGAGAGTTGAAGTTGAGGGCAGCGTCCTCTAACCTGCATGTGTTTTGGCAAGATCTTGAGTGCTGAGCCCTATGTGGAGCTACAATGATTAGGAGGAAAGGAGGGAGACAATGACAAGGACAAATAAAGGACATGGTGGTCCTGCCTCAGGGAACTCGCTTTCTGGCTGACGAGGGTGGCAATTTCATATGAATGGTGCAGGCAGAGAGTAGTACATTCTGCACTGCTGCACTGCCCTGGTGAATGCTGCCAGCTCTTGGTGTAATTTGACTCAGAGAAGGAAGCCAGTGAGATGGGCTAGGAAAAATCAAAGAAGATCTT
Source organism: Elephantulus edwardii (assembly GCF_000299155.1). Classification (NCBI taxonomy): domain Eukaryota; kingdom Metazoa; phylum Chordata; class Mammalia; order Macroscelidea; family Macroscelididae; genus Elephantulus; species Elephantulus edwardii. The sequence continues at coordinate 8,109,765 of NW_006399816.1, forward strand.
CAGAACATGTTTGACTTTGGAGAGCTGGTGGCCTAGTGGAAAGAAGGTGTGGGTAATCCCGAAGTTGCACAGTTTGAATCCACCAGATGCTCCACTGGAGAAGGAGGGGCAATCTCCTCCTGTGCCATTCAGATCTGTTTCAATGGTACACAACAAGAAAACAAACAAACAAAAGAACATGGTTGACTTAGGATGAGCCTTGTGTAATGGGGAGGGGTCAAGCAAACAGGGCTCTGGGCATTATTTCCTTATTTTGTACATCAGATTGCTGTATAGGAGGCTGAAGTAATATGACGACACCTAACAAATATGATCTGCATTTCCAAGGTGTCCTTGCTCTGCCTTGCCATAGGTCTTGGGGTCAGCAGTTACGGTTAGCACTTACACAAGATTGTTTCCTTTCCAGATTCACACACAGCACAGAGAAGTGCCATTCCTCTATCTTGTCTTTGTCAACTCTGTGTGCATCCCAGGAGCTCTTGTGGTGTGATGTGTTACATATTACATTGCTAATCAAAAGTGAGTGGTTCAATCTACCAGTTGCTCCCATGTAGAAATATAGGTGGACTCTTCCCTTATGGATTTACAGCCTTGGAAATCAAACACAGGATCGCTGTGAGTTGAAACTGACTCAGAGAGCAACACAGAATGTTTTGTGAGCCCATCTCCAAGATGCTAGCTCTGTCCATGGTGCTGAACCACAGGGCCCTTGTTCATGTCTTATCTTCCTAAGACTAAAGTTTTCAGAATTTCAGCTTCTCTTTCTGCATGTAAGTTACAGGTGAGCCTTTTCTCAATGGGGTTGAGCATGAGGGCTATAGCCAATCCCAGGAAATCTGTTCCTAGAGACAAAACTCACCTTTTCTAAAAGAACTCATTTGGCAGAATAAGACACAACAGGGAGGCTTGTTCAGTGCAACTAGTAGAACACAGGGTTGAAATATCTTTGGTGCTTAAGGGAAAGGAACAATCAGGGCAATTTTAAAATGTGCTTTTAAGAGAATTTTTAAAAATTAGTTGAAACATTTTGCATCTTGAATTAACTGGTGCTTATTATACAAGTTTATGTGTGATAAAGTTTGTCGAGCTGTATGTATGTGTATACAAAAGAAATGAGTGCATCCAAAGACTGATAAAATCCAAGTAAGTTTTGTAGTCTACTTAATAGTATAGTGCTATACTTGGAATAGGAAGCAGTCCTCAGAACAGCAGGGAAACACTGCATGGTCAGGAAAGGAGTGTGCCAGGGATACATCTTGTCTCCATTACTTTTCAATCTACATACAGAACAGATCATTCAGAAAGCAGGGGAATATGAGGAAGAATGTGACATCAGGATTGGAGGAAGACTCATCAACAACTTATATTATGCAGATGACACAACTTTGCTTGCTAAAACTTAAGAGGACCTGAAGTGCTTGCTCCAGAAGGTCAAGGACTATAGTCTTCAAAATGGATTGAAGCTCAATATCAAGAAGACAAAAATTCTCACCCCTAGGCCGATTTGCAACACCATGATAGATGAAGAGATTGAGTTTGTTAACAATTACAACTTGCTCGACTCCACAATTAACACTGTTGGCAGCAGCAATCAGGAAATCGAAAGATGGATTTTATTGGGAAAATCTGCTGTCGGGGACCTCTCCAGAGTACTGAAGAGACTGTTAGTCTAGAGACTAAAGTGCACCTAATCTCTGCCTTCACAATTACTTGCAATGCATCAGAAAGCTAGACAATGATCAAGGATGAAAGAAGAATTGATCCTTTTGAATTGTGCTGCTGGAGAAGAGTCTTGAACATACAGTAAAACAAGTAGGTCTGTCTTAGAGAGGGTGAAACCAAGTTTCTCCTTGGAGGCTAAGATTTTGAAGCTCTGTCTCACATACTTTGGGCACGTGGCCAGGAGAGACTGGTCCTTGGAGAAGGGCATCATGCTCAGAAGGGTGGACGGACAGTGCAGGAGAGGGAGGCCCTGGATGAGATGCATTGATACAGTAACTGGGGCAATGAGAGCTGTGTGTCGGAATTAGTGATATTGGCTCAGGCAGGGAAGAGTTCAGAGCTGCTGGACATAGGGTCACTATGGGTTGCAGGTGACACAACAGCACATAACAATAACAACAAGGTCAATTTACTGGTTATAATCATGTACTATGGTTATTAAGGTGTTACTTTGGGGGAAGCTGAGTGATGGGTACATAGATTTCACTGTTAATAATTTTTAAAAAGTTTTAAAAATGATGTTCACTGTGACAGGGCTGGGGAGCTTATGAGTTTGTGGGAACCTGATTCCTCTTTACTGAAGTTGATCCTTTGGAGTCCAAGCCCAAGGTTCTTGTCTTTGCAAGATGCTGCCTGTCTGCCCATGTGTGTGTCTGATTCTGTACTGCACCTATGCTGTGACCATAGAGCAAAGGGACTCTCTATGTTCTTTTATATGTTTATTTTGCATCCCCATCCATATTGAAATTCCCCAAGAATATGGATTATATCTTCTGGGCTTCCATTTCTTTCTTAGATCCTGAGGATTCACAGCTAGTGCTCAATTTGTACTTGGTGACAGACTGATAAATATCTGCCTCCCACAGGACCCAATCTTTCCCCAGTCCATTAATTGCCATTTCCTTCCTCAGCTCATGTTAAATCCAGCTCTGTGGAAGCTTGTCTCCAGCAACCAAGTGGGGAAATGAGAGAACACTGAACTTGGAGCCACAAAATCCACTTCATCCTGAACCAGCAACCTTACTGGATATCTACATTATGAGAATTACTTTACATACGTCTTACCCAATCCTCATTCATACTCTGCGAGTAGGAAGCTGTATCCCCATTTTACAGCTGAGAACAGACACGCAGTAGGAAAAGCTTGTAACAGAATTAAAAGCCAAATTCTCCTTCCTGATTTTGACACATACAAGCAATTTACTTTAGGCCAATCACTTAACCTCTTTTCTATTTCCTTAATCATAAAATAGGAGTAATAAGAAGAATACCTTCCTTGAAGACATTTTGTTAGAGGCAGGAGAAATAACTTTCATAAACTCTATGTATTTATTAGAAATGGAGCCAGGCCTGCCATGTGGTGGATGTTTGCTCTGTATTGTTGGAGTAAGCTATGAATTAATTAATGATTGAAAGAATGAGTGAATGCTGAGAAAGTGTCCCTACAGTTTTCAGTGTAGAATAAGAACTCTCTGTTTCCTCCACTTCTTCTTTTCTTGCTTCTTTTCCCCTCCGTGACACTTCAGCTCTTTCTGGCATGAATGCCTGTGAATGCCCGAGCAATCGAGAAGCTGCCAGTTGGTCCCTTTTGGTTTCAGTGAAAGGGAAATGCGTCATCCTCAGATGAGGACTTTGAGCATGGGAAGGACGTGTGCCCAAACCAGGGTCTCTTTCTGACCCTGAATTCATTCTTAGGTATGCAGCTGGACAAGGTCCGGAAAGGCCCATGCAAATCATCAATTGGGTGGCTGGGGGCTCTCCAAGGACCCCCTTCCAGTGAGTCTGGAGAGGGAGCTTCAAAGGCTGGACCTACAGTCCCCCTAGTTCACCCACAAAGAGCTTCATATAAAGAGGACAAGGAGTCGAGTGAGGCCTGCATGACACTCACTCCACTTTGGAGATGAGACAGTAGAGCTTTATAGTTCCTATGTGTTTGTCCCTAACTCAGCTTATTACGATCTAATTTGGTCAAGAAGGAGCTCTGGTGACTTAATGGTAAGGAGATGTGCTGTCAGTCCAAAAGGTACAATGTTCAAATCCAACATCCACTCCATGGGAGAAAGATGGACCATCTCCTCACTGGGATGTACTGCTTCTGAAAACTTGCTGGAGAGTCAGCTATGAGTTGGTTCCAATTTGAGGGCACAAAACAACAGGAAGCTGGTTAGGGGTGTTAAAAGAACCTGTACGTCATCAGTGCAAGATCCTCTCCAGGAAACAAATTCCTTTTGCTGCTGATCCAAACACCAATTGGTCCAATGCCCGAGTCCTCCCTCAAGAGATCAGGGGACTCACTCCCTCTCTGACATTCTCATTTCCTGCTTACCTTGGTGGAAAGACCTTTCCAATATTTCTGGAATCCAAAGGCTTCTGAGTCAAGAGGAAAGGGCAGTAAAGATGATGACATCATCTCCATGACTGGGTTCCACACTGTGTTAATCAAGGGTCTTTTACTAGTGGCAGAATTTCACTTTTGCCTGAAGGGTTTAGGCTAATAGGTAAACTCCTTAGGGGAAGAGTAAATAAGCCATATAGTTTACACTAAAGTGTAAATGATTGAGAAACTAATTTATCACCTCTCAGAATCATCCTGGCCTGCTGGCCCCAAGTCCAGAATTGAGGGATCATTACATGAAGTCCTTGCCTCAGGAGATGTTTGACGAGATAAGGATACCACTTCGTTAAAATTCCTTCTCAGGAGTACATTTCAATTTAGGTTATTGAGTCTAATCCATGTTCTCCTCATCTGACATAATACCTTCATACTGACTCCAGTAAATATGAGAATTCCAGGCAGTTGTGCTCAAGTGTGCGAGAGATGATGAGGATGGCACAGAACAGGACAGGATTCAGGTCTGTTGTTAATAGGGTCACTGTGAGTTGTACTCAACTTGATGGCAGCTAACCACACTACTGACTCCTATCCTAACTTTATAGCTGAATAAGAATTCCAGACATTTTTAAGGCCCTTCTCCAAAAATCTTCCCCTATGGCTGAACATGCATGAATTAATATTCTTATATTATGAATGCAGAGACATCAATTTTGCAGGTGATGGTGAAACGATTTGCTTAAGGCCATACAAGAGACAGTATCAAGGCTGAAGGAGTTTAAATCCCAGGGTTTCTAATTTCCAGTCTTATATTCAGGCTAGAGAAACACTGGGGGTTAGCGGGTAATAGTTTGCTGCCAATTGGAATCCACTAGTTGCTCTGAGAAAGATGGAGAATCTCTTGTGCAATTTACAGCCTCTGAAAGCTCCCTGGAGGATGAGCTCCAACTCAAGGCCAACTCATTGCATTCTCTTTGTTCGCATATTCAGGATAGGGGGTTTGCCCCTCCCAACATAGTCTTCAAACAAGAATCAAGTGCTGCACCATCTGTAGCCACCATTCTTCCTCCAATTCTTTCTACCTGGACACAGGTATTTGCTTTTAGGAAGAAATAGGGCCTTTCTCTCAGAAAGCCCATGCTAGGATAGGTCAATGAGAGTGTGACTCAGAGTGAAGAGATGTAACCAGGTAAGGCTGCAGCCATGAAAGCCTGAGATTGAGGAGAGAGCACTGGGGAAAGGTTTGCAGTCTGCCGTGTGACTGACTTCTCTCTTCCAACTAACAGACATTTGCTCCTCCAGTTGTACAATCTTTCACTCAATAGTGGTCTTGGACCACCTCTCAGGCACCCCAGACTTCCAGAGCCCCCTGGCCATGTGTGGTGCTCCCACATCGAGAAGTCAACTACTCTTATCAGGTCCACAAGATGGCAACACTTTTCTTAAGAGTGAGATCTCCAGAAGGAGCCCAGCACTCACCCTCACCAGACCTCTCCTTCCCGGAATCTCTCTGTAGTGCCTCACTGTCATCAATGCCCCCACTCCTTGGCACTGGGAACACATTCTATCAGCAGCAGCGTCCTCCTTCACCAAAGAACTTCCGAAAATCCCAAATGACCTCAGTGAGACAGTCTAAATTGGACTATGAGAACATGGTTAGTCTATGCTGGCTACATCTCAATTTTACTCCTGAAGGATCAATGTTTTTTTCTAAATTGTTTCCTGAAGGAAGCCTCAAGGAGGACCCAGCTGAGATTCAATCTTTAGGGTCAGTCTCAATTATTAGAGATTAAAGTGTATTCCAGTTGCACAAACAAGATCTTTCTCTTTCATTTTAGAAAGCAGGAAAGGACACTGATTCACGTAGGTTCACTGTGCACCTTCCTCTCTTTCTTTCTCAGGATTCATCCTTAAGCAAGGCATTGTAGAAGAAGAGGAAGTAAAGTCTTTCTCTTAAGGAGTTTCAGGCTCAAGAGGAGAGATATGCCTCACGCAGGGTACATTTCCTGAGAACAGGAGACTGTAGAGGATCCAGTATCTACAGGTAGGGTGCAGGCTCCCATTTGAAGCTCAAGACCTGAGTTCTGATTCTGGCTTGGCCATCTTTCTCAAGCCTCAGCATCCCCTTATGTATTCAAAAAAGAGCTAAATTACTAGCATATTAATTTGAAACCCAGAAAGAACCCACTAAAGAGCTCTGGTGGTCCAATGGTTACTATTTTCCGCTGCTAATGAAAACTCAGTAGTTCAAGCCCACTTGCCATTTCATGGGAGAAAAGACAAGGCAACATACTCCGTTACAGATTACAGCCTTCAGGAAACCCTATGAAACAGTTCTATTTTGTCCAACATAAGCTCACTATGTGTTTGAATCAACTCAACAGTACATAACAGTAATAACTAAGCAATTGATATAGCAATTAAAGATGAAATTTCTAGGTTCACAGGTTCTGCTCCATGTGAACACACAGGGATCTAGGTTTCTCCCCCCTCACTCCGCGCCCCCTTTGTTCTGTCAGACTTTCAGGCTTTGCTACTCAAAGTGTTGTCTTTAGACCAACATCAGAAGCACCTTCCTGGAGCTTGTTAGAAACAAACTATTGGTTCCAATCTCTTGGAGGCAAAGATGACAAAGCTTCATCTCACATATTTTGGGCATGTGGTTAGGAGACACCATTCCTTGGAAAGGGACATCATGTTTAGAGATGGAGGGTCAGTGAAAGAGAGGAAGACCCTAAACCAGATGGATCGACATGACTACAACAATGGGCTCATGTACCTAAGAAATTATGAGAACGGCATAGGATAGGGCCGAGTTCAGATCTGCTGTTCACAGGGTAGCTATGAGCCATCCTTGCCTTAATGACACCCAACAACAAGAACATCCCAAGAGTTACTCCCTGTTGGTGATTTTGGTGCACACTAAAGATTGAGGACCACTTTTAGGGCACTGAGTTATCTGCATGAGTATAGCAACATTCTCTAGATGTGTCTGAATTTGGGCCCATGGCAAGGAAGCAAGGAGAAACACAACTCAAGTCTGGAAATGATATATGATACATACTACTTCCACTTATACTCTGTTGGTGATAATGTAGTTTCTCTGTCACATTTATTTATAAAGGAACTGAGAAATGTAGTCCCTAGCTGAGCAGACACATAGCTAGTGGCCATTGCATCATTATGGAAAAAGGGAAGATGGATTTTGGTATCTAACTAGCAGCTTCCACTATAATTGCTAAGGTCTCTTCCATCTCATATAAACAATGATTTTCTGCATGGATCTTAGATCTCACTTGATAAATTGAATATACTCCTCCCAAATATATTGTCCTCCTGCCTTAATTACACCAGTTTTTTGGACATCTTGATGGCAGTCATGATAATCAAAGTCTTTCTCCAACTTGGCATGAAGATAGCCCAAGGGGAAAGAGAATTAATGGATTTCACAATACACTGGCCTGTCTAAATCAGAGCACGCAAGGATTAGGGATGAAAGACTGTGTAAAGGCTAGTTTTATGTATCCACATGGCTGGGTTATAGTACCCCATGAGTTAAGCAACATTAATTTAGATATAAAACCATTATTAAAGAATGAGTATGAAGACTCAAGGCGGTGGGGTGGAAGCAGAGGGAAGAAGATGTGAGGGGGGGGATTAATCATGGAGTTATACAATTTGATGGGGGGATGAGGGAAATTGGAAGAATCTGGTCTAAAAAACAATGCACTCCAATTTTGTAAATAAACTAGTATAAATTAAAAAAGTAAAACCTAAACCAAAACAAACAAAAAGAATCTCTGGTGACCTAGTGTTGTGCTGCCACCCAAAAAAATCATTAGGTTTGAATCCACCAGATACTTCATAGGAGAAAGACAGGCAACCTCCTCCCGTGTGACTTATAGCCTCTGAAAACCCACTGGAGAGTCCTCTCTGAGCCAATTCTGACTTAATGGTACACAACAAGAACAATCTCAGTATTGCTGTGAAGGTAGTTTATGAGTTTGACAAGCGTATGCAGCCAGCTGGCTCTCGCAAAGGAGATCATCCACGATAAAGTAGTGATCCCTATCTAGTCTATTGAAAGTCTTAACAGCAAAATCAAATTTGCCAGAGAAGAAATTCTGCCTCAAGAATGCAGTGTCAGCTCCTGTCTGAGTTTCTATCTAGCTGACCTGCGCTACGGATTTAGAATTTGCCAGCCCCCACAACTGTGCACATGTGCACACACACACACACACACACACACACACACACATACATACATTGCTCATATATTCACTTTCCCCTACTCTCTGAACTCATATAAAACATTAGAAGTTTTCAAGAGGAGAACACGTCGGTTACTCACCCTCCCTTCATCAACTCCAAAATTTAATGAGGTCATACCACAATCCTACTTCCTGAGGTGTGCTCTTAGTAATTCTTAACTCATAGACATCGAGTCGGAGCCATCTCAAACCTGTCCAGTGGGTTTGCAGAGGCTGTAAATTGCACTAGAGGAAACTGCTCATCTTTCTCCCATGGAGCCACTGGTGGCTTTAAACCGCAACAGAGGGGCCACCTTCGGGTTAGCAACACAACTCCGTACAGACCACCCCACTGGAGCTGGTTCTTTATAACTCAATGATAACAATTACTGGAGGCTTCTGAAGATGCTTAAAGGTTTAGGTGGAAACATGGAAAAGCAGTCGCCCATCCCATTCATTCCCACTCTCTCACCCCATCACACTGTCTGAGGAGCATCCTCTATCTTGTCCTATTGTTCTTTCTTCAGACTGGATGTATTCTAGGAACAGAGGCTGTGTCTTCCCTTAGGTTTAGTAACACCAGGAGTGGAGTAAGGCTTCTGAGCTGTCTTCCCTAAGTCACCTGAACACCACCACTTGGTACTCTGAGAACATCGGAGTTTCCCCATATTTACTCTCAGTTGGCCTGTACTCCAGCCCAAGTTGGCTGAGCTTCCTGTAGAAACCCCATCCTGAGCTGGGTGGGCTTAGGAATAGGCTATCACTTCTGCAAAGGCACCATGAAGAAGGTGTATTTCCTGTGGGACTATTGGAGAAGATGCTGCCCATGGTCTAGCTCAATGTACCTTAAGTAAAGGCTCCCATGATGAATTCCTTCCAATTTAATGCCAGGGACACCTTTCTCTCTCTTGAAAAACTGGCCTTTTGTTCTGGCAAGGAGAACACTATATCCTTTTGGTTCCACTTTGGTCTGAGCTGCCAGGAATCTCCAAGATGAATTAATGATTAATTGCAACAGCCTCAGGGTTTTTTTTGGTGTAGAATGTAGTTGTTGCTTCACTTCTCATTCACCAAGCTTTCAAAGGGAAGGCTTTAGATGTTTGAAACAGAATCAACTTGCTGAAATGTAACTTCCTGGCCCAATCTCAGACCTATGGGATCAAAATCCCAGGGTAAGGGATAATGAAGGTGGGAGTAGAATGTGGAGAGAGTCTTATGCATTCTAGATTCATTATTATGCAAGTGGAGTCTGAGGCCCGTTGCTGAGTCATATTGATCTTTTATTTCAAACATCCTTTAGTGAATGTAAAAGAAACACTGGTGGCATGATGAATCAAATGTTGGACTGTAAACTGAAAAGTCAATTAGGGTCCACAAGCCACAGGATAGAGAGAAGGAAGTCTGCTTCCATAAGGATTTACAGCTTTAGAAGCCTTATGCCCTGTGTGGTTGCTCTGAAGGCATTGGTTCTGGTTTTGTTGGTGGTTTGGTGTTTTTTTGTTTTTTTTACTAGGAAAAACATATTGGGGGTACAAGGAGGTGAGGGTTGGGGGCAGAAGGGTGAGGATGGGCCAGGATGCAGTTGCAGAGCTGCACAGTTTGGTCGGTGGGGGGAGCAGGTGAAGGAAAT
>NW_006399816.1:8121413-8143187 GCF_000299155.1 Elephantulus edwardii
GGGGGGTTGGGAGCCACGAGACTCACCCATTTCTCCTTGGGAATCCTTGAATTCCTGTTGTTGAGCCTTGATCTTCACTGAGGGCCAGTCATCAACTGTTTAAGTGTTGAATTATCAATAAGCTAAAGTCTGTGGAAGGCCATAATGGCCCTGCTTTAAGTGGTTCACTGCTCCCGCAGCTCACCACGCTGTCTCTGCCTCTGCCGCCATCTTGGATCCCCTGGTGTTTTGTTTTTTATGTTAGTGAGTGTGTGTTCTCCTGTAAACCACTTCAAAATGAGTTTGGCTATCGGAATGCCATGGAATACAGTTATGACAAATGAGAGAGATTGCTAAAATGTAATTAAGATATGTAAGATCATCCATTAAGAAGAAAAGGAGTAGAATGCCACACTAAGATACTGTCTTTGGGGGGAAATTAGGGAAGTGTGAACACATATTGATCTTTGGCTATCGCAGTGTTAAGAAATTGTACAGGGTTCCATCAGAAATACAGAACAGTCTGTGTGAGGAAGAGCTGAATGGATTTTTGATGGGTTTGAAGGGAAAGTTCTCACTATGTATCTTTTGTATTTGTTTCTTTTTGAACCATATGTATATCATTTCTGTTGGGTGCTTTAGAGTAGACCTCAACTGATAATGATCCATGTAGCAGAGTAGAACTGCTCCCCTATAATTTTGTTGTTGTTCTTTAATCTTCGTAGAAGTAGATCACTAAGTCTTTTTGCTGCAGAGAAGCTGGGTAAATTTGAACCCCTAGCCTTGTGGTTAGCCATTAAGCCCCTCACTGTTGTACCAGCTGGTTTCCTAGAGAATATGTTACAGATTTTCAAAATTTAAAACATATATACAGATGACTAAAGGAGACTGTATTTTGTCATAACTATATTACCTGTTTTATAAGCGGTTCTGTATGGAACCACTTACCATACAACCTCAGCACAGGACAACTTCCTTCAAAGGTATCCTGGAGTTTGTGGACAAGACCAGCTCCAACCCCAGAAGAGTGGGAAGTGGACGGAGGAAATTAGCGTGAAACACCTCCCTAAGTATCCTAAGATCATTCAAACTGCAGCGCCTGGGTTAGGGACTCTGTCTCTACCATGGCTTCCCACTCAAGGTCAGTCTTTTGCTGAAAAGAGCACAAGGTCACTGAACATCAACAGACCAATCACAGTTGGAGGCTGAGGATTTAGATTTGGATGTTGGCTTGAGGTCATGGTGCATATCATGGTTTGAAGCAAGCAGTTTGTGGGAAAGTAGGATGACAAAGTTTAAGTTGTTTTTTGTTGTTGTTGTTGATATGTGTCATTGAATCACTTGCATCTCATAGCAAACTACATACGATAGTTCTGAACTCTGCTCTATCCTGAGCCAACCTGATTGTCTCTGACATACCCACCCCCATTACCCCAATAACTGAGTCAATTCATCTCATCTAGGGTCTTCCTCTCTTGTGCTGTCTCTGCACCCTCCCAAGTTTAAGTTAGTCCTAAGTAATTGGGGAGCCAGAGAAAGAAAACACAGCAGTGAGCTGCTGGTCCCTTACCCTTCATCCAAGAAAACAGTACCTCAATTTTCTCTGATCTCTAACATGTGACATTTAAGAATGTGATCTCCACAGCCCCAGCCTTGGTACTTTGCTTTGACTTCTCCTTGGAGCACTGGGATGCCCTTTGGGATATTTTTGCTTGATTCAGGACACACAGTTACTTGGTTTTCAAGTAGGAAGAAGGTTTAGCATTCTAATACAGTCCCTCCCTTTTATGAAGAAGATAAAATCTCAAAGTGAGGAAAGTGCTTTCTCCGAGGCTACTTCTCTGAGGCTGAGAATTGTCTTCATCACCTTAGATCAGCTAGGGGTACAGAGGATGTGCTAGAACATTCATATCCCTAGGTAGTCCAGCAGGCAAATCAGGAAAGAGGGTCCTATCTCCTCATCCTCTTTCCAGGCTAAAGTGAAGGGCTTCCCTAAGGTGAGAACACAGGAGCGTGGAGGAGATCATGGAGCCAATACTCCCAGAGGAGGGTTGCAGGTGGACAGACACATGTTTTGGTTTATTAGGGATGGTGAGTCAGGAGGATGGAGATGTTCCAGGAAAATTGTCCCCCAAAGGAAAAAGAGTGACATAAATTATGGCTTAATGCCCCTGATAAATTCTGATCTGATATTTTAGTGTTCTAGCTGCAGGCATAAATGCTGGGCTGGGATGGATGGATGAATGATGTGCTTGAAATGATGGAGAACTCCTCTCGCATCTCTCCAATCACCAGAGATGACGCCGGCCCTGTTTTATGCTCAGTATCTCTAACAAGGACGTGTCCTATAATGAAAGATGGTCCAGGGATGGCAAGGCCAACCTGTCTCCATTACCTCTTTCCTGGCAGCAGAGAGCTGCAGGATTGGCCTGGGAACCAGAAGGATCATGCTCCAGGTGGGGAGGGTGCAGCAGCCTTCGCTCCGCTTGTACCATCTTGCCATCACCTGTGCTTGTGGTGGCTAATGTGACTTTGATACTGTTTACTCCAATCTGGTCTCATTTCCTGTGGTAGGTGGGCTTGGGAAACTTACTCCACAGACCCAAGAGTTTGGGCTTCAGAGGCTCCAGTCCTTGGCAGTTTGGATCACGAACTGGCCTTCTAAAGATGAGGAAGAGAGTCATCTCCCATACACACAGAGAACTGGCTGACCCAACAATTGCCTTGCATCTGCTAGAATCTCCCAAGGATTTCCTGTTCCTTCCCCCAACCGTAGTTCTATCCAGAAGTTTTGCAAACTTCTTTCTCACAGCTACACTTTTACCTACACATTGAGCCCTGTCCACAATGTGGTGCTCTTCTTGAAATCTTTCCAAATGGTTCTTTCTCCTGCTATGAGGTTCATGCGTGTACCTAGGACTCCAACCGACGCAGACGTCTTCCTTCCCCGGCCCCCTCCCCATCTCCTGTGCATTTGTTCTCGAGCCATTTTGCTCCTTGACTTCATACCCAAGTGTTTCACTTGTGTCTCATTACTTCATCAGTTTCAATCTCCAACAAAACTATAAATTTCTTAAATTATTTCCTTCAACCTCATATTGGGCACCTATATAGAGTAAATGCTCAATAAATATGAGCCCACTGACAGTCTTGAGGTGTGGGTCTCTTCTCACTCCTCAACCTGGGAGCTCCTCAGACATCAAGAAGTCACCTTCCCTGTCTGTTCATTGCCCAGTACAGAGAATTGGCACATGTTGGAGTGAGAACTAGGCCAACACAGCTGGCCAGTTTGCTCCATCAAAGCAAGTGCCAACCTCACTCTGTCATGTTGGCACCACAAGCCTGCCAGAGCTGTCAATGCCGACTGTCCTGGTGTTCCATGAATAAGGGTTCCTGAGGGTTCCAGTCACCACCCCACACAAGGCATTGACAGGTTTTCCTCTAGGAATTCCTGGATTTTAGGAAAGCCCTGGTAGTGCAGTTCATTAAGCATTGGACAGCAAACACAAACAAAAGAGTCAGGAGTTTGAAACCACCCACCACTCTGTGGTCTGAAGGATGAAGCACTCTGAAGGATGAAGCAGTCAGTCTCACAGAGATCCACAGTCCTGGATCCCTGGGGGGGGGGGGGCAGTTCTACTCTATCCCGTAGGGTCTTTATGAATCAGAACTGACTTGAGGACAGTGGATTAGTGGGTAGATGTGTGGAGGCTGGAAGCCCTGGCTGCTTCCTCTGGGCACAGTAGTGGCCTCCAGCTAGCCCTGGCCTCTGGCTGGCTGAGGGACAGCAGCAGCAAAGGGAAAAACGGGGTGATTCAGAGACCTCACTGGTCAAGTCTGACTCTGCATGGGGCCTGGCTGACAGCCACTCTCTCTTGACCTTGGAAAAAGGAAGGCCTCAGGAACTGCTCCTTCCCCTCATTCCTGTTGCCAAATTCCACCCACCTCCTCCTGTGCCACTTTCTCTTGGAAGGACCAGGTTCTCCAGGCCCTTGTGTCCAAGCCTATCCAGGTGTCCTTGGGGAAAAAAGTGATGATGTAATACTAATGTTTAGCCACCTTCATCCCCAGGAAGTTCATCTTTGTATCTGACCTAAATCTCTTTTAGTGGAGCCAAAGCCCCATTTGCTCACCATCCCTCACAGAGAGAGCGTAGCTTCCGTCCTCCAGCTCGTTCCCCTTGCCTCTTCCTTGTCAGCTGCACAGCCAGGACGGTCGCCCTGTGACCTCGCTTTAAATCTCAGAGCCTGGAGATTGGCTTTTCTCATCCCCGCTGGTGAGTTCCATCTGTCTTAATTACATTTTCTATTTTGTCACTTACCGTCACTTCGTATTGCCTTCAGTGGTTGAGCATGCCCGAGAGGACGCGGGGGTCCCTGCTTTTCTGAGTCGCTCAGTGGTTCCCGGCTGCATCACTCAGGACTGGCAAATTGCTAGCACCTGCCCCGGGGCTGGCTGTGGAGCAGGCGGAAGAAAACGGCGCCCGCATCCACCTCCCCAGCTAAACCGCCTTGGCCGAAGCCCAAAGCTTTGATCCAGGACATTCCTGCTGCCAACTCCTCCAGTCGCCTGCCTCCCACCCGCCTGCCACCTGCCTGCCGCCTGCCCCTGCCTGTGGGTCTCAGAGTGGCCACGGCTTGTGTCCAAAGCAGGGCAGGAAGCTGTGAGTCCACTTGGCTGCCCTTCACTGGGCACCCACTCAGCTGGCCTCACGCCTGGCTCTGTCTCTTTCCAGACTTGCTGGGAGAATACTGGCAGCTCCTTATACCCTCTGTGCCCGCCTGACCTCTTCCACCAAAGGTTATGGAAGGATTTAAGGCACAGGTTTGGGGGACGACTTAAGAGAAAGTCTTTAAAGCTTTGGTCTTTCCATTTGGTGTCTGATCCAGGGAACTGATGAATTTATTTTCACACACATGGTCAGTTAGCTTAATACTCTTTTCTTGTTTAAAAAACTGAGCTCAAACTCAATCCCAGACTGAGCCTTGCTCCCAGTCCTAGATTGAGTCATGGTCCTTGTCACTGACTAAGCTGTGACACTGGCCGCTGACTAAACTCCAGGCTTCATCACAGATCAGTCCCTGTCCTAACCTAATGTTTGATCTTGACTTTAGACAATTCCCTCACCCTACACAGTCCTGATCCTAGATATAGTTTGGACCTGGAACCTGGTCCCTAAATAAGTCTTGACCCTTCTCAGTTTGAACATACCTTTATGTGTGCTTCACGTATTCTTCATAAAGGTGGCGAATGGAGACTAGCTGGCTGGATACAGCCCAGCCCCAATGTGTGACATGCAGCTTAATTTGACTTGTATCCCAGGATGCAATAGAGGAAGCCCTCTGGGAAGGGAGAATGCATTTTACCTCCTTGGACAGGAGCAGTGGGGCAGAGGAGAGGAGCAGGAACAAGCCAGAGCCAGGTTCCACTGCATGAACTTGAGGCCATTTGTTGAATGGATTCTCTCCCATCTTTGTCCTCTGAGCTTTGTGGACACAGCTGAGAAATTCTCAGTGACACCGCCTCTCCTCTACCCCACCCCAGGACAATGCCCAGCGCTTCCCTTCACACTCCCTTGTCTTATGCCACTCCAGATGGTAGGCTGGACCTCTTGGATAACTGTCTAGCATGACAACTTCTCCCCTTCACCTTCTTTAAGGTGCTGGCCGGCTCAGGCCAAGGGCAGGAGCAGGCCTAGGGAACTCACCAGTTGCTGTAGGAAGAAGAAAGAAAAGTGGTGTACACAGAAAAGCCTTTTTCTTTCTCTCTGCCTCTTTGGCAAGCTCCTCCCAAACATGCCCAGCTCCCTGAGCTTTCACCAGCCGCCCTCCACCTGGTCTCAATGGCCCTCATTTGGCAGCAGCCACCCACAGCCCTGAATATTGCTTCATCTCTCAATGGAGGATTTATTGAGGGCTTGCTGCTCTCCTAATGGCCGGGCTAAATTGATACTACAGGCACATTAACATTACATGTGCTAGAGGGTATACCTCTGAGCCTTGGTTTTCTACTTAATGGTGCCATGTCGGGCACAGGCTTGGCTGCTGAAACGGTGACTTCAACAAGGTAGAAGTTTATTTCCTGCCCATACAAAGGTCACAACTCCTACAGCAGTTCCATGACATCTGTCATGATCCCCTGTTCCAGCTGGCAGGAGAGAAGAAAGTGAGCATTATCAGGTGACATTCAGCAAGTACTCCCCTCTTTCTGCTATGTCTTTCTCTTCATCACAGAGCCCGGAGGTCTCAGGAAAAGTAGTCCCCAATGTCTCTGAGCTACAATGAACTGCACGAACGACTGTCCTTTTTTCTTTTTCCTGTACGTGAGATCATTAGTAATATGTTGCAGCCTGTAATTTGCTGATGTTATCATTCTTAGATGTTTCCTCGCAGATGTTTGATTTTATGATTTGCTGTTCAAAACACTGCTGGATCTATAAAGATGCTGGTAATAAAAAGTTTGAAAATTATAGTGCAGGTAGTGCCCCATTTATGGCAGGGTTCTGCTCCAGCTATAAGTCCGTTCACATGGAAGCCAAGTAGCCCATTTTCTTTTGCTGTTGTTGTTGTGTGCCGTCAAGTTGCCCAGAATTCATAGCCACCCTATGTACAACAGCTCTGAACTCTGCTCTATCCTGAGCCAACCTTATTGTCTCTGACCCACCTACCTCCATTATCCCAGTCACTGAGTCAATCTATTTTATTGAGGGTCTTCCCCTCCTGCACTGTCCCTCCACCCTTCCAAGCATGATGTACCTCTCCAAGGGCCGGTCCCACCTTGAAACATGCCCAAAGTATGTCAGATGGAGCTTCAGACTTCTTGCCTCTAAGGAGCAGCCTGGTTTTACCTTCACCAGGTCAAACCTGTTTGTTCTCCTAGCAGTCTATGGTATAGTTGATTCTTTTCTCTAGCACCACAGTTCAAAGGCATCAATTCCCTTTCTATCATCCCTAGTCATTGCCCAGCTTTCTGATGCAAAGCAAGTAATTGCGAAGACCATGGCCCAGATCAGGTGCACCTTAGTTTCTAGATTGACATCATTGCTCTTTAATACTCTGGAGATGTCCCTGACGGCAGACTTTCCTGGTGCAATTAGTTTTTTGATTTCCTGGCTGCTGGTACCAAAAATATGATTCTGGAGTCAAGCAAACTAAAGCTGTTAACAATCTCAGTCTCTTCACCATCTATCATGATGCTGCCAATCAACCGAGTGGTGAGAATCTTTGGGTTTTTTAATGTTAAGCTTTCTTTTGTACTCATTATTATTTGGTTTTATTTCCTTTCCCTCTACCAAACATTTTACCGCTTGTTTGCTCTTTTGCTGGTCTATGATGACTTGTGTGTTGCTGTGGTGCTAGAATGTATGCCATTAATATTTCAAATACCTGCAGGGTCACCTGTCCTGTGGGTGAACAGGTTTTGGTGGAACTTTCAGACTAAGACAGACTAAGAAACAGGCTCTGCAGCCCACTTCTGAAATAACAAGCCAGTGAAAATATTATGAATAGTCATAGAGCATTGTCTGTAAGAGTGCTAGGGGATAAGCCTCGCAGGCAGAGGTATTTGGAATATGACTAGGGAAGAGCTGCCTTCAGAGAGTAAAGTTCACGCTTGGCATTTATAAGATGGAAAGAACTGAAGAAAAGATTCAAGCCTCAAGGCGTAATACTGAGGGATTCCTTGGGCAACATACAGAATGATGCAGGAAGCTTCAAAAGAAGATGGAAGTAATACACAGTCATTGTACCAAAAAGAATTGATTGACACACAAGGAAGAAGTACAGGCTGCACCAACAGGATTGGCAAAAATCAAGGCTCCCCAGACTGAGGGAGTATCAGTTGAGGTATTTCAACCAACAGATGGTGTGTTTCTTCAACGATGCTAAGAACTTCAGAGGATAGCAACCTGGCCAATCAAATACAGGCATTCATATATGTGCCCATTCCAAAGAAAAGCAACCCAACAGAATGCAGCAATTACAGAGCATGCAAGTGAAATCTTGCTGAAGGTTATGTAAAAACTGCCAGAAATGCAAGCCTGGTTCAGAAAGAGATGTGCAATGAGAACTATCACTTGTATTATACCAGAAATACATTCTCTTGTGTTTTACTGACTGTCCTTAGGTGGTGTTGAATTGACCATGACTTATAGTGACTCTATGAACAATGGATCTGAACTCTGCTCTTTCTTTTGTCCAGTCCTTATCACCTTTGCTATACTTTAAGCCCATTGTTATAGTCACTGTGTCAAGTAGATACATCGTATCTTCCCCTCCTTCTCTGATCTTCTACCTTTCTAAGCATGCTGTCCTTTTACAAAGACAAGCCCCTTCTAACAACATATCCAGAGTTTGTGAGGTGAAGTTTTACTATCCTTGCCTCTAAGGAGCACCGACTTTACACTTTGAGTTGTGGTGCTAGCGAAGAATATTGACTATTCCATGGACTGTTAGAAGAACAAACAGATTCATCCTGGAGAGGATGAAACCAGGCTGCTCCTTGGAGGCAAGGATTCTGAAGCTTCATCTGACATATTTTGGGCATGTTGCAGGGACGGACCAGTCCTTGGAGAGAGACATCATGCTTGGGAGGGTGGAGGGGCAGCACAAGAGAGGAAGACCCTGGATGAAATGGATCGATTCAGTGACTGGGGTAATGGGGGTAGATTTGTTGGAGATGATGAGGTTGTCACAGGATAGAGCAGGGTTCAGGTCAATTGTACATAGAGTTGCTATGAGTCCCAGGCAATTTGACAGCACATAACAGCAACAACAATAACAAGATATAATTGTTTGTTCTTTTTCAGACCATGAGATGTTCAGTACTCTACCACCACAACTCAAAGGCATAAATTCTTCTTCTGTCATGCAAATTTTTCATTGTCAAACTTTCAGATGCATAGAAAGTAATTGAAAAGACCAAGGCATTTAACTTTGTGGATCATAACAAATTATGGATAATATTGTGAATAATAGGAATTCTGGATTATTTGTGCTTCTGCAGAGCCTGTAAGAACCAGGAAGATCAAGAACCAAGAAGACCAAGAAGTGCTCATTGAATAAGTGGATACGGCATGGTTTAAGAGTAGGAAAAATGTGTCAGGATTGTATTTTTTCAGCATACTATTCAATCTCTATGTGAGCAAATAGTTCAAGAAGTTTGACCATGTGAGGAAGGTATGTGACAAGCTCGAAGGAAGACTCATGAATAATGAGCCTGTGACATGCAAATGACACAAACTTGCTTGTAGAAAACTAGGAGGACTAAAAACACTTATTGATGAATATCAACATCTATATCCTTCAATATTGATTATACCTCAACATAAAGAAAATGAAAACCCTCACAAGTGGACCAATAAGCAATACCATGATAGATGGAGAAAAGATCAACGTTATCAAGGATTTCCTTTTACTTGACTCCAAAATCAATGCCCATTAAAGCAACAGTCCAGAAATCAAATGATGTATTGCATTGGGCAAATCCATAACAAAAGACTTCTTTAAAGTACAAGAGAGAGAAAAATTCCAGTTTAAAGACTAGATGTATCTGATACAAACCATGGTACTTTCAATTTCCTCATAAGACTGTGACAATTGGACAAAGAATAAAGAAGAATAATTGATGCTTTTATACCGTGGTGTTGGTGAAGAATATTGAACATACCATGGGCTACCTAAAGAACAAACAAATCTGTCTTGGAAAAAGTACAGCCAGAATATGCCTTAGCAACAAGGATGGGGGACTCATATGCTTTGGGCATGTTGTCAGGAGGGGCAAATGCCTAGAGAAAGACATCATGTTTGGTCAAGTTCACAGTCAGCAAAAAAGAAGACTGCCAACAAATGGCTGCAAATCTAGGCTCAAACACAGCATTGTGAGGATGGTACAGGACCGGTAGCATTTCATTCCAGACAGTTTCCCATAGTAGGATCACTATGAATTGAAACAAACTTGATAGTACTTAACAACAGTTGAATTTTCACATCTCCCTTCCCCACTTTCTTAGAAAAAGTCCCCCTTACCTCCACACCCCTGAATCCTGATGCCTTGTCCTACAGAAATTTTTCCCTGACCTCCCAGGTAGAAGGAGGAACCAGCTCCTTGGTTTCCCACCAATCTAGTGCCTTCTCATCCCATCACTGGCCACATCAGGTTGTACCTTCCTTCTCCACAGGATGAGGTGAGGGTGGAGGGTCTGTGAAAGCAGTGACCCTATCTGACTAATGTCTGCATTCCCAGAGCCTAATGCAGCAACCTGTCTTTTAGCCACACTCAGCCCCGTGCCCTTTGTGAATTTATAGTACTTTCTCATGCCCCTGAGGCTTCACAAAGTGCTCCCTCTACCTGGAACACCTGCTTCACCCAGCTCTTAGCATCCAAGACACATTCAGGCAGCACCTCTCCAAGAAGCCTTTCCTAGCTCCTAAAGGTGGACTGGTGCACCTGACCCATCCCACAGTCTTTTCAATTGCTTCTTATGGATCAGAAAGCTGGACACTGACTAAGGATGACAGGAGGAGAATTGATGCCTTTGAGTTAAGGTGTTGGAGAAGAGTGCTAAATACCCCATGGACTGCCAACAAATGAACAAATAAGTCTTGGAGAAATTGCAGCCAGAGTGTTCCTTAGAAGAAAGGATGATGAAGCTCCCTCTCACACGTGGTTAGAAGAGGCCAGTTCTTGGGAAAGGACATCATGTTGGAAAGGTGGAGGGTCGGCAAAAGAAAGGAATCTTCTCAACGAGATGGATTTACACAGTGGCTGGAGCAATCAGCTCAATTATAGCAGAGACGTTGAAGACAGCACAGGATAGGGCAGGGTTCAGAGCTGCTGTTCACTGGGCCACTGTGAGCTGAGGACAACTTGATGGCACTTAACAACAACAACAACAAAGATAGACTTAGTCCTTCTTTAAACTCTCACAGCTTCTCGGCTCCCATCTGCATCCACTGAGTCACCGTGTGACCAAGGACCAGTTGCAGCAGCACCGACTGGGACTTTGTTGAGGATACAGAATCTCAGGCCCCATTCCAAACCTACTGAATCAGAATGCCCTTTCTAACGAGATCCCCAGGTAACTCACACGCATGGGTAAGTCTGAGAAACACCGTTACTGCACCACTGACTCTGCGGACTGGGATCATCCGTCCAAGGTCTTTTATCTCCTGCCAGGCTCAGCACTTGTTCTGAAAGCAAGAAACATTTCTTAATCTTTTTTATCCCTTCCTCCCTCCCCCTGCAGGGTTGGCAGATTTAGCAAATAAAAACACAGGGCATCCTGTTAGATTTGAATTTCAGATGAGTAATGAATGTTTTAGTATATGTCCCATGCAATATTTGAGACATCATTAGATTACAAAATGATTCCTTATTAAGCTGGCATTCAGATTTAACTGGGAAGTCCTGTATTTTTCTTTTTTTTTTTTTCCTGGCAACTCTATACCAGCCCCTGCCTGGTTCAGGACCTGCACACCCCAGGTACTCATTACATGCTCACTGAATGAAGGCTAAAAGAGAGCGAATGTGACCTCATCCGTAAATCAGAGGGGCTTGCCTGCCTCGCCTACCTCCCAGGGATGCTGCTAAGATGAAAATGAACGAAGGGGAAAGTGGTGTAGAAACTCTAAAGCTGGATACCAAGGCGGTTTGTTATTATCGTCATCATCACCATTGTCATCATCCAAATGGCCCCAAATACTGCTAAGTTAGACTTGTTGAGCATTTGTGTATACCAGTAATTCTTTTCTATTGCTCAGATCAATCTGGATTTAGCACATTAGGGCAGATGACATTACATTATAATCATGTTATTACTATTATTATCACCACTATTGATATGGCTACAATATGCTCCATTATGGATCGCTGCATTCATTTTCTCTGCAGAGAATTGTATGTTCTCATCTGTGACTTCATTGTACTGCTGAGATGGAGAGATCTTTTCCAGAGCTCTGAATGCAGGTATCTGGGGCCTCTGCTCCCCCTTGGGAACTCCAGCCACCAGTGGCTACGAACCAAGTGCTGCCGCTGGACTCTTAGAGAAGCACTGATACAAGATTACATTTTGAGCCCAAACCCAGGACCACAGTTCTTAGAGTGTGGCCTTTGGTATTACTTGGGAGCTTGTTACAAAGGCTGATTTTTGTGCTCGACTTTGAGGGAGCTCTGGTGACCTGGTGGGTGGAGAGTTGCACTGCTGACCCAAAGATGGGCAGTTGGAATCTACCAACTGCTCTGAGGGAGAAACATGAATCTTCCTCTGTGATTTTCAGCCTCTGAAAACCCACTGGAGGATCGGCTATGCATGAGTGGGTTTTGACTAGGTAGCAATGAGTTCTTTTTTAGCCAGGATTCCTGAGTTAGGACTTAAGGGAATAGGGTCCAGCAATCTAAATTAATAAACCCTCTGGGGGATTTGATACCAGGGAGGCACAGGATAGGGCAAGGTTCAGATCATAAGTTTGAGAGGAGTTCCTGGTTGGTGCGAACGGTTCACATTCTCAGCTTTTAAGTTGCAGGTTCAAGTCCACCCAGATGCACCTCAGAAGAAAGACCAGCTGGCCTGCTTGCAAAAAATGAAATCACTCTGGAGCATGCTTGCACTCTCATATACATGGGCTGGCTGTCATGAGTTGGACCTGCCGGAATAACTGATTAAAGTTTGAGAATCATGGATTTGGATTCACCTAAGAGAACTTGGAGCTCTCAGGTCCCTTCAAACTCTTAGACTGTAGTTTTATTGTGTTTACCAGAATTTAGGAAGACAGGATGCAAAGGTATAGGATACAAAACATGAACACTAGGAACAGGATGATACTGGCAGACTTGACAGCAAGCCCTATGGCCAGCATCTGTTTGTACCCTAAGCTCGCGAGGGAAAAGGTTAATTTCCAGGGCAGGTTGGGTGGGGAGCATTGAGAGAAATTAGGGGTCAGGCAGAATAGAGAACTCCAAGAAGGGGAAAATCATGTGCAAAGGCCCTGAGGTGGGGCAGTGAGTGACCCTTTGGGAAAGAAAGGGTTTGACTAAAGTGTAATATGAGTGTTAGAGGGACTCAGTCATTCAGATTTTTGTCCAGCCAGCATTAGGGGTGCTTTAATGGGTCTTGAAGAGAAAAGAGCCATGATCAGAGCTCTGCTTGTGTGAGATGGATGAAGAGGGTGAGTAAGGAGCACGTCCAGGATACTTCTGGCCAACGTTAGTTCTCCCTGTGTCCATGGTCTGCGTGACACGTAAACTTACAGCTCTGCTCAAACTGTTTCAGAAAGAGTAAAGCATATGTCTTTCTCTGCAAAGATAATGTTTTTCACTCATAGCACTGGAAAAATAACAAATCTTCTCTGGCCGGCTGGACTTCGCAGTTCTTGCCAGCTGGGGAATTGGGTTCTGTGACAGCCATGACAGTTCCTGGCACCCCCGGGCCAGCCTTGGGCCCAGAGCTTCCCAGCACAGGCTTTGATCTGAAGCAGCTGTTGCCATGGACACGCCTCAGGGTTGGGTTTTAGAGAGCAGGGTGGGAGAGTGGGGGTTGGCATTCACTGGTGGAATGTGGCAGATAGGCTCTTGTCCTGCCCGTTGCTTGCTTTTCCCAGCCTCCCTGGTCTGTGGGGAGGAGGCCATCACTGGATATGGTCTTAATATGCTCAGTGACTAACTGAAAGGTTGGAGGTTTGAGACTACCCAGATAGAGATGCCTCAGAAGATGGGCGTTGCCATGTTTTTTTTAAAAAAAAGTAGCTACAGAAAAAGCCTGTGGAAACAGTTTTACTCTGACACACACAAGGCCACCATGGTTGGGGTCAAATTGACAGCAGGCAGAGTCTGGAGGAGGAGGAATTGAGAAGGGAGAAAGAAAAATAAAATAGAGATATGTACCGCTCCTGTTCACGCTTCCTCCCCAACTTCATCCTGCTCCAAGCCTTGCCTCGGAGCACTCTCCACATCCTTTGGGGAGCACTGAGTGTCTCTGGAGCAGTGGAAAGTCAGAGAAAGCATCCCACTTCCCAGGCACCATAGACGGTCCTGAAGCTCAGAGAGCACAGCTGGTGTGGGTCTTCTCATAACGGCCTTTGGCAAGGAGACCACTGAGGGTCCTCACCTGTGGCTTTACAAGCAGGGAGCATCCTGCTGAGGTGCAAGGCGAAGGCCTCCTTCAGGAGAATAGAGCACAACAGACCACCGCTGACAGCAGGAGATACTGACTGTTGAGGTGCAATGAAGACACCCCATGGAGACTCCAAAACCCCCAGGAGCCCGGACAGAACTACTATGTTCCAACTGTTTCAAATGGTTAGAGACCTTGAAAAGAAACTCAGAGTAAACTCGTGGTATGTTCATGACTCTTCTCCAACACCACAGCTCGAAGGCATCTATTCTTCTGTGATCTTTAGTCATTGTTCAGCTTTCTGAAGCGTAACAAGTAATTGAGAAGACCATGGCCTGGATTAGGCTCACCTTTGTAGCTAGACTGACATCGTTGCTCTTCAGCACTCTGGAGAGTTCCACGATGGCAGATTTTCCCAATGCAATTCATCTTTTGATTGCTTCGTCATCTACTCAGGAACTCCAGCCCCAGCTGGAATCAAACCAAACCTGTTGTCACAGAGCAGATTCTGGCTCATGGCAACCCCATGTGTCACAGAGCAGGACTGCTCCTGAGGGTTTTGTTGGTTGTCATCTTTCTGTGGAAAAAGATTGCCAGGACTTTCTTCCATGGCACCACTAGGTGGGTTCAAACCACCAACCCTTAGAATAGTCACATGTGAGACAGTGGCAATACTCACAGTTTTCACTAAGAACTAAAGAAATAAAAGTGTTCTCTCAACCCTGCACCAATTTCTCTGCTCTTACCAGTCCTACCCAAGCAAGTTGGGGGTCTTCCTAAGGACCCCCAAGCTTCATGAACGTAGGAGGTACTAATTATATTTTAAATATAGCTAATGGTATAGGCAGGCACCTAGCCTTTTGTTGGCCACCTGACCACATCTCCCCCTCTTTTTTCCTCCCCCAGGTCTCTTTGACGGGGACCTCACCATGCAGGGATTTCTATCACACCATGAGCACCTTGGAGGAAAATCGGCAAAATTAATTGGAAATTAAAGTCACCAAATGAGCATTGAATTAAGAAACCATTAACTCCAAATGACTGCTGGAAGGGAGCGGAAGTTAATTACAAAGGCTGCCTGGTTATTTTGTGTGTTTTCTGCATCACAGTTATTGTCTTAGAGGCTGAAGTCTGATTAGCATTTGGTGGCTATCAGGGCTGCTCTGGGTGGGATGTGCAGCCTTCTGCTGGTGGAATGACTCAGGCATCCAGGAATACTCTCTCTGCCCAAGACTGGGACTCCTCCCAAACTCCCTGCCTGGGTCATGGCAGCATCTTCCCACAGCTGCCCCGCTGCCTCCGGACCTTCCCAGGAAAGCTATTTCCAGAAGCAACTCAGGGAGTGTGTGCCCACATATTATCATTGCATAATGGGCACCGCCATCCACCTCATTAGGCTCTGCTGGGGATCAGGATTAAATGGGATAAAATGGAAGAAGCACATGGCTTATTAGCCAAGGGGGCTGTGGGAGAGAGTGTGGGGAAAGCAGCTGGCTGGCTGCCAAGAGCAACCCCCAGATGTAATTCCCTAACTCTTGTGCCAACTCCCCTTCCTCCCTGGCAGCAATCTACGGGAAAAGAAATGATGACTTGAATGGATGCTCCATGAAGACAAGGCATTCAGTCTGTTCATGACTATATCCCCAGACTCAAGATCCATGCTCAGTACAACAAGTATTTGTTAAATGAATGACAAAACTGGAACTTCCAAGAATCCTTCACTTGACCGTGAACCTTGAGAAAGGAACTGTGTGTAGTGGCCATGCAACTATGGGGAGTTAAGTTATTTCAACTGAAGTTGTTATTACTGTTATATGGCAAAGCCTCTCCTATCCTATCGCGGACTTCCATCTCCTCTTTCATTCTCAATATCAAATCCCATAGTAACATTTCTAAAATCAGAATTTGATCATGTTACTCCCCTGCTCAATACCATTCTATGTATGACTTCTTGCTAGCAGCAGAGTACAACTTCAACATACTTAAGGTTCTCAGCCTGGCAGTTGAGGCTCTCTGATATCTACAGTGCCCTGCACCCTCCTTCCAGAATTTTCCTTCTCCAGGAAGCCCTTCTCAAATGTTCCCTGGGACCATTTCTTCCCCTCTTCTTGTTTCCAACTGCTTGGGTTTTTTCTTCTTCAACTTTCTTTGCCATGAATTTCACAGGTAATCAGGCAATGTCCAATGCTCTCTTGGTTTAATGTCTCAAAAGCGGTTTCTCCCCTCTCTCCACATCAGTTATTATCTCTTTGAGAGAAAGGATTATTTTTGGGATCCTTGCAGAAAAGCCAGGAAAGTGCTGAGTACATAGTGATATTATTAAGAGAGTCATTTATTGGTTGATGAATTAATTCATTGGTTTTGCCTTCAGGTACTTCCTGTACAATAATTGTTCTCTTCTAAAAAGAGCCAAAATAAAAACGTACTGCTGTTGAGACAAGTAGAACCGAGTGGAGCTGTCCCACAGAGTTGCCAAGGCTTTACAGGTTACAACTCGTATGTCTGATTCTTGTACCATGGTGGCTGTCATATAGCTGATGCTGGAAGCAATGCTACTGGCATTCCAAGTCCTGGCAGGGCCTCTCAGCAGAGCTTCCAGACTAACACAGAGTGGGTGGAACTCGGTGATCTACATCTGGGGAGACTGGCCAGCGAAAACCTTCTAAGTAGCAGTATAACATGGTCTGATAGAGCTCAAGAAGGCAAGTCCCTCAAATTAGAAGGCGCTCAGACTGTGATGAAGGAAGAACTGCCTTCTCTAAGTTGAAAATCCACTGCTGTTGAGTTGATTCTGACTCACAACAACCCTGCATCAGGCTTCTGAGGCTGTAAATCTTGATAGGAAGACACTGCTCCTCATTCGCTCATGGAGCCATGGTAGATGCGAACTGCCAGCGAAGCCTGGCCTTTTGTTAGCAGTGCAGCATTCTATGGGCTGTGCCATGAGAGTGCCTTGCCTCAAAGTAGAGTCAATCAGCATTAATAATGTAGGTGGCATAATCTTTGTTTGCTGAAGTGGCATGACTCAAAATGAAAAGAAACAGCTGCAAACATCCATTAATAATTAGGACGTGAAATGTGCCAAGTAAGGATCTAAGATAACTGAAAGTCATCAAAGATGAAATGGAACACATACAGATCAATCAATATCCTAAGTATTAGCGTTATTTTAGGCATTAGTAAGCTGAAATGGGCTGGTATTTTGAGTCAGACAGTCATATAGCCCTCTCTGCCAAGATGACAAACTGAAGAGCAACAACATCATATTCATCATCAAAAGGAACATCTCAAGATCTATCCTGAAGTCAATTGTCTTGAAAACAGGATAATATCAAAACAGAAGGTGAGCATGCTGGTGGCATAGTACATAGGGTGTTGCAGTACCTACCCAAAAGTCACATGTCTCTGGCAGTTCAAATCCACTAGTGGCTCCTTGGGAAGAAGATGGACCTAGAGTTAGAAAAGGGGACAATAAGCTCAGCATTTCTCAAGCTGGAAGAAATTCAAACAAACAAACAAAAAATCAAGCCTTAAGCTGTAAAACTGTTCTATTGGTAAAAATTGAATAAGCGCAAGCATCAAAAGAACAGGAAGCTATGGTATATTCACACAATGGAATACTACACTGCATTGAAAAACAAGAAACTCATGCAATATTATTCAAAATGGGTGACCCTAGAAGACATTATGCTGAGTGAAGTATCTCAGTCACAAAAGGACAAATACTGTATGGTGCCACTGTTGTAGAATGTGGCTAACATCAGGGTGGGGGGGTAAGACTGAGAAAAACTGGATAAATTATGTGTACTGCATTGAAGCTGATAAAGGAGAGAACAGTTTAAAAGTAATATATTTTAGGGCATTATGATTATCATAAGAGTTCGGAATGAGTGTTGCAGAGTGGAGTATACTTGGGGTGGGGGTGGGGATGGGGGTGTGCAGGGGGATTGTATACCAATGAAGGAGTTTTTCTTTCGCTTTTCAAGGAGAAGAGCAAACTGGGGGTGGGGGTGGGGTAGGTGGGGAGAAAAGTGCAACAATGAATGAATGGAAATCCAAAATCTCTGTAAATGTTCATTGAAATTTAAAAAAAAAAAAAGAAAGAAAACAAAAAAAAATGAGCAGGGAGAGAATGCGTGTCACTCTACTGGAATGAATTAGTCAAAGTTCAGCATCGCTAACCCAAAGGCATGAAGTTCAAATCTACCAGCTGCTCTGTGGGAGAAAGATGGGTAATCTGCTCCCATGCGATTTACTGCCTCTGAAAACCTGCTGGAAGGTCAGCTATGGGTCAGTTCCAACTCAACAGCACATACCAGGCACCACCACCACCACCACCATTTCAGGAGGCATCATAAGATCAACAGTCAATGGTACTAAAGACAAAATCCAAGCTGAATTAAAGGCATTGGTAAAAAACAAAAAAGTACCAGGAATTGCTATTTCAATTCTGAAAATGCTCACCCATCTACACCAAGAGATTTGGAATGCAGCTACCTGAACAACTGACTGGAGGAGATCCATATACAAGTCTATTCCAAAGAAAAGTGACCCAATGGGTGCAGAAAATGATCGAACAGTGTCTTTAATACAACATGCAGATAAAATTGGGCTGAGGAGAACGAAAAAATAGTGCAGGAAATGTCCAGAAATTCAAGCTGGATTCTGAAGAGGATGTGGAATGCATTATAACATTGCTGGTACTAGACAGAGCTTGAATAAAAACAGAGAAAATCAGATAAATATTTTACCTGTTTTATTGACTGTATGGAATTGACCATACTATGCATTTGACTTATGCAGATTATTACAAACTGTGGATAATATTGTTAAGAATGGGAATTAAAACAATTGTGCCCATACAAACCTATATATTGACCAGAAGTAGTCATTTGATCAAAACTAGGAAAATACTGTATGGCTTAAAATCAGGGAAAGTGTGCATTCAGATTGTGTCATCTTATATTTGTTCAATTTATATGTTAAAGATAGCTCTGTGGGCCTCGTAGATAGAAAGTTATGCTATGAAGACAAAGGTGGGTGATTTTAATTTGTGACACTCAGGCCTGGAGTTAATTGGTTTTGGTCAAACATTCTTCTAGTCTGTCCACTTGCGGTACAGAGGTAACTCGTGATTGCTATGATGCTAAACTCTGTGACACTGATGTGTCAAATGTGAGAATGTTCACCCATGGTGGACAGTTTTGGTGAAGCTCCCCAATTAAAACAAGCTTGGAACCAGGGGTGGCAACCACTTCCAAAATAGCTTGTGTCTGGAAACTCAATGAACTTGGAGAAACAATGGAAATGGTACAAGTATTCAGGTCTTACGTTCATAGGGTCGCTATGAATTGTCTATGACTCAATGACACTTAACAACAACAAAAACAACTGAGCAAATAAATCCAGAAACTGCACTACATGAAGAAGAACACAGCATTGGATTAGAGGAAGACTCATTTTGGGATGGACAGATGATACAACTTTGTTTCTTGAAAGTGAAGAGGTCTTGAATTACTCACTACTAAATATAAACTACTACAGCCTCTACCGTGGATTACACCTGAAAATAAAGACCACAGAATTCTTCACAACTATACCAATGAGCTACAACATGATAAATTCAGGAAATATTGAAGTTGCCAAAGATTTAACTTTACTAGCAGCCATAATCAATGCACATGGAAGCTACAGAAATCAAATTAAGTACTGCATTTGGATAAATTAACTTCAAAAGGTCTGTTTAAAGTGTTAAAAAGCAAAGATATCACTTCGAGGACTAATTTGTGCCTACCTCAACCTGTTTTAAATGGTCTCATGTGCATACAAAAGCTGAGTGATGACAAAGGAATATGAAAAAGAATTGATGTATTCGAATTATGGTATTGGTCAAGAATATTGGTTGGAGATGTGGCTGAGTCTCTTCTGTAGTCATTATTCAACATTTTGCTTCAGATAGAAAGTGCTCTACACGGGTCCTCCAGATTAAGTAATAATGTGATCTAATTGTTTCACCCCCATTTTAAGCCCATGGTCTCTTATTAATCCCATGAGATTTTAGAGGAACAATCATAAACTTGGACGTGGAAGAGCCACTTCAAGTCTTAGCTACTGAGAAGATGCTTTCACTAGAAAAATTTTCTAAAAAATTCCCTTATTCAAGGTCAGAATAAAAGAAAAGGCAGTAATAAACTGTCAATTCCTGAACTCTGGGTGTTATAAATTAAACTGGTCCCCTATAAAAAAAAAGAAACTAGGAAGTCCTAACCTTTGTACCTCTAAATAGAACCTTCTTTGGAAACAAGGGTTTTATTTTGTTGTACTAATTAATGCTGGATACTAAAGCAATTCTGGTGGCCTAGTGGCAAGAAGCTGCTCTGCATTTTTGAGGGTTTGAATCCACCAGCTGCTCAACGGGAGAAGGGTGGGCAATCTTTTCCCGTGTGATTAATTGCCTCTGAAAACCCCACTGGAGGGTCAGATCTGAGTTGGTTTTTACTTTACAGTATACAACAACAACTACAGCAGAGCACTTCAGTGTGATATAAAAAGAGCAGAAAATCCAGACACCATCCTCACCCCCAATGGAAAGAAGGATGCCCTATGAAGACTCATCCACCAGCAATGAAATGCCAAGGGTTCCCAGAGACAACAGAAACTAGGAGAGAGGCCCAAAGAAAAAAACCAACAAAGTGGAGAGTGGAGACCCTGGCTTGGATATTTTACTTACAGAAAATAAATTTATGATCTCTAAAGCCACCTACTTGTGCTATTTTGTTGTTGTAGTTGTTGTTGTTACAACAGCAGTAGGTAACTTAGAAAGTAGAATAATTGCAAGATCAAGAGAAAAAGCAGGCATCAGTTCAGAGATGGTGCTAGCACAGGTGAATCACCAAAGAAGGGGCATCTTGATTTGAGCAGACTCCGGGAGAAGTGTGTCATGCATACAAAGGAGAGGGAGACTTGAGAGTGGAATGGAAGGAAATGGGGAAAAACTGAGGCATTTGAGAAACTGCTAGTGGAAGCTCAGCCTTGCCAGAGCTTATGAAAGAGGAGGGTGGGAGGGTGATGGAGGGGCAAGCGAGGAAGTTAAGTTCTAATAAAGCCAGGCTTTGTTATGCACCCTGGTAGAGACGTGGACACTGTGGTAGCTGCTTGAGGAGTTAATAGAAAAGAAGAAAATAAAAATCAATGAGGGAGAAGTAATATAAAATGTAGTAGGTGAGGTGAGACTTTTCTCCAGTGTCCTTGTGTGACCAGCATTCCTCTACCCTCCATCTGGTAAGGCATTTCCCTTTATGGAGCAGCCTTTTGCCACCCAGTCTATCTATTCTGTGGAATTGCCTGCTCCATGCCCACTCCATCACCTGACCCAGACCTGACCAGTTACAGTAGCCACATGATTGGCTCAGAGATTATCATATGATTTTACCAATGCCACTGATTCAGCTGGCTGAGTCTCAGATGGCTGAGTTCTGATCACATATCTGAGTTTTGGTCACAGTAAAATCTATTTCTGGACTTTTTCAACATATATCCCCTTTCAAAAAAGCATTGTTGTTGTTGATGTTATGTGCAGTCGAGTCGCTTGCTACTCATAGCGACCCTATGTACAACAGCCCTAAACTCTGCTCTGTCCTGTGCCAATCGCACTGTCTCTGACACTCCCATTCCGATTACCCCAGTCA
>NW_006399816.1:8146422-8181603 GCF_000299155.1 Elephantulus edwardii
GAGATGGAAAAGAAGAGTACTTTGAGTGCAGAGATAAGATCAGATGAATGTAGGTCAAGATGGAATAAGGCAGACACAGCTTCTCCCAGAACTAAGGGAGTTGGGGAAAGACTTCCAACCTGGGCTCAGGGAAGGTTAAGGATAAAGGGATTCTCAAGAATGCTAGATTGTGCTCTTGCCATTTTGTTTTGGGTAAAACAAAAATATTTTGCCCAAAGAGACATAAAATAGAAAAGAGTTCTTTTTTTTCTCCACAGGAACATTATGTTTGGCATTCTTTGAGCTATGAAGCCTCTGTTACAACTGCTCGGCTCTGCTGTTGTAGTGTAAAAGTAGCCATAGGAAATACATAAATAAGCGTAGGTATGTTTAAATAAAACTTTATTTACAGAAGGCAGCCAGCGAGTTGCGTTTGACTATAGGTCATTGTTTGCTGTCCTTTAAACTGGAGAATAGGGAGCTCTGGTGGCCTAGTGGCAAGAAGCTGTGCTGCAATCCCGAAGACACTTGGTTTGAGATCATCAGCTGCTCTGCAGGAGAAGGATGGACAATCTCCTCCCTTGTGATTAACTGCCTCTGAAAACCTGCTGGAGGGTCAGCGATGAACAGGTTCCTACTGTATGGTCCACAACAACAATAAACTGGAGAATGTAAATGTTACTGTTTAGTGTGTGCGCTTGTGCTAAGCCAGCAAGGCTACATGAGAACATATGTCTGGAACTCATGAATCCTTGTTTAGATCATCCTTAACTTGCCTAACATAGAAGAATCTGTTGATGGAATAGCAAAGGTAACAATAGGGTAAATTATATTTGCCACAATCCTTCCAGTCGTTGGCTTAAGAACTCAGCCTTGTAGCTAAGAAGGGAAGGAGCGAAGGGAAGCAGAGGTTGGGAAACAGAGACTAGGACCAAAACCAGCATTGCACCCTGGAAGGCAAGGTTGATTTATGAAGCATCTTTTTCTGTAATAGAGAAAGCCTGTAAAGAGAGTCTGGAAGGAGATCTTTCTAAGCACTTCTTGGCAGGAGGTAGAGAAGAAAAAAAATGTCCTGGTATTCTAAAGAGTATCTTAAGTCCCTGGACACTTGACCTCACAGTTTGGCCCAGGGAATCATGTAACAAGGAAAAGGAATCGTTTCCCCTAGATCGAAAACTAAACCTCAGGTCCGTGCTGGTGTGCCTGGGTGGTGTGGCTGGAAGGTGTGCCAGAAGGGATCTTGGGCAAGTCACTTTAGCTGGTGGTGCCTTCTTTCCCCACCTGTCAAATGGAGAGAATAATCACTTCCCTGCCTTGCTCACTGGGTCATTATTATGATCAGATGAGACAATGGACAGAAAAGTGCTGGGAGCAGCAGAAAGTACAGATGGGAAGGACTCCGAGTCCACGTGTCCAGCTCAGCCCCTGACCTGCCACGACTTTCATCCCTCTCCATCTCTTTGTTAAAAAACCAAAATTACATGCCTATTTTTTTTCCATTAGAAAAATAGTAGCTCTATAAATTTTTGGTCCACTTTCTTCTTCTCTGCCTCTGCCCTTCAACCTGAATAATGTTGCTCAACTAAAAGCAGAATCATGGATCTGACATGAGAGAAGAATATATTTCAGATCATTAAATTATAAAAACAAGCCCATTGCCACCAAGTCAGATTCGACTCACAGCTGACCACCCTTAGGGTTTCTGAGACTTTACATCGCACAGGGGGAGACTGCTCACCTTGTTCTCTTGGAGTG
This sequence comes from Elephantulus edwardii, assembly GCF_000299155.1. NCBI lineage: Eukaryota > Metazoa > Chordata > Mammalia > Macroscelidea > Macroscelididae > Elephantulus > Elephantulus edwardii. Next base: position 8,148,157 of record NW_006399816.1, read on the forward strand.
ACCGGGGGCTTCAAATCACCAGAAGGGCTCGGCTTTTGAGTTACCAGCACAACTCCTTATGGACTATGTCACCAGCACTCCTTATCATTAAAATAATGGGACTTAGATTGGATTAGACGAGTGCTATTAGTTCTGAGGTCGAGTCACTCCTCTTTCCTGTATGTTGTTTTCTCATTCTCTCTCTCTCTCTCCCCCCCTCTTTGGTTTATTTGCATAGCCATGCAATGAATGGGCCCTCTTCCACATTCAGTGATGTGAGCGTGCATAAATGTAATTTAATATAGGATTTAAGATCAGCAACTGGATTCATCCTCTAATCTTCAACTCTCCCATTACAGGAAATTTCCATAACACTCTTCAGATGTTTTAGCCAGACTTAACACCTGGGGCATTGATAGTGAAAATTAAGGTGGTAATTTAAAATGTTATGGAAATTCCATACTGACCATCACCAGGCTGATCTCTTGCTGCACTGGTGAGCATGGTCCTGGGACAACCACCTCTTCCCACTCAGCATGGCCTCCTTTGGGCAAAGCAGCAAGTTGGTAAGCAGCTCCAGCAAGGAAGCTACTCCTGCAATACTGTTTGTAGACTTCGTTGACAGCAGTGAAGTCATTTATGTCAGGCAGAAACACAGTTGTTTTTACCACAGTAGTGAGAAAGAGCTTGCAGCTTTCAGAATTCCAGCCATGTTTATAAGAGTTTATTTATCTTCTTCTATCATGTCTCCTGGTACAAGCTGTCCACTTGAAGGGACATACTTAACTGTCCCAAAATTTCCGCACCTAGTTGTCCTGAAATGGAAGGAGTTCTATTGACTGACACGGCTTGAGCAAAGGGACCAATGATCTCCAGGGCTTTCATGATGCTGATGACCTTTCTGATCAAGGATGAGGTGGATTATCCTTTGACCCTGTCATCCCTGGAAATAGCAAACACCAGCCCCACTGGCTTCTCACCAAATTCCATCACATTTTCTAAGCAGAGTCAAGAGTGGTTTCAACCTCACCATGTGCAGCATTCAATATATTCCTTGGAGAGGGACATGATGCTCAAATATGTGGTTGGGATGGCAAAGGGGAAGGAGACCCTCAACCAGGTAGATTGACACAGTGACTGCCGCAATGGGCTTGAGTGTGTCAGAGGTTGTGAGGTGGGCAGAGCATAGAACGGGGTCCATGCCTGTTGTTCGTACTCAACTGGACAGCTCCTAACAACAACAAGAACACTCAATAGGCATCCCACCCACTCGTCGCTTTTCCCATCTACCAGAACTTAGGTTTTATCCAGGGCGTCTACCTTGTCTAGAGGCAGTGAAAGTTACTGGGGCACTCGCAAGTGGTTCCATTTTCTCTGCCAGCTGTTGGTTTAGGAATAGATATTTGCACAATTCTGGCCAATGAAATGTGAGAGAAAGGTTGCTAGGCAGTTTAGATAATGGTTCCGTTAGGCCGGGGGAAAAAAATTTAAAAGAGCATATAGGAAAGATTGCTACTTTTCAGGAGAACAGAGTGAAGCCAAGAGATGCAAAGTCCGGGCTGCTCCTGAAGCACCAGAAGAAGCTTGGCATACCATTAGACTTCCTGTTTATGAGGCCCTTCAACTCCTTGAAGATGCTCTGTTTGGCGCAGTAGATTAAGCATTGGCCTGTTAGTTGCAAGTTCACTGGTTCAAATAAATCCCCAAGCTTCTCTATGGGAGAGGTATGAGGTAGTCTGCTTCCATAAAGATTTACAGTCTTGAAAACACACTATTTACAGGGCAGTTCCACTCGGTCCTATAGGGTCACTATGCGTCAGAATCTACTTGAAGACCCTGGGCCTGGTTTTGTGGGGTTTTTAACCCTTTGTTATTTGAGCCAGTCGAGCCAGAGCTTTCTTTCATCTCCAGCCAAAGGCATCCTCACTGATAATCATGGACTCCATGAGGAAAATTTAAGAGAACGCTGGCCACTCGTTGGCATCACCTCCTCCTGGACCCTCTTCCTCTGCCCGGAGTTCTCCTCCACCCTCTCTCCATGGCTTCATCTGGAAACAAAACTGACAAGCCATATGTTCTACCGGCCTGACTGAGCTCATCTTTAATTAATCCTCGGAGGTAAAGTACCGGCACTGCCGGGGAGGGGGATGGCGGTAAGAAGCATGGTCCCTGTCTACTCACCCCCAGCAGAAAGACGTTTCCCCACCACGCATATGCTTTTCCCACCATGGACAGGGATAGGACATTTTGTAGGAAATATGTACCCTGACCTGGAATAAGAATGAAAGAAAGAACAGATGGTTCACAGGGCATGTCTTTCATCTCAACTCTTGGTGACCCTTAATCGAGCCTCCAAGGCTGTAAATAATGGAAACATTTCTTCGTCTTCTTCCCATGGAATGGCTAGTGGTTGGAACAACTGATTCCTGACATGATTCTTATCTCACATGTACATCTACTCCTCTCACACACATTGCATATAACTGCCCCCGTTTGGGCCTAGGATGAATGGCAGGCTACGTGCAGCTATGTTCTCAACATCCCCATCACAGACAGTGGCCAATGTGGAAAACCAGTTGTCAAATACACCACCTCCAAGTTGAGTCATCCAACGTGAAAGGCTCCTGGGAATTCGTGGGCCGCTTCTCCTGCCTCATGTCTCTCTCTGCCGAGTCACAAAGACCCACATGTGAAACCCAACTTCCCTTAAGCTCCCTCAAGGAATCCACTCCTGTATAAGCATGAATGTGATGTGTACATTTTACTAAAGAGTTTATAGAACAGATAAGGAAGAGTCCATCTCTTTCATTCTTCATGAGAAATTTCAATGTCCATTTCCTGAGCCTCCTCTTGGCGCCCCAAACTCCAGCAAGTTCTCCCTTTGGTCTCCTCGCTTTCTGCCCTGGGCCCTATGGCTCAGTTTCCTCCTCCAGGATCTAACCACCCGCTGCAAATTCTCCTTCCTTTAGAAGAACAATTCAGCCACCCTGACTCCGGCTCTCACACCTTCAAACTAAAGCAAACAAGGTGTTGGGGATGTCAGGCCCCCTCAGTGCTATCGTTCTGTCCCTAGAGGACAGCATTAGATGCAGAGACTCCTTTTTTCAGTAAATTTTTATTTTATACTGGTTTGCTCATGTTTTTCATACCATATCTTTCCCATTTCCTTTACACATCCCTCCCTCTTCCCATCAAATTGTGCAACCCTATAATTATCCCCCTGTCCATCCTCACCCCTCTGCTCTTACCCCCCCCCTTGGATCCTCATGCACATTTTACTAGTTATCTTTATGTTTCTATAATAATGGTCTTATACAGTATTTGTCCTTAGGGGACTGAGTTAGTTCAATTAGCTGAATGCTCTTCTGTCCCTCCCAAGGTAGGTAGTGATTTCTCCTTTAAATCATTTCTCCTTTAGATGCGGAGATTCCTTTGTCCCTCCTGGATTCTGCTGGTCATAACCTCAGCGTCTCCACAGCCACATCTGACATGCTGCCTTAGCTCATCCTGACACCTGTGATCAGCAAACCCCCCTTTGGCAATCAACCCAGCAAAGTACTAGAAAGGAGTTATTAGGGATATCTGACCTAGACTCCTGGTTCCCTAACTCCCTTCACTCGGACCCTTTTACTTCCAGTTCTTCTCACCTATAATCTGTCTCTCATCTCAGCAATCCCTCCTCCAATAGACTCGAGTCAAGTCTCCCTAAACCACGTTCAATCCCTAAGACCTCTGATCTGTATGCAGCTCCCATTGCTGGAGATAACTCAGACAGAAGGCTGAGGGTCTGAGACCAAGAGGAATAGTACATGCCTGAAGCGCAGACAGCCAGGCTCAGTGTTGGCCTGGGGATAGAGAGTAAACATGAACTTGAAGAAAACATTTTGGCAATGATGCCAAGAAAGAGAGCCGTTGGAAAGCCTGGGAATTATTTAAGACCAAGGGCAACTGACCTACAGAGTAACCAGGAGAGTGGTCAGAAGAGAGAGGCCACGAGGGTTGTTTCCAAGAAAAAGTGTCCAGACAGGGAGACGGGATGAAGAGTTAAGAAGAGTGGGAATAAAGGCTTAAAAGGGGAGGGACAGATATAGTAAGATTGACAAGCCAGGAAGAAGATACGAAAAGAAACCAGGTATTAAGATAGATGGAGAAAAAAAGAGAGAATTGAGGCAGAGAAGTAAAAGGAGATCAAGAGGGACACCCCACAGGCTGTCCCAGGGCTGGAGCCTCCTTTCTGAAGGTGGTGAGGCAGGCCAGGCCAGCCCCTCCCACTGCTCCTTTGAGGTGGGAGGCCCAGGCAGCAGCCCTGGAAGGCCTTTGCTTTCTGCTGGTTATCAAAGGAGGAGTTCAGGACCCTGGGAGGGGACCTGCTTTACTTACAGACCTCTGTAAAGAAGCCCAAGCAGAGTCCTCACTGGCGAGAGGAGAAAAGGCAGGCCCAGGAAGGGAGCAGGCTGGTAGGCCTGGCTGGTGGGCCTGAAGAGAGAGGCAGGGAGCGGGGTTCTGTGTACCCACCCAGTTCCCCAAAGGTCCAACATGACCTTCTTGATCTCCTAAAGACAAAGTCCCACTTTTAGCCTGCATTTATGTCTTGAACAGACACTAGGTTTTCACGTGCTGAGGGAGCTTCTTGTTCCCTCCCCTAAAGCAGAGACCCAGGCTGCGCTCCACTCTCACCTCCTAACCTTCCTTGATGCGTTTCCCTCCATAAGGGACACCCTTTCCTCCCACCATCCACCCCCAATTCCCTCCATCTTTCAGGTCCTAGCTGTGCCTGCTTCTTCGCCTCTGCTGCCTCCTCAGACCTTGTTCACAAAGCACAGTTTCACCCATTCTCCTCCCAGGGTAGGGATGTGAGGCAAGCACTTTGTGCTGGGAAATCAGAAGACATATTGCATTGGGCAAACCTGCTGTCAAGCGCTCCTCTAAATTACTGTGGAGTAATGATGTCAGTTTGAGGACTAAGGGGCACTTGATTTAGGTCATGGTCTTCTCAATCATCTGCTTCAGAAACCTGGACAATGAGCAAGGATGACAGAAGAATTTATGCCTTTGAGTTGTGGTACTGGAGAAGACTACTGAATATCCCATGGACTGCCAAATGTGGCCAGAGGGCTCCTTAGAGGCAAGGATGACGAAGCTTCATCTTTCATATATTGCACATGTGGCTAGGTAAGGCTGTTCATTGGAAAGGGACATCATGCTTGGGAAGGGAAATTATGCTTGGAAAAATGGAGGGTCAACAAAGGAGAGGAAGATCCCCAATGAGATGGAGTGACACTGTGGTTTCAGCAATGGGCTTAGTGCCTCAGCAATGATGAGGATGGCACAGGACAGGGCACATTTCAGGTTGGCTGTTCATATGGTCGCTGTGAGTCATACTTGACTCGGTGGCACCTAACAGCAACAATTGTGCTGGGGAAGAAATGGTCAAACCACCTTCAAGTCATTGGACACATGGTCAGGCACAGGGCTTCAGATACTGTCCCTGAGAGAAAGGAGAAGGTCTGGTGCCTTAGAAAAGGCTAATGGTGTGGCCAGCAGTGAACTGGGCCTGAGCTTCTGGCAGAGACACAGAGAGTAATTCATCTTCCCACCTTTCTTCTGCTTTGAAGAAACCACGTCACTAGGAGTGAGGCGTTCAGATCTTTGGCATGCATGGCTTCATAGCTACTATCCTGGGTCCCAGACCCTTCTTTGGACAATTCTTTCCAGAAGCAACCACTCCTGTACTGGCATCAGAATATTTCCAGAGCCAATTCTGGACTTTCACCATCCTGGCTCTCAAGACAAAGTCCAGGTTTTGATGGGATGGTGCTGGGCTCCAGCTCCAGGGTGCCACTGCTGTCTATGAGGGTGCCGATGAGCTCCTTCCTTCCCCCGGTCCTCATTTACCCACTCTCTACAGGAGGCACATGCCCATCACCAGCACTCCTGATCTGACAGTGAGGCAGATGATGGAAGAGCCTTCTTGGCAGCAGGTCAGCCAAGTAGAGATGGGAACAGCATGTGCAAAGGCCCGGAGGTGAAGAGGAGCTTGGTACGCTAAAGGAACAAAACTAAGCCGGTTATGCTGGATCAGCAGGCTTAGAAGAGAGAAAAGAAGGAGAAAAGGTGGCCAGGGACCTCTGGGCCACTGTACTTGTTTCATAAATGGGTGGCTTCTAAGAAGAGAAATTTATTTGTCTGATAGTTTTGGAGGCTGGAAGTCCAAATCAGGGTACCAGGTATGTTGACATCTTTTAAGATGTTCAATGTTTCCCTTAGTTTCTAGTGAAAGCTGGTGATCTGTGGCATTCCTTAAGCTTGGAGCTGGATCACTCCAATTCTACCTCTGTCTTCATGAGGTTCTCATCTCTCCATTGGTTTCTTGTGTCTCGGATTGGATAAGGACCCACCCTGCCTCACTTTGTTGTTGTTAGGTGCTACTGAGTTGAGCACGTCTCATAGCCAGGCTATGAACAGCAGACCTTAAACCCTGTCCTATCTTGTGCCGTCCTGACCATCTGGGACACACGTACCTGTTGCTGCAGTCACTGTGTCAATCCGTCTCACTGAGGGTCTTCCTCTCTTTTTGCTGACCCTCTCTACATAACAGGTAACATCTTCAAAGACCTATTTCCAAACTAGGACACGTTCACGGCTATCAAGGGTTAAGCCTTCAACATATCTCTTTGAGGAGAGACCGTTCAATCCATCATACCCAGCATAAGGCATCAGGCTTATCCTTGCCTGCTCCCTGCTGTCCTGTCACCATCTTACACAGCTTCTACTGCTGATAACTCCACTGCACATGGTCTAGGTTAGGCTCTCTGGGGGGCTTCCTGACTTATCTAGCCCTGTAGTGAAGGAGCATACCCTCTGAGAGTTCTCCACAGAATTTCCTCCACCCCAGCATCAGAACCACCTTTACCTAGGCACTGCTCCACTCTCTCTTCTACTCCTAAAGCTGAGAGTTCTAGCCACCTTACAAGTGACAAAACCAAACTCAGAGAGGTGAAGTCACTTGCCCAACCTAACTCAGCTGGCAAATGGTAGAGACAAGATTTAAGTTCAAGTAGCTCTGACCTCAAGATAGTTTGCACTTGTATATAAATCTAAAGGTTGGCACCTTGAACCACCCAGCAGCACCACGGAAGAAAGGCCTGGAAATCTGCTTCTGTAACAATAATGGCTAAGACAGCTCTGTGGAGAAGTCCTGCTGTGTAACACACAGCATTTCCCTGAATAGGAATCAACTCAACAGTGAGGGATATGTCTCACTCTAAACTCCCCCTCCCATCCTTTACTTCTTGTTGTCATGTGCCCTCAAGTCAGAACCAACTCCTAGCTGATCCTCCAGCGGGTTTTTAAAGGCAGTAAATCACACAGGTATTGATTGTCCCTCTTTCTTCCCTGGATCAGCTGGTGAATGTGAACTGTGCACCTTGGAGTTGGCAGCACAGCTCCTTCCCACTAAGCCATCTGACAGCTATTTTATCATCAACTTAGATTGTAGCCACTAGAGGCTGTGAGGCAAGAATGTGGTTGACAGGAAGCAACAAACTGTCTAACTAGAGTCAATAGGTCCAAAGGCTCCACAGTCTGCAATGGTCTGAAAGGTGGCTGCTCTGGTGATGAGCATAAGCTGGGTAGAAATAAGAAAGCCTCCCCCGAGTTTCTGGGCCACCTGGGAGCACTGAGGAAGGGACAGGGAACCCCAGACATTGCATTCAGGAGACCTGAGCTATGGCTTTTCCAGCCAGCCTGGGCTGGGCTCCATCTGGCCTGAGTCTGCAGCCACCAAGAAACCAAGTCATTGGCCTTTGAAGCCCTGTGATTGTGGTGCCCCAGCACTAAAGCCTGGATGTGCCTTTCAGCAGCTCCTCACAGGTCCAGACAGCACTTCCTCTGCAGCAGGAGGGCCTCAAGCTCATACACCTGCAATCAGTTTTGTCCAGTGGCAATAGATTACACCCCTTGATTGTGTTTTTCTTAGGTTGAAATGGAATTAGCTCATATTCTTCTCAGCTCAAGGCAGTGGGAGTTGCACAGACAAGACCGGGACAATGATCACAGGTCACGTTGTCCACTTTTTCTCAATCTTTTCAAATTGCTGCTGCACTTTGCTAGAAAATGTCATACTGACCTTTAGTAGTTGTTGATGTTGTTGTGTGCTGTCAAGTTGGAATCAACTCACAGATGACCCTCAGTGGGTTTTTAGAGGCAGTAAATCACAGGGAAGGAATTGGTGGATTCGAACCATGTGCCTTTGTTATTGCAGTGAGCACCAGAGCTCCGTTTTAGCAGTAGATGGCATTTTAAAATTAATTTAATATGATTTAAATGAGGTTAGGAGCCTCCATAAACTAAATGACCTTCTTTAAAACCTCAAAAGTCACCCTTAGATGTTCCGACAGATCTTCAGACTGAGGGCTGTTGAAGTTGCTCAATGCACCCAGTTTAGGTAAGAAAGCTGAGATCCAGAAAGAGGCATGTACTTACTCAAGGTGACACAACTAGTTATTTGCAGAAATTAGGCTGGAATCCAAGAACCTCAACCCACAGCCCCCCCACCTCGGCCCAGGCCACCTCCTCCCAGCCCTTCCTTCCTGCCTGTGGAGATAGATCTGATGGGCAGAAAGAGGGCCTGGAGCTGGGTTAAAGAAAGACAAAACCCACACAACACAGGTTCAAGCTTATTCAATATATAAGGGGCAGATATTCTCATTTCTCTCTTACTAATAAAGCAAGAAAAATGCATACCTTCCAGGGCCTGTGCAAAATATCAGGTCTGGCTCATAAAACCTTAAGGACAAGATTGTTCCTAAATTATATTCTTCATAACCTCTAAAATGGAAGTCAAAATTGAGCACCTGTCCATCAAGAGAGACATCTGGAAGGAAAACAGTAAAGCAGGGAAAGGGAGGGGGCAGCCAGGAAAGGGAAAGAGGCCAGAGCCCAGGACACCGATGAGGGAGAGGCGGCAGCCTCAGAACCCTCTGTCTTCACAGCTTTGCTGCAGGCCAGCTCTGGCTCTCCTGTAGGCGGACTGGCCAAGCTGGAGCACATCACGGGCGTGTATGCCCACGTGAGCATGGCTTCCTCTCCTTTCACTGTCACCTACTAGAGGCCGAGGACAGGGAGCACCAGGCCCTCCACGAACAACCCCTGATTCCCCATGATTTGGGAGACATTTTCTCTCCTCTACAATCTCGAAGACACGCGGTTCAAGGCCACCAGCTGCTCTGTGGGAGAAGAATAGGCAGTCTCCTCTTGTTCTATTAACTCCTCTGAATACCCACTGGAGAGTCAGCTAATGTTTAAGTAGAAGTGGCTGCTCAGGGCCTCCTAACCTGTATTAAAAGAGCCCTGGTGGCATAGCGGCATGTTAGGCTGTTAACCAACAGGTCAGTGATTCAAATCCACCAGTCACCTTGAGGGAGAAAGATGGTGAAATCAGCTCCCGTTATGGTTCAAAGCCTTGGAAATCTAGTGGCAGGTCATCATGAGTCAGAACTGAGGGAAGTTAGTCGGATTGACTTAAGCATAAAGCAGATCCTATGGGATCGTCACACCAAATGGTGAGAGAGGAAGGGGAGCAGCAAGCCTCAGCAGCTGGGGAGTAAGACTCCTATGTCACGAGGCCTGTCCTCTTGGCTTCCATGCAGTTCAGACTTCTTTTCTCACACCAGCCTTCTTTACAAGGCCAGCATCTTGCCAGTGGGTTGCTCCAAGGGCTCCCCTCTGCCCAGCAATCCCTACAGAGAAGGCTTCCTGCTTGTGTTCTGGTTTTTTAAATCCCAGGGAAGGATACTGATAAGCCAGGCTTGGATCACATGCCTATCTCTGTGGATCGGACCTGTTTTGTGATTGGCAGTTCTCAAGAAAACTTAATTTCATACCAGAACAAGCAAGAAGGGCTGGATAGACAAAGCAATGAGTATCTCAGATTGTCTGCAACATCTCCTCCTCTGATCTGGTAGGAGCCGGATGATGGAGTGTATAGGTAGGAAAAAGACACAGATGATACCCTGTCATTCCTCAGATCAACCCTCAAATCTCTGTCTTGTGAATTTAAGTCCACTTTCAATTTCCCCACATAACTTTCTGTTCTAAGCCTTCCCTCCATTTTCATAGACATCGTAGAAGAGTGTTTACAAATGAAGGCTTTGGAAGTTAAGTTGTCTGTGTTCAAATATCAGTTTTGCCATTTTTTAGCTGTGTGACCTTAAGCAAGTTGCTTAACTTCTCTGTGCCTTCCTTACTGTGGAGATTATATATTGATTCAACTAAGAAAAGCACTTGGAACAATGGCTGGCAAACAGCAAACACTCAGGAAGTACCAGCCATTATTGTGGTCTCTAAGTCTTCGCTTTGGTCCCCGAGAAACTCTTAGCTACTTCCCCAAAGGCTGGATGTTAGAACTTACTCTGTGGGCCACAGAAGAAAGTCCTAGTAATCCATATCTGTGAAGATTACCAAGAAATCCCTATGGAGCGATTCCTCTTTAACGCACAGAGTTGCCCTGCATTGGAATGAACTTGATGGCAATGGTTCATTTGTTTGGTTTTTAAACGTTAGTACCATCAATCCAAGCTAGCATGTCCTTCCGCTTGTCCACATTCTCCTCCTCCTTGGCTCTCCAGTGCTACACCATAGATAATCCTCATCCTGGAATCCCTGGGACTCACGTGCCTCACTTGATGACCCTTGACCACGTGGGAGACATCCATCTTCCCAGCAGGTCTAGCATCTGAATCTCTTCCTTCTTGAAAAGCATCCCGTCCCCAGAGCACACAGGCACAGATCTGGGCACAGGGGAATATCAGGACGCACCTGAACGCCCTCCCTGCAGGACAAGCAAACTGATGGAGAGAAGATCAGATTGTGACTTTGGACGCTAGCCCTGACACAGGACTGTTCAAGTTCAGCAAACCCGGCCTCTTGTCTCGGCTGCCGCTCCTTCTGGGATCCAGGAAGTCCCTGTACCTGTGACATGACACCTTCATACACAAAAATAACCAGCACATCTCAGCAACCTGAGCGCTCTGGGAGGTGACAGGTTATGTGTGCAAGTCAGCGCCTGCCAGGAGAACGACATCTTTCCTTTCTGACTCCTGAGCAGAGATCTTTGAGCCTGGCAGAGATGGAAGCAGCAGAAGACTGATATTGGTACCTAGTCCAGAAATTTCAATACAATTCCAGAGCCTAGAGACCAACTATACCCATCTATCTGATGTGCTGTCTTTCTCTGGCTCTGGAATTGGGTTTCTGCCTCTGTTCCTCCCTCTCTGGAGTCTGTCTCCAGCCGAGGTCAAGCCTAAGGCTATGGGCAGCTGGACAGGCAGGACACAGCATGGCAGGGATTTGAGGGAGATGAGAACTTATGAGTCAAGTACCGTCAGATCAAATTACATCTCTGTGGAATCTGACAGAGGCATAATTTCATCCTCAGGCTCCAGAACCAAATGCACTGGCCTCCATTGCCTCCCACACACATGCCCTAGCTCTTGCCACAGCAGATAACTGGCATGTCCCCATCAGCTCTGAATGAGGATCAGAGCTGAAATCTCCAGTTCTCCAGGGTTTGGCTGATTGCAGGAGTGGGTAGGGACATCCATGAACCTCAAGTGACAAATGACAGGCCAGAGTCATCTTTGTGTCCAAAGTCCCCCAATATTTCTGTGCCTCAGTATCCAAGAGTTTTTAAGAAGTAGCAATAGTCCTAGGAACCACCCAGAAGAGCCCCATATGTTTGTGTGGATCTGGGTTTGTGCGTGGAAACAATGTGGTCAAAAGTTGGTCTTGATTCCCATTTCTTCTTAAGAAGTTAGAGGAACTCAGATGCCTCCTATCACACTGTTTTTTGTGAGGCCTCATTGCAGAATTATTTTTTTCCGTCAGAAAATTTGCTGAAGCAAAGTGGTGTTTGGTTTTGGCAAATATTGAGCTAGTTTGCTTTCCCAGAGCTCAAGTTGGAGGGAGGGTGGGTGGAGCCTGGAGCTGTGGCAAGCCAGCTGGGGACCCTTAATTAACAGGGAGAACCCTAGAGTGACTGCTGTGTCAGTCAGCCACAGCTAGGAAGGATTCACACCTCCCAGGGCACTGGGTCCACTACCTAGCATGTCCTCCCAGCCTCTCACCAACTGGACACCTCCAGGTGTGACCTCACCTTTTACCTCCATGACAGTGTCTCTTCTGAGTCCCTTCCGCTTGCCACTCTTTCAGCATCATATACCTTTTGCACCAATTGGCCAGATTATTCTGGTTGGGGAGTTTATGTACTTTCCCCACTAATCTGAGGTCTCCTTACAAAGAGAGTCTGAAGCTTTTTCACTTCACTCACCACAGGGTCTAGTACACAGTTGAGGCTGTCTACAAGTGGGCCACCTACTATATACCACAACCTCTATGAGGTGGGTTCTCTCTAGAAATAAAAAATAAAGGAGGGAGAAACTAGTTGCCCTCAAATCAGCCCTGACTCATGGGAATCCCAAGGGTCAGAGAACTATGCTCCATAGCTTTCAACTACAGTGGTCTTTCAGAAGTAGATCACGAGGTCTTTCTTCTGCAGTGCCGCCAACCTTTTGGCCAATAGCTTAATTGTTTGTGCCACCCATGGTCTCCTGGTTCTCCCTATTGTTGTTTTTGAGTCAGCACTGACTCATAGCTGACCTCGCAGAGGGTTTTCAGAGGCCGGGTATATCGTACAGGAGGAGACTGCCCATCTTTCTCTTGTGTTGCAGCTGGTGGATTCAAACCACATGCCTTTGGGATTGCAGCACAGCTTCTATACCATTAGGCTCCCCTGAGCTCAGTTTTCTCTATAATACCCCAATTTTATAAACCAGATAGAGATGCATATTGTCCAGGCCTTGAGCCCATGAATTTCTGACAGGAAAAAAAGAATTTAACCCTATGCTCTTCTGCTTCCTTATGGAGATTAAGTTTCTGCAGGGAGGTCTGAGATCACCCCTGGCTTTACCACTTATTCCTCTGTAACTCCAAAGCCTTAGCTTCTCCCTCTGTGAAATGAAGAGGGGTAGGTGCTGTTTTAAAGGCTTATTCCAACAGCAGGAAAGGCAGTAATTGTGCCTTCCAGTCACCATCTCATTTTGAAGGTTGTTCTCTCTTTGCTTTGTTTGTTTAATTACAGCCTTCAGCCAGTGGCCTCTGGAAGCCCGGCTGGGTGAGGCAGCCTTAGCCAGAAGCTGGGGTTTCAGATGCTGAGGCCTCCACCTAGGCCCCTTGTGTGGGCTGCTCTGCTCCGTCTGGGGTCTGGTGTTTGAGGCCAGCTAAGCTGGTGAGCCAGACTTGAGGCTGGCCTCTGGGGTCACTGGCTTTGTTGAATCACACTTTCTCTGGCTTTGAGGGGTTTGTCACCCTGAATGGCCCTCAAAGTGCAGGCTGAATTGAATTCTGCACAGCCCCTTCCCTCAGCCCCTCCTGGGGAGCCAGAAAAATAAGTCCCCAGCTGGGAGGCAGGCCTGTGGGAGGCAGTGCCCCAGGGGCGCTGTGGACTGAGCGCCCAGCTGTGCTGCACTGCCACTGGGCACCGCCAGACAAGCCGCCCACACCACCCAAACTCAGGACAAAGGAGCCTTGAAAGAATGAATCAATGGGCCCTGAGCACCACTATCTAGATGCTTCCCACAGGGCTGTGCATGCCCCTCCTCCCCTCCCTCCCGCTCCACCCTCCCTCTCATTCTGCCTCCTGCTCCCCTCTCCTGCCCCTCCCTCTCCTCCTCTCTCTCTCCCACACAGCTGCCTCTTTAGGACGCCAGACATACGTCACAGTCTCGAGGCAGAGGAAAACTGTAGAGTTGTGGTTGTGTTGTTTGTCATCAATCAGAGGAAATCCTCACCGAAGGCAGACCCCTCCACTCTGGTCACCAAACCCTGACACAAGGACCCTGGCCACCTTACCAGCCGAAAGAACTACCTCTACTGGAAGTTTAAATACAGTGAGAGTTTGTAGAGTTGTGAAATCACCCACTTACCCCATGCACACACAACAGTATGGTCAGACACACATACACCATGGTTGGAGAGTGGCTGAAGTGGACAGATCCACAAGCCATCTGTCAGTTTCTTGTACTGTAAAAGTTCATGTGTGCCTATGACATGGACTGCCAAGAGAACAAATAGATCTGCACTGGAGAAGGTGAAACCAGGTTGCTCTTTGGAGGCAAGGATTTTGAAGCTCCGTCTCATATACTTTGGGCATGTCACCGGGAGGGACCAGTCCTTGGAGAAGGACATCATGCTTGGAAGGGTAAAAAGTCAACACAGAAGAGAAAGACCCTGGATGAGATGGATTGACACAGTGACTGTGGCAGAGTGGTCAGGTGTGTCAGAGACACTGAAGTAGCTTAGGATAAGAAAAGGTTCAGAGCCATTGTTCACAGGATCGCTGTGAGTCGTAGTTGGCTCGGCAACACGTAACAATTACAACAATGATGTGGGAGGTATGACACCAATGCCTCAAATATCAACAGAATGCCCCATGGTGGATACATTTTAGTGGAGCTTCCAGATGGAGTCAGATTAGAAAGAAAGGTCTGGCAGTGTACTTCCAAAGGTCAGCCCATTGATCCCACTGATCACACCATTGTTCAATATTGTCCAATTCAGTGCAGAAAGATGAGTGTCTTCAATTGGAAGGCGTGCTACATACACAGAGGCAACAACACATCCAGTATAACAATGCTTGTGAGCATGGTGCATCACTGGGCAATGTTTTGTTCAGTCATACACAGAGGGGGTCACCATGAGATGAAGTAGTAATTAACAACAAGTGGGTGGAGAGTGGAAACTCAAGTGATGGAGAGGAGGTGCCGCCATGAGTGACTGACTTGGTGGATGAGCGGACCACAGGGAGGAGACTGGTGGCATGAATGGAAGAGGACAGCAAAGTGTTTAGTGTTGTAAGTGAATGAAGGTACTTGTGGACCCTGCTGGGGTCTAAGCTGGTTCTATCTTCATATGCTGGCTCAGATGGGCCAGTATGTGCCTTTAAACCAGGTATGCGCCTTCCTGGTAAACTCTGGACAGCCTCCACCATGTGGGTGACCTGTAACAATCGCAAATCAACAGAGGCAGTGGGTGACAGCAACTCAGTAAGGTTCACAGAGCGGTGAGGGATTGACCTCCAACAAAGTCAACAAACTAGTTCTTTGAGGGACCAGACAGCAAATATTCTGGGCTTTGCAGGCTATTTGATCTCTCCTCTCTCTTGCTGCTCTTCAGCTCTGTGGTTGTAGTGCAAATGCAGCCGCAGACAATACATGAATGAATGTGGCTCTATCTCATTAAAAGTTTATTTTTGGACACTGAAATTTGAGATTTGCATAAATTTTGTATGTTATAAGATACTCTTCTTTGGGTTTGTTTTCCCAATCATTTGAGAATGCAAAACTCTTCCAAGCCATGCAAAAGCAGGCAGCAGGCTGTGTTTGGCTGACCCTTGGGCTGGAAGTCACCTGGGACAGGTCTTGTTCTGGGGTGGGACAGCGGCATCAAGTGTTGCTACTGATGGTAGGTGCCAGCAAGTCAGCTCTAACTCGCAGGGACCCTTGGTCCAACCGAATGAAGCACTGCCTGATCCTGCTGCATCTTCATAATTGTTATAGTACTTGAGGCCATTGCTGCAGCCGCTGCATCCATCCATCTCCTCGAGGGTCTGCTTCTTTTGTGCTGACCCTCAACTTTACCCAGCATGATCATCAGGTGGGATAGGTGCAATATTAACAAATTATACAAGCATTCCCCACCCCTTGCTCTACCCCAGGGACATTCTGGATTACCTAGTTTTCTCAAGATAGACTAAGGGGTCTTCTGATGGCCTTGCTTTTTAGGAAGAAAGGTGCTCCTGGGAGAATATACTATGTCCAGAAACCCCAGAAGTTCTGTTTCTCATTGTGCATTCCTAACCCAGCATTTTTGATTATCGTTTTACTTGCCATGTAGCCTGCCTACTGGGAGAGAGACTCTGCTGTGCCAAAGCAAACATCCGCTCCACTTGAGTAGCATTTCTTATTATAAATTAATAAATTGGCATCAGGGCATGTGTGTGTGTGTATATAATCAGTCCCTGTGAGCTTGGTAAATGTGAGTCTGTCACAGAGAGATGAATCTCTTTAGCACCCAGCTTGCCTGAGCAGGTTCCGGTGCCTCCAAGGCTGACAGCCAGGCACTGGGTACCTTCCCAAAGTAGATGTCACTTTGAGAGACCTTCAGGCAGCAAGCCAGGCTGCTAGTGGTGAGCTCTGTCCTGCTATGTGCTTCTGTTTGCTTTTCCATTGCAAAGTGCTCTGTTATGGAAAGATGGGCTGCTTGGTTGGCTAGATGTGAGAGGATGAGTGTTTGGATGGATGGATGGATGGATGGATGGATGGATGGATGGATGGATGGATGGTGGGCAGACAGTGGAAAAGTGGGTGAATGGGTGGATAGATGACTGAAGAGGTGGATGATGGATAGCGGATTGAGTAGGTGGGAAGATGGATGGGTGGGTGAATGGAGTCATCAGGTTTCTAACCACCAAAAAAAAGTGATGTTGATGGATGTGGTAGGTGGTCTGGGAAGGCAAACACTCATAAAGTCAAGGAAGGGACAAGAATTAGCAGGCTTTGAGTGTCTGGTATGGATCGGCCTTAGTTTCTTCTTCCCTTTCCTGACCGCTTTCTCCCTCTGCTCTCACAACCTCGCATAGCTGAGTTTGACCTTCCAAACTCAATTACTAATTAAGAGGCAATTATATGTTACTGGAGGCTGTGGATGGTGAAAATCATAAACCTGCCTGGCTGCTAATGGAGAAGCTGTAGGGTCAAGTCCATCCACAGGTACCTTGGAAGAAAAGCCTCATGATCCAATTCCAAATAAATCAGCCTGTGAAAATCTTGTCTAGAGTACAATTGTACTCTGATCCACACCGGGTTGTTCTGAGTTGGAATCAGCTCCATGGCAACTGTTTGTTGTTGTTGTTTTATTATGTTCCTGGGGCCTTTAGAAGTCTTCCATCTCCTGCCAGACTCTCCCTTAGTTCCAGGCCTTGATTTATTTGTAGTAGATAAAAAAGCTTTTACCTCCAACCTCACTCTTCAAAGCAGAACTCAACTTGAATGAGATCTTTTGCAAAAATTGAGACTTTCAAAATTAAGCCCTAGCCAGTATGCTGGCTTTCTCCCCACTTCCTGCTGCCAGGGACCCTACCTTTGGCACGTGATGGGTCAAGGTTCAATGTCTTCCTCCTTATACTCAGATGATCAGACCCTTTCCTCCAGGAAGCCTTCCCTGATTGCTCCAAGCTGAGCCCATACAATGCTGCAGCTCTACATTTGAGCATCAACATTTGTATGCAGAGATGCATAGCCCAGGGGGCAGAGAGAGAGAGAAACACACAGGCCCACTTTGAGGCTTCCCCACCTCCTCTCCCTCTCTTCTTGGAACTGAGCTAGGATGAGCCCCCATAGGTGCTGAGCACGAATATCACAGGCCTGATTGTTTCCTCTTAAATGAGGAGCCGTTTAATTTTCCCAGCGAAGCTTCCCTCAGTGGGCGAGCTGAGGGAGCAGGCAGGCCCATTGGAGGAGGGAGCCGCCAGGAAATAAACACTGAGCCAGCTATTATTACTTTTTTTGTTGTTAATTTATCCCCTGCTTGGCTTCTGATAGGCTCAGAGATGACTAAATAAACCCAGAATTGACTCCCCATTCCCCCTGATCTCGTCAGAGAGGGAGAGCTCAGTATGCGGCATAAATTAGCGGAAGCTGGAGTGTAAAAATATGATTCTGTGAACAAACAAAAGCCTCCAGTCATGAGACCAGCAGCGGCAGAGCTGTCTCCCTTGCTGCCAGCTCTGTTTCTAAGCAATTAAAAGGCAGAAGTAGAAGCTACCTGCGGGCCACCCAACAGGGTCTGCAGGGGCACTGGACGGGGGCAGCCCTTGAGCCTAAATGACCATTAACACCCTTAGGCCAGTGCCAGATCTGGCATGGAAGGCATAGTTCAGGCTGCTGAGGGCCCTCCAAATAAGATTTCTACTTTTTTCAGCCTCAGTTTTGTCATCTTTAAAATGGGTACAGTAATTCCTTTCTCTTAAATCTGTCCTGAGGCTCATATGAAATAAAAGGTGAGGAAATACTTGTTCAAGGGAAAGGTAGAGGCTTGCAAGGGGTGACTGACTTCTGGGACTTAGCAAGCCTGGGAGTGTCTGAGAAAGTGTGGCCCACCAAGACCTCATGCTGTGCCCACCATCTCTACTTACCCCAGTCCAAGGGAAGTCATGTAAAGCTTAAGGAGGTCGTGACTGGTCTCAGGTCCCTCTCTGGAGTCAAGTCATATGTACCAGCTCCTCCTTCTGACTATAATTGTACCACCCGGATACCTGCTTAGTGACCTGGAAGTGAATAACTGAGGTCACTGTGAAGAGTGGAACGAGTTCGCACATCCAGTGTGTCAGGTAAAACTGGACCTGTGTCACCAGCTGCTCTTTATAAAGACAGAGGCTGGGCAGCCCACAGAGACACACTTCCAGAATGACTTAGACTAAAACTACCCTCATGTGGTGGTTTAAGGCTGCATGTCAACTTGGCAGTGGCTGCTTCACTGTGATAGCTTGGTGGTTAGGATAAAGTCATTCCTTTGCTGAAGCCAGAAGTAACATATTCATTTCCTTGCTGAGACCTTATATAAAGGAGATCCACCCTGAGGAGTTAAGAACTTGAAAAAAGAATTCAGTTTGGAGGTGTGGTCCTCATTGAGCATATATGGAAGTCTGGCAAAGCTCACATGCTTTTATTCAGTCTGGATCCGCATCTTCAATTCTTCGTACTTGAACCAGTAGCCTTCCTTACTTGTCTCTCTCTGGTAGTCTCCAGAGTATGCTGCCTTTCCTGCCAACCATGGATTATTCAGGCAGCATGGATATATGAGGCAGGAGAAGGCTTGCTCCTGAGATCTGACCCGTGGACCTGGGACTTGTCATTTTATACAAGCTTATGAGACATTTCCTTAAACTAAAGAAATTATTTTCTCTCTCTACACACACACATATGTATACACAATTGCTGTCTGGTCATAACCAGCACATCGCCGACACCACAGTGGGTTTTTGGAGGCTGTAAATCACAGAGGAGAAGATTATCCCTCTCTACCCATCAGAGATGCTGGTGGATTTGCATCTCCAGAGAGGTTTCACCTTTGGGTGGCAAAAGGCAGTTGCTGTGCAACTCCCTACAGGCTATGCCACAAGAGCTCCCTAGATATATAATATGTGCATGTATATGAGTTCTATATTAAATGGAGAAAGATTCCATTTATGAGATATAATTTGTATAAAGTACATATAGATTATATATAATTGGTTTGCTTCTCTCCATCTTCTTCCAGCCTAAGACAGTTCATGAGAAGCTAAAGGCCTCCTGCAGTGAGTCCGGTCACTCAGAGGGCGTTCCAGTACCAAGCCCCTTGCCAACACTGAGGATCCGAGGATGATACAGTCCCTGTTCCTAAAGAGTTCCAAATCTAGTGCTGGGGATAGACTGAGAGGCATCTTCAGGATTGGCCCTGGATGGTGCTTGCTGTGCCTGAAATATCACATCAGGGACTCCAAAATGTTAGCAGGCAGAGCCAGCATCTACTGTGCCCATCCTCAGAGCCAGGCCTTGGCCACAAGCTCCGCCTGCGCTGTTTCCCAGCCTGATCGCAGGTCCCGGCAGAGCCCTCTCCAGGCAGTTATCACCCAGGCAGATGACAATGAACAGGGCACCAAGACCCTGGCCTCCTGGAGTTTGCATTCTAGCGAGGGAAGACAGACAAACCAGTTGCCATTACATTGATTGTGACTCCCAGCTACCTTGAGTGGGTCAGAACAGAGCTGTGCTATTAAGTTGTTACAGGGATGATTTATTCAGAAGTAGATCATCAGGCCTTTCTTCTGAGGCTCCTGTGGGTGGACTTGAACTTGTGGTTAGCAGTAAAGCGCTTTAGCAGTTAGCACTACTCAGAGATTTGAGACAAACATTAAGTAACATGAATTACAGGAGAGTACAGAGAATAGGAAAACCAGAAAGAAGGTTATGGTTTTAAGACAATATAAAGTGATCTAAATTAATGTTTAACATTAGCTCCTATTTGACAGTTGCAAAAACTAAGACTCTCAGAGATTAAGTTACTTTCTCAAGGCTAGAATTTGAATGAGAATGTTCTGCCACAGGCATTGCAAATCAGAAGACAGAGGAGAAGCCAGGGCAGAGGTTTTAGCAAGAGGCAATCAGCTTCAGACTGGATTATTTTGCTTTCTCTCTACATCTTTCCCCTGAATGGAAAGGATGTAAATAATTGTTAGTCATCTTTCCACCCATCTTCATCTCCCTGTGCTGAACTCATGCATCTTGGAGGTACATTTTATGACTGTGAACTTTGATGCTAGAGTTTAGTGTGCTTATGAGAAATGGGTTTTTATTGTTTGAATAAATTAAAAAGAAGCAGCAATCAGAAGGGCTTCATGTAGGAGATGGCAGTGTTTAAGTCTTGTGGGGATAATGTTTTTTCTTTCTGCATCACAGGCTACATTGGGCCTGGTAGAGGGGTTTGGTGCAGGCTTGGGCTGCCTCCGGTTTCCCTGTCAACCTTCCCAGTTAGAGGAAGTGCTTTCTTCCCTCGGCTAACCTCCATCTCTGGAACCCGCCATGAGACAGGAGCCAAGCACAGACTAGAACTCCCTCCTATTCCAGCCTATGCCAGGCCCACGTCCAGGCCAAGCTGTGGTCCCTCCTGGTTGCTCATAGACTGCTGAAGAGCCTTTAGGCCTGGGCTCTGGGCATCAGCCTGCTGGCCCGGCAGAGTCCCTGCTGGGGGAAGTTTTGCTGAAAAGCTGTAGAGTGAGTGAATTGATTTTTCTTTCTCTCTCTCTCTCTCTCTCCCTTTTTTTTTCCCTTCAGCTGCATAGTCGTAAACATAAACTGGAAAATACATCTCTTCTTTTATGGGAGACAATCAAAAACACAATACAAGTTTATGGAGGGAATGTGTCTTTCTTACATGGGATATTTTCCCCAAAACACTTGGCAGCCTGAAACCACTTCATTCTCGAGATAAGTAATCAAGTGGAAGAAGAAGAGAGGGAGAAAGGCGGGGGACCTAGGGCTTTATAAGCCAGAGGTCCAAACTGGGGCCTCAATATTGATTAGAGACAAGGAAAGGCTGCTCCCCTCATCTTCCTTTTCTTGGAGACTGGGCAACCTACGGTACCCCCAGGCACCCACACTCAAGCTTTGGCAGACAAGGGCCTAGGCTGAGTCATCATCACAGTGTAGATTTCCTGGATGTTTCCTTGATGCCAGCGCTGTGTTGGGAGGCACCAATGCCCTGAGGAGCCTGCTACCCAGGGGCAGAGGATGGGGGTCTTTAGGCAACTGAGCTGACCACAAGAAAGAGCAACTGTTGTTAGGTTCCATCAAGTCCATCACGACTCACAGTGACCCTATCCACAACAGGTCTGAACCTTGGCTAATCCTGAGCCAGCCCCATCATCTCTGATCTACTTAAACCCGTTGTTGCAATCACTGTGCCAATGCATCTTGTTGGGGGTTCTCTTTTCTTTCTCTGACCCTCCACCTTTCCTAGCATGATGCCTTTTTCCAAGGACTGGCTCCTGAAGGCATATCCAAGTATGAGCGATGGAGTTCCTCTAAGGGCTCCCTGAACTGACCACAAGCAAACACATTAGGTATGTGTAAGCATCTTCTCCTTCTCCTTTTCCTATCTCTTTCTCTTTCGAATGGACCCTAAGGCACTGAACTGGGCCCCTTCTGGGACAGCGCAATAAAGCTCAACCATGTGCTTGGCTCAAGGACTAACAAAAAAGCTGGAAGTTCAAATCTATGCAAAGGTGCCTGGGAAGGAAGACCTGGTGCTCTACTGAAAACTCAGCCCTTGAAATCCCTACGAAACACAGTTCTGTTCTGACACAAGTGGGGTTGCTGTGAATTGGAGCCGACTTGGTGGTCAGGGGTGATGTGTTAGCAGTGTCCTGGGTGGCTGGGCCAAGGGTCTTCCCTGGCAGCAGCTGATGCCCAGGACGTAGGATCAAACACACCTGACCCCCGAGAGCAGAAGCCACTTCTGGGCCCAGCCTCATGCCACGGTAGATGGTTCTTCCCAAGCTCAGAAGTCTCTCAGGTTCTTCCTACCAGTCTTTCCACTTCAGTCTTGGTGATACTGATGCACACCTGGCTTGTGGGATTGTACCACCGAGGGAACAGAAGGCTGAACACCCTATGAAGATGCCTCTTATTAACAGGATGGTGTTCCCATTGGGTAATCCCCCAGCCTTTCATAATTTAGGCAATAGGCTATAGGAGGTTCCAAGGGAGTGAAGTCCCATTGTCCATCTTGGGTTTCTGTCATTAATTCTCCCTCCTTCCCACTCCCTCTTGCTGGTTCCTGAGATAACCCTCCCACGGACACTACCTGCACCCAAATCTTTGTCTTAGGTTTCACTTTCAGGGGAGATGAACTAAGAAAGTCTGCCTGCCCCCTTTCACTTCCGCAGTCTCCAACAGGCCACAAGCACCCCCACGATTGCTCAACACAAGCATGTTCTCCCCCATAAAGATGCAGAGGTCTCAGTGGGGAGAGAGGACGGTGGCTGTCTCCAGGCTGTCCTCGTCTCCTTCCCAACGCAACCACAGATAGAATGAGGCTCAGCTTGGCCCCTCCACTGTCCACGTAACCACAGACAAGTCCCTTAATCTCACAGAACCCTGTTTTCCTCAGCTATAAGGCGAGGACAATAATGCCCATGTTGAAGAGCAGTTCTGAAGATTAAATGAGATCATTGTCTGGAAGTAGATACACAACCCAGGCTTAAAAAACATGAGCTACTTGCGTGAATTTTGTTCCCTAAACAGACTGCCAATTCCTTGAAGGCAAGGGCCTTCTTCCTTTCTTCCTGTCTCTCCCACAGTGCCAGCATGGGGCCAGGCACACAGGAGGGGCTTCTTCAGAACTCACTGAGGCCTCAGCACCTTTCAAACCAGCACAGCTCTTGAGTGTCCGGATGACCTGGACTGACTCTGAGTGTATCCCGGATTGCACAGAGCCGGCCTGGCCTCAGGCCTGGTGCCAGAGTGGGGACAAGTGGCCTTCCCAAGATGGGGATGGAAGGTAGGCTCTCCAGAATCTCAGAGACATAACCCTCACTGGCACAGCCACCCCCAACCTCCTGAAAAATCCAGATGATGGTGGGGGGAGGGGTTTCATCAGCCCTGAGATCTCTTTTGAGTAAAGGGGGAAAAAATTGGCTTTAACTCCAAGCCCAACTGCATCCGACATCTGGCACCTCAAAGTGAGGTGACTCATGCAATCCTTAGATACAAGGAACCGCGAAAGGAGGGGGTGAAGGAGAAGAAAACGCACCAGGGAAGGAAGGGCAGGCAAGCAGTACAGCTCAGTCCCAGATAAAAGGCTCTGCCGGGAGCGAAGAGGGCAGAGCCTGGACCCATGCCAGGGTGTCTGACAAGAAGTTGACCCATCTTTGGGCCTAGTGGCAGAATCTCTGATGCCAGGCATTGCTGACCTAAAGAGGCAGCAGTTCTGATCAGTCCAGGTTCAACATAAAGTAGCCCCACAGGAAGTGAGCAGCCTGTCACTGAAGGCATACAAGAGAAGCTGGATGTGCCCTGGCAGGACTATGTGAAAGGCTCTGCCTTGGTAATCACATATGCAGCCTGGCCCTGAGATGATCCACTAAGAGACTGGGAGTAGACTGGCCCAGGAGATGTTTGAAGTCATAGAGAGTGGCAAGAAGGTGAGCTTCAATCCTGAAGGCACATGGTTCGAGGCCCCCAGCTGCTCCATGGGAGAAGGACAGGCAATCTCCTCCTGTGCAATTACTGTCTCAAAAAACCCGCTAGAGGGTCAGCTATGGCTTGGTTCCAACTCGACAACCACTAAAGCCCCAAAGCAAATGTCACCACTCCTATACATGCAAGTAACAAGGGCAGCAGAGAAGGGTCCTGTTTCAGCTTCCTCTTGGACTAGATTGTTCCAGGAGGTAGAGGAGAACCATGTCCTCGGAGAGCTCAGAGCCTGTCAGGGCAAAAGCAGCAGACATGTGGAGGGTCAAGAAAACAACCCTGATTGCCCATCACACACACACACACACACACACACACACACACACACCCCACACACTCATCTCAAAATCAGACACAAATTTTGACACAAAGAGAGAGGCCAGCAGGCAGAGGCAATCTTGGGAGACTTCCTAGAGGAAGAAGAGACTAGAAGCGTCCAAGAGTTGAGCTCATTTAGAGAAATCAAAAGAAGAAGGTCACTCCTACTAGGGGAACTGCTAACTGATAGATAGGAAAGGTGGGCCAGGAGGGGCTAATGTCAAAAGTCAAAGACCACGCGATCAGCTTGCTGTATATTTCCTTAAAAAGAAAACACCCAAAACCAAACAAACCAGTAGCATCAAGTCAGTTTTGACTCATGGCGACCCCATACGTGTTAGAGTAAAAGAGGGCTCCTCAAAATTTCTAGTGACTGAATTTTCCCATGTTGGTCCCCAGGCCTGTCCTCCCTCGGCCTTGGTTCCTCCTTCCCTTGGAGATTTGTTCTTCCAGGGTCGGCTTCCTGTTTCCCCTGGGAGGACCATGTCAGCAATAGGAGGTGGGGAGGAGGGACGTGCCTTGTTCTAGTGCAACTCTTCCAGCTTCTCAGGTTTGGGAGCCAAAGCAGAGGTCACTTTCGCAGACTTTTTGGCCAACTCAGTGTCAAAGTGCCAGCTTCTCGCCTTCCTTCAACCAGAGAAGTTCTGCACTATAACCCTGGCCTATGGATCCATAACCACTTCCCCAGCCTCCTGCCAGGGTATGAATTCCCTTCTCACTCACCTCTAGCAAAGCCAGGCTTTTTATCATTATCTTTCTTCTCCTTTCCAGCCCTCATCAAGGCTCATCTGCACCTCGAGACCTTATCTCATTTTTTTCTAGAAAGCCCTTTCCTCCCGCCTCTGCCTCCTCTGAGGATGGACCAGCTGACGGTCTATATGTTTATTTTTTCATTCAACTTTCCTTAAGCTCCATAGCTGGGCAGAATCCTGTGCTGGAGACAAGTCGTGGGCAGGGATCTGTTCAAAGCCTGCCCTTGAGGAGGGCTGAGGCTCCCTCCCAAAGGGCCTTCCCTGAGGAGTCGGCCTGTAGGAACTCTCTCCCTCTCAACCCTGAGAGGCTGGCACAATTCCTTCCCTGCTTGCCCTCGAGCTCACCCTGCCACTCTCTGCCCACCTCTCCAGAGGGCACAGGAGAGTCATTGGAAGCGTGGGTTCAGCAGTAAGACCCCCACCCACCTAGCCGGGTGGCCCAGGAGATGTTTGAAGTCATAGAGAGTGGCAAGAAGGTGAGCTGCAATCCTGAAGGCACATGGCCAACCTCCATACCTACCCATTTCCTCATCTCTAAAATGAGGACAATGCTAGTGCCCACTCCACAGCGTGATGATCGCCAGTGAGACACTAGCGTGCCAAGAATCGCACCTGGCATGTTCATAAACACACCTGTAGCTGCATAATTGCTCGCTATTGTTAGCTCCTGTGCCCAGCTGTCATCTTTGTGCTGTGAGACCTCGTGGACTTCTTTTCTTTTTCTTTGGCCTCAATTTGAACTTGCACATGAATATGTTTGTGTTACATACCTCGGACATGTTGCTAGGAGAGGCTGTTCCTTGGAGAGAGGCATCACGCTTGGAAAGGTGGGGGGTTGGTGGAAGAGAGGTGGAACTCCTCAGGCAGCCTGTGACTGCTGCAAAGGGCTGAGAAAGTGTGAGGGTGGCGCAGGATAGGACAGGGTTCAGATCTGTTCATACTCGACTCGACGGCACCTAACAACAACTGTGAGACCTAAAATTTCTAATGCTGTCTTGACATCTTTTAGTCTCACAGACCCCAAAGGCATAGCCACATGTTCCCCCACTCTTACCATGAATACTCCACCCACCTACCCAAGTAGCAGGAAAAAGGCTTCCTCACCAGCTAGTTCCACTATCAGCCTGTCAGCTGGCCATCTTCTTGGTCTCCACCTAACTGGATCTCACAGGGGTCTCAAATACCTTCCAGCCTGTGAAATTATTCAAACCAATTGATCTTGGCTCTGTATCCTTGCTGCTCGAGGCTCGCCCAGAGATGGAGAAGCTAAGAGCCTGCAGAAGGAAACCATACCACAAACTGAGACTTTCACTTGGAGAACAAGGGGCTTTGAGGGGCTGGTATTGGTCATTAGTTTGTTTCCTTCCATAAGTGTGATACCCTGCTGGCCAGAATGGGCCCTCCCTTCCCCTACCTCATTGAATGAGTGAATAGGCGCAGGAAAGTGGGGTTATTAGGCACAGCTTGTTCCCCTCCGCCTTTCAGGAAAGCCCATCTTCTCATTTCCCCTTCCCATTCCTTAAGCCTCTGCTCCTGAGCCAAAATTTCCAGCAGCCCAGTCCTCCTCCTTGCTTCACTCACAGCCAGGCTCTGCCTCAACACCCGCCTCTGCCTTGCAGCCCCCAGCCGGCCTTCTGGCAAGCAGAAGGAGGAGTTAAGTCAATGCACTGGCTTTCTGTTGTCATCAGCTGTCAGGTCTCAGGTAATAACTCCTGTGGAGAACCAGCTGCCTTAGCTGAAGAGTTTGCAAATACATTGGGGAGGAGCCAGTGAGCCTAGGGGCAAGCAGACTGTCTCAGGCCCCTCCTTTGTGGATGCCCCACACCCACAGCTGACCCAGGAGGAAAAGGTCTCTCCCATACTGAGAGCTCCTCCTACAGGATGGGTTGAAAAGCCAAGCAGTCTGTGCCTGCCTTTCCTACACAGTATCCCATCCTGTCCACAGCATAAAGGTCCTATCTCCATTTCGTCCAGGCTAGCATTGGAAGAGAGGGAGGACAAATGGGGAAACGGAGACTCAGGCCAGGTACAGGACTCCCTCCTGATCAAATAATGAACTGTCTATGAAGTGGGAGCCAGGGCTTTGTATGTCTCTCTCACCACTAAAGTAGATGGATGCAATGAATGAGTGAGCCCAGCTAAAGGAGACAAGAGGCACCTACTATACCTGTAGGCCACAGAGCCACTTCCTCAAGATCAAGAGACCACACTGCAAAGCCAAGGGTCCAGTGAAGGAGGAGGACTCTCCTGCAGTGAGGAGGCCTCGACCCACCCAGGAGACTCTGCTGTGGTTAATTACTTCCAATTCTGGTATCCAAAAGGATCCCTGATGGGGCAATGGTTAAGAGCTTGGCTGCTAACTGAAAGGTCAGAGGTTCAAACTCATTAGCTGCTTCTTGATAAACAGATGTGACAGTGGCCTTTGTAAAGACTGTCACCTTAGAAACTCCATGGGCAGTTCTGCCCTCCCACGCTGCCACTATGAGTCAAAGCTGACGTGAGTGCAGTGTGGTGGTTGTTTTGTTTGGACTGGGGTTGTCCAAGCCATCGTGGTTTGTCTGGGATACTCTTCGTTTTAGTAGAGAAAGTCCTCTGCCATGTCCTGAGAAACCCTTCAGCCCCAGGTCATCCTATTTCAAAGGTGCCCAGCTGAACACAGTCTGAGCTCCGATGTCATGTCCTCCTCTGTCACCTATCCCACCTCTGTAAGCCTGGGTCTCCCTAGGAGGGCCCCAGGGGCCTCTGGCTTATTTATCTCAGCTAATGTTCATCCTGGAGAGGGTTAAACCAAGCAACTCCTTGGAGGCAAGGATTCTGGAGCTTCGTCTAACATACTTTGGACATGTTGCAAGGAGGGACAGGTCCTTGGAGAGGGACAACGCAGGAGGGGAAGACCCTCTAGGAGGTGGATTGATTCAGTGACTGGGGTAATCAGGATGGGTGTGTCAGAGACAGTGCAATTGGCACAGGATAGAGCAGGGTTTAGGGCTGTTGTACATAGGGTCGCTATGAGTTGCAAACGACTCAACAGCACATAACAACAACAACACAATGTTCCTGTAACAGAAACATCATCATAAATGGTTTTAACAGAATTTTTTTCTCTCACAGTTTGAGTTGTTGTAATTATATGCTTTCAAATCAAAACTGACTCATAGCTTACCCTCCAACATGTCTTCAGAGATTGTAAATCACATGGAAAGAGATTGCCCATTTTTCTTCCATGGAATAATAGCTAGATAGTAGATTTGAACTGGCTGTTTTTGGATTAATGGGAAGGAGTTGTGCTGCCAACCCTAAAGACACAAGTCTCAAATCCACTAGCTGAAAGATGGGCAATCTCTTCCTGTGAGATTTACTGCCTCTGAAATCCCACTGGAGGGTCAGCTATGAGTTGTTCATTCTGACACGACAGTGTATAGCAGTGGTCTTTGGATTGGCTGTGCAGCTCTTTCAGGGCGCCATCTCTAGTGGAAGGCCTTTTTGTCTGTTGGTTCTAGAGGAAAGTTCTTACACTCAGCATTCCTTGGTGATTTCCATGTAACATCAATCTTTTTCTAGATCTTGGCTGTTCATCAAAAAGGATCCTGAGTCCAAAGGTCATGCTCTGCTCCTGGTTCTTCTTTCTTGATAGTACTGAAGGCACCCACACCCTTGCTTCTCTCTCCTTTTGCCTCTAGTAAGAGAAAAGATATCACCCAGCCACACCCCAGGGAGATTCCATTTACACAGGATCAGAGCTGTGCTAAAATGAAGGGTGTTGCACCCCACCCTCAGTCCTTTCATAACTGAACAGCTTATCAGATCATGAGAAACCACAATGAGATGCCACAATGCATCATTACATAACTGCCAAAACACTGAGAATCAAGGCCCAACCAAGCTGACACGTATTTTAGGGGGATTCAATTCAACTCATGACAGCCTCCCAGACCAGAAAGCTCCCACAGTTCCCCTTAAGGGCTTTGCTCTGTTCAGGACTCCAGCTGATCGAATGGAACTGCCTGCACTACCTGTCAGGACCCTCTATCACCATAATGAGACACTGACAAACGGAGCTTCTCTGGTAGGCCCTCCCCAGAGGACAAGCCACAAAGCATGGTCTCTGGCTGCTGAGGAATAGGACCAGGGCCTGAGGCAAACTGCTGGGTCATCAGGTCCTGGGGTAATTGGCCAGCACAGCTGTCTAGCCCCCTCCTCTATGGGCAGGCGCAGTGCCTGGTCACACAAGGGCCTGAGCAGCTCTAACTGGGTCACCCCGTCCCCACCCCCACCATCATGCCTCCACCACCAGAGATAGCATTTCAGCTGCAATTAAGAATTTCAAGTTGCAATTAAAAATTAATTGGAAACTGTGGGTTGTTTATATCTCTCTGACCTCTGTCACCCGTGGGCGGGGGGGAGGGGGTAGAAAAGGGGAGAAGAACAGGTGAGAGGAGGAGGAGGAGGTCTTCACAGAGCATGAGCAGGGGAGGAGGCTGGTCTCCGAGCTGGCCTAAGTGGCCCTGGAACAGATTTCTCCTCAAGGCTGGAAGGAGTGAGATCAACATGCTGGCCTTGAAAGCCTCTATCTCAGAATTCTTTGAGAGTTGAAAAGCATGGGAGTCTATAGATGGAGAAGAGGGAGAGTAGAAAAAGCATATGAGGGGAACCGGCCTGCAGGTGAAGGCCTACATGTTTCTGGTTATGGCTTTTCCCTCTGTTCCCAGCTCCCCCTTCCCCAGGCTGCTGGCAGCGGGTGGAGTGGGTATGGAACTGGAACCAGGCAGATCTGCTTCCTCAGAGCTTCACCGAGAGGCACTAGGATAGGCAGCATGGAAACCTCTAGTAGCCTGTCTCTGAAATGTCCCACATGGTCTCTGCCCAGTGAGTGAGGCTCTCCCTGACCCTCTTAGGGTAAAGAAATTCTGAGTCCAAATCCCTCAGCGTACCCTCCAGGGTTTTGCCTGGCCACAACCGCTCTGCTCCTGTGTGACATAATCACTATGTGTCATGTTCTACTGGCCATTCCCTATGACACACAGGCTAAAGCTATAAATGTTACCTCGGCCTCTTCTTGTTTTAGTGACCTCTGTCCCTTCCACATCTCTACGGATATAGGTTCAAGGCTTTCTGTTCTCTGTTAACTCTCCAGAGGACTAGATTTCACACTTCCTCCAGGCTGTCCACTCTGATTTCTCCAGAGTATGCTACTCTTTGAGATCTAGAGTTATGCCTGACCTGTGGTTTCAGACCCTGGCTATGGTATTCCATCGTCTATAGGCAATAAACCAGTCAGTGTGAGTCTAGTTTTCCCTAAGATTCACAAAAGGAAAGTCCTGGGTTTTTTCTAATTCCATGATCCAGAAGTCTACTCTAACGGCACTAGAAGCATAATGCCTGTCAATTAGGAAGACTAGAGTACAAGGGAAGGATGATCAATCTTCTCCTGACCGATTAATGATTAATTGCCTCTGAAAACTTGCTGGAGAGTCAGCGATGGGTCAGTTCCTACTTGATAGTACACAGCAACAGTCTAGCTCATGGACTTGCACCTCATGGGTCCAGAAACAATGGAAGATCGTGCCTAAGCTCTGTGGGGGAAGACTAAGGAGATGGTTCCCCTTACCTGGAGAACGTTTGGGACTGCTTTCTGAAATTGTGTGGGAAATAGTGTGTGTGTGTGTGTGTGTGTGTACTCATACTCACTTGCAGGTGCAAATATTATGAAGTGGAATCTCAAGTTTTATCAGAGTCTCTAAGGGCTCATTGCATTAGTCAGAATGTTCATTCAACACCAAGTAACAGAAATTCAACTACAATGGCTTAAGCAAATGAGAAGTTTATCATCCATTAAAATAAAAACATTGGAGTTGATAGTGTTAAACGGTGTGGAAGCTCTGTGATCGTCAGGGTCCTGGGTCCTATCTGTCTTTGTATCCCACTCTTACACTTCCATCCTTACAGTCCCACAGCAACTGCTTGAGCTCTGGCCATCACATCCACATTCCAGACTAGAAGTAGAAAAGAGGAGGAAAGGGCAAAAAGAGCATCTGCCAGCTGTCTGTATTCCTCTTAAAAAATTCTTTTCAAAAGGCCACCCTCCAATTTCTGTTTACACTGGCAACTTCCAGCTGCAAGGCAGGCTGGGAAATGTCATTCTTTTAGCTGGCTTTCTTACTGTTTAGAATCAAATTGATATCCTAGTACTAAGAACCAGGAACAAAAATAAGTAAGCTCTACCGTAGCCAGCAACCACCGGTAAACCAAATAAGCCCTAAGACCATAACTGACCAGGAAGGAGACTTTATCTCTTCCTCCAGGTGCTCATGGAGGTGAAAGGTACAGAGAGGGGAAGAATTCCACATCTCTCCGGGCCCTCTCCTGAACATCACGTCCCTGCCTGTAAAGTAAGAGGCCACCGTCACCTGAACAGGTGCCTTTGGTCAGAGTTGATGGCTATCAAGGAGAGACATGGTGGGAAGAGGAGGAGAAGAAGTCAGGTGAGACTAGAGAGTCGGGATAGGGAGACAGATCAGAAACTTTCTTACTTCACTCTTGTATTTAATGTTTCGCTATGCATCTTAATCGTGGGCATCCAAGTATCATTCTAGGAGGCAGGGAACACTGCAATTTCCCGCCTTCTCCAACTCTCTTCTAATGAAACACCCTTGCCTGCCTTTGACTCCTGCCAGGCGAGGCATGAGAAGCTGCCCAGAGCCTGCAATCCACCCCGCTGTTTTAATTAGGAAAGAGATGTCTTCTGAGGATGTCCACAGAAAGGCTGGTAATTAGGGAGCAAATGAACTGTCTGCTCTTTAAAAACGGACTTAGTTACCTTGGAAGGGGCTTCCAGGGTGGCTCCCAGACCTCCCTCCTGGTTTGCTCATAACCACTGCTGTTTGGACTGAAAAAAAACCAAACAAACCAAAAACAAAAACAAAAAACAAAAAAACAAACACACACACACACACAGAAAAAAACCCCAAACAAACAAACAAAAACCTCTACAAAACAAAACTGGTTCTGAGCACTTAGGATGTACTGGTGTTAGGTGATGGGGAAGCTGGAGTCCCAGGAAGTCACTACAAATGCGATAGGTGCACGGAGTGTGACTAGCTATTACACTGGCAAGTTAACCAGTGGGATAAACACAGCAAGGGGGTATGTGGAACTCTGGTCCCCCCCACCTGAGGGTCAAGCTCAAGAAGCAGTAAGATTCAGCCACATGGAACAGTAAGAGATGTACATTTATCCAACTACCTTCTGCATGGCACCCTCTGTTCTATCTATCCCTGATTCTGATGCTACAGAAGCAAAGTGAAGGCCCTCCTCTGTGGGACTTTCAAACTAGATGGTCAAGATTGTCTGTAATCAAATGAGCATATAGAAGTGCTACAGACAGCAGAATGCAGAATGAAGAAAGAGGGAACATGGGGGGTGGTAATTTTAACAGCTAATAGGTCAGTAAAGAAGCTATATGAGATGAGATACAAAGGCTGTGATCAAGTAAGGCTTGAGGATCGTCTTAACTTAGAAGGTTTAACAAGCAGGAGGAATAGCAAGGGTAAAGGCCCAGGGGTGGGTGTGTGCTGCGTGATTGCTGAGAAGCCACGAAGAGGAGGAGAGGAGCTGGAGAGGAGGCCAGGTTTGAAACGGGGGGACTTGGCTGGGCCTAGTATGTAAAGATGCAGAGCATGTTGAGTGGAAGAATGGCCTGAACTGACCTACTGACACAATGAGGAGGGCAGACCGAAGTGTCAAGAATGGAAGCAGGAAGTCCAGTTGGGAGAGTGCTACAGTAATCATAGGACAAAGGGAATGCTTTCAGATTGTCACATGCACTTGATGATTTTTAAATTTTTTTATTTTTATTTTTGGTATAGTGAGAAAAATTTGTATTTAGAATTAGCCATCTGGACTCTGTTTAGATGATCCTAATTTTGTTGGCAACATCCAAATATTCTAGTCAGGAGCAAGTCGAACATAGGCCTTCTTCTCTCCACCAGGGTTAATCAAGGTGTTGGCCATTTCAATGTCATAGAGCTTCTTTACAGCTTATTTGATTTGGTGCTTGTTGGCCTTGACATCACAGTGAACATAAGTGTGTTGTTATTTTCTATCTTCTTCATGGCTGACTCAGTGGTCAGGGGAAACCAGATGGCATAGTGATCAAGCTTGTTTCTCCTGAGGGTGCTCTTCTGGGGGTATTTGCGCTGCCTTCAGAATCTCAGCGTCTTGGGCCACAGAAGGTGGGTGACGTGTTCTTTTTTTTTTGTGGCTGTGGATGCCCTTCAGGGCCACCTTCTTCCCCTTTAATACCTTTGCTTTGGCTTCAGTTTGGGAATGTACAGGGGCTTCCTTCTTCACTTTTGGCACCATCTTCTTAGAAATTGTCCTACATTTTATTTTTTTTTTTTTTAAAAAGAACTCTCAAACTGGTTTAAATATGGCGAGTGGGGGAAGGAACTTACTGGCTCACATAAATAAATTTCAATTCATTTCAGACATAGTTGAATCTAGGTGTTCAAATTAGGTCATTAAGAATCTATGACCAAAAAAACAAAAAAAAA
>NW_006399816.1:8181703-8184835 GCF_000299155.1 Elephantulus edwardii
CATCTAAATGTCTATGTGTACAGTTGTCCATCAACAAATTAAAAAAAGAAAGAAAAAAAATAATCTATGACCAAAAACAAAGAATCTATAACACTTGGATCTGGACTCTGTAACCAAAGCCATTGTCTTGACTGCAACTTTTTAGTCAAAATTACCCTGATGAGCAGTTCCAAGATTCCCAATGTACAGAAAACATAAGAGAGCAAATGTTTACTGTAATATAAGATCATGAATGTTTTAACGACAACAACAACAATGAAAATAATATCTATGACATTTGGATGTGCTTTTCTCTGTAGTGGCAAATGATTTCCACAAGTTCTCAGTCTGCGTTCTGCCAGCTTGCCATTGCATTGAAGGGCATTTCTTTACCAATGCATCCAGTAGGGAGCTCACTGGCCTGGGTAGGGTCACGGGACCATCATGGTGACCGATGTACTAGACCCGCACGATGAACCCTTTCTTTATTAGATTCATGAAAGTGAGATCAATTCATCTGGACATTACAGACTGAAAGGGAGGGAGGGGGACTTTCACTTTAGGAAAAGGTGATTATTCTGAGGAAAGCAGAATGGATACTGCGAGAGTGGGTGAAAACAACAGTTATGTTTTATACTGCAAGCACAGAAGAGGTTAGGTTCACAGCCATTTAGACTAAAAAAAGAAAAAAAGGGAAGGTGAAAGAAAGAGTCACACCTGACAAGTCTTATTTCAGGATGAGATTAAGAGAAGATAGAGCCAAGTAGCCCTTAAGACTGGTTTCTACTTGCCAGGAGCAAAATGGTAGGAAAGTAACAACAGTCCCAGAGAAGAAACAAGTGTATGCACACAAGCCACCGTTTCATCTACCCAGAGACCAGAAGAACTAGATGGCACCCAGCTATCAGCACTGACCCTCTAACCGGGGTCACAGCAGATGGTCTCTGAAAGAACGGGAGGAAAATGTGGAGCACAACTCAAAAGTCTTTAAAAAAATTGATTGTAAAGTCAAAACAAAACATGAGGTCATCATAGTTTTAAGATTCTAAAGACATCATACAAAACAGATAGTAAAGTATGACTTAATATCTTCTCTGAAGGAAAAAAAAATCTTTCCAATATGAAAATATAAAGTAAAAAGGCAGATACAATGGAACAATAGAGAACAGAGGACTATTAACCAGAGACACTTTTTAAACCTAGTATTGAGTTTACCTCCTGAAATTATCTTTTAGCAAAAGAGCAGAATGGAGAATAATAAAGGATGTTACCTATGCAAACAGTCTCAGAAGATGAGAAAATAGGGGGAAGGAAAGGTAGAAAAAACAGAAGACAATTTAAGATTGTTGATGCATTCTAATACGATGTCATTCAACAATTTGTACAGAAATTGTCAAACAGGAGCCTCACGTATTATGTAGATTTTCATAAAAAACCAAATAAAAATAATTTTTAAAAAGCACAATTGGTGAGAGCTTCCTGGAAGAGGAGGCACTAGTTCAATAGCAGAAGAAGACAAGAATGTTTGGAAAGTGAAGGGGCAGAAGGATCCATGGCCTTGCCCAGGCGCCTCTCTGGCTAACGGCTACAAGAAGGCTGTATGCTACACGGGCAAGTCTGTGAGTGCCC
The DNA here is from genome assembly GCF_000299155.1 of Elephantulus edwardii. Classification (NCBI taxonomy): domain Eukaryota; kingdom Metazoa; phylum Chordata; class Mammalia; order Macroscelidea; family Macroscelididae; genus Elephantulus; species Elephantulus edwardii. Next base: position 8,183,312 of record NW_006399816.1, read on the forward strand.
ACCCCATGCCCTTGGATTATGTCCCACCAACCACCTCCTTGGCCACCTTTCTATTTGTGGAGCAGGCATCACGTCCCATGTTAGACACGGCTGCTGTTCCAAATGGATTATTGCAAATGATTTAATCACACACATTAGCACTCTCTGGCTCCCACGCGGAGGTCCCGAGTCTCTCCTCTCACATCGGCCCTGGCAGGAGCTGTTCTGAAGGGGCTGCTGCCCGGATCGCCGTAGTTTGCCAAGCCTGGCAGGCCTGCTGGTACACAAAGGGGTCTCCAAGCTCCCTGCCTACCTTAGTGGGGGCTCACACGAGTGCACTGGGATGTGGGAAGAAAGTCTATTAGAATTTCCCTTCATAGTTTCTTTTTTGTATTAATTATTTTTAAATATTTCTATAACATACAGAGTCTATTAGTACAGAAGTGTATGTGTATGATCTAAATGTTTTTTAACTGATTAGAATGAGCTATCAGAAATTAGTGTAGTCTGCTAGGGTAGATAGCTAATAATTTATATAGAACTTATGTCAGGCCCTGTGTTCCGTGTTCACTTATTCTTCACAAAGCCCTCTGGGGTAAATCACTGTATTCTAATCAGTCTCATTTTGCAGATAAGGAGATGGAAACACAGAGAGGTTAAGTAACTTACCCAAGGTCACTCGGCCTGTAATATTCAGAACCGGGATTTGACCCCAGTGACAGGAATTGGAATCCAGGTTAACTCTGTTGAAATCAGAGTCCTCAGACAGGAAGAAAGAGAATGAGGTCTTTAGATTCACGTTTGGATTTTTTATTTTTTTTCCCTCTTAGGCACCACCCAAGATCTGGTCCCAGAGGAACATCTCGTACCTCTACTCCATCACCGTTCTCCCTTGCTAGTCTGATGTGTCTCATCTCAGTTATCCCTATGGCAATTTCAGTCCATTTGCTCCAATTTTCTACTCTGAGAAGATAGATCAGTGCTGCTGGGTGGCACAGGGAGGGCTGGCTGGAGGTTGAAATTCTCTTTTCTTAAAAAAAATCCAATGAAGGAACAGAGAGAGAAGTTGTCATTGTTAGGTGCCATTGAGTTGAGTATGACTCATAGCTACCCTATGAACAACAGATCTGATAAGCTGCCCTACCCCGTGCCAACGTCACAATCTCTGACACCCTCAAGCCCACTGTGTCGATTCATCTGGCCAAGGGCCTTCCTGTCCTTTACCGTCCCTCTACCTTTCCAAGCATGGCACCCCTCTCCAAGGAATAACCTCTCCTAGCAACGTGCCCAAAGTACTCAGGATGAAGCTTTGTCATCTTTGCCTCCAAAGAACATTCTGGCTCACCTTCTCCAAGATAGATCTGTTTATTCTTCTAGGAATCCTGGAGTTGTGATGGGAGGACCTGAGGAGTGAGCAACAGGCTGTCAGAGACCAGAAGAGAGGAGAGGAGAAGAAGAGAGGGTAAGGGAAGGCTGGAGAAGGAGGAACAGGGGAGGGGAGAACTGGGTAAGTCAGAGGAGCCAAGTAAGACAGGATCCTTAGGC
>NW_006399816.1:8184935-8195802 GCF_000299155.1 Elephantulus edwardii
AAGCCAGCAAACTGATGTTTGAGAGACTTGGTCCTAACCCTGGGCCAAATTGGGCCAGAATTTCCCAGAGTCTGAGGTTTCTGGAGGGACATAGACGTGAGCAGAGGTGAAGAGCGCATTTCTGTTCAGGCATCTGCTGACTCAGGGTACTTGGCCCACCAGCCCAAGAGAGAGACAGAGCGCTGTACCTAGAATCCCTCCGCGGAAACTCCAGCAACGGCACACTCTTCCACTCCACTGAGGGGACGCCCTTTTTCTCCACTGGCCATGCCAAGTCCATTGTCCAGGTTGTGCCAGGCTAGACCTTCCCAAAGACAATCTTAATCAGCTCTAGCACACTCTCAGAGCCTCCATCCTATAGCATGTCCCTCCTGGATCTTCCCAGCAGCTCCAAAGGGAAGCAGACAGAGCCAGAAAGCCAGTGTGGTTTGTCAGATGAGGGGTCCTGGGTCTGTAAAGAGAGCAGCCCCATCTAAGGTCACAGCACTCTCTTCTAGAAAGCCTTGCCCAGTGCTGCTGTTCCTCTTAGAGCTCTCTGTCTTTCTTAGAGCTCTCCGTCTTTCTCTCACCTGACACTGAGGCTCAGGAGCCCTCTGCTCACAAGGCTGTTATCTGTCTTCATAAGCAGGCAGGTCCTGATGCTGGAGGAAGTGATGGAATGAGTGCGTGCATCAGTGCATTCACTTGTGTGACGGCTCGCTGGATAGATAGGTTCTGTGTCTACATCATTTACTCACTGCTGGCAGGTTGGCTCTGACTCTTAGGGACCCTCCATCCAATTTACAAGGCTGTAAATCTTAACAGGAGGAAACTGCCCACCTTTCTCCTGAGGAGTGGCTGGTGGATTAGAGCCCCTGGAGATATGAAGCCTCTCCCCCCACCCCTCAGTTCAGAATGAAGTTTTAGTTCACGTCTCTGTCATTCAGCTGTTAAACAAGTTAACTTCATCATGTGAACTATAACAATATACCACAGCACTGGTCTGAAGCATTAGGATACTCACCACAGAAAAATGCAGATCTACAGGATTAGGATATGCCAACAGCTACGGAATAAAAATTTAACTACTAGATCATGCATACTTCCAATACTTATCTGTATTGTAGTTTCTGATATGAAGTCTTTTAGGTAGCTGGCAACACACTACAAACTACACCAGCAGAGACTCTCCAGAATGGCTTCTCCATTTTTTTTATCAGGAGCCTGACCTCAGTTCTTGTCTCCTTTCTAACTGTTGAGGTAAAAAATCAGGCTCATATACCCAGGTAGGAAGCAGGTACCCTTGCATGGCCTTGCACAAATTCCTTCCCTCTCTACGCAGCTCTCTCTGGGGAAATTAGGATAGCAATAGCACTCCCCCCTCACATGGTTGCTGCAAGGGTTACATTTTGGTGCATGTAGAACAAGCAATTTAACAATCCCACCAAGCACCTATATATCATCCAGTACTTAACAGAGTCCATCCCAGGCCCCTGCCTACTACCGAACCCTACACACCAGTTAGCAAGAGGTGCATGAGGTGTCCCTGCTGGCCAAGGGATCCCTAAGCCCCAGCATCTTCTCCCCACTGAATCCTCAGACATCGCCTCCCCCACAACTCACTAAGCCATCTTTCCACACTGCCCCCTCCCATTTGTTCTTGTCATTGTCAGTTTAATGTGCACAATGCAATTAAGACAAAATGGGCTTCCCATCAAACCCCCACCAACTTCCCTCTCCCCACTGCACCTCACCATTACCAGCCCCGTTCACTCACTCTCCTGGGAACCCATGGAGTTTAATTTCAGCAAATAATTCCCCACACAATTTTCCTCTTCCAGAATCACACAGACACCCTTGAAAACCCTTGGAGGCCAACAGGGGGGTTTTGTTGGACAGGAAGCCCCAGATATCAGGGTCAGAGCCCAACGAGAGAAGGAATCTGCAGTCAAGAAAACTTTGCTGTGGAGCTCATTGCTTTGACCAAGCCTTTCCCCAAAACAGAACCAAAGACTAGGACATGAAGGCAGCAAATGTATTTGAGAGTGGCGGAGCAGGAACATGAGCATCATCAAGGTCAGGGGAGTTCAAGTCCTCTGAAAAGCCACCAATTATCTCCTTGAACTCTCTACCTGAAAGACAGGAGGCTGGAAGCAGTTACCTTGTGGCCCTAGCCCTGATTGACTGAGGGAGTCTCCTCATGGGTACTTACCCCCCCACCTGACTAGTCTGCATTTGTTCACAGGTCAAGCAGGCTTCCTTGGCATGCTATGAGGCCCTGAGGCAGAAAGTGAGCTGTCCCAGGGGTGTGCTTGAAGGAATTGCTGTGGTCCATGGTGCATGTGAACTTACCCAGAACTGTCCACAGCAGCTGTGACTGAAGCCAGAGATGAGCAGAGGAGGCAGGGGAAGCAGTGTGGGGCACAGACCGATCCACTCTACTGAAATGTCTCCTTTCATTGTTTAGAGTCCCTGCAAGAGTGAAGACCTTAGCCCTCAGTTGAAGCCATTATACACACACACACACACACACACACACACACACACACACACAGCCACTTGTTTGTTCTGAGCACATTGCGTATCAGATCCTGTCTTGTCATCTAAGGCCATGGAGATGAATCTGACCCTAGTCCTCCTCTCAAGGACTTCCCAGCTGAGAGGAGGAGGCACAGCCACAGTGGCGTTACAGGTGTTCAGGATGGAGACACAGAGGAGGGAGCTAGCCTGGAGAAGATGGTCAGGGCTTCACCGGAGAGGTGTTGTTTGAATTGGGCTTTGAAGGATGAGCAGGAGTTCACCAAGCTGAGACATAGGAACAATCAATAGCACACTCTGTGAGGAGTGAGCAGGTCATCTTTCTCAAATTCGTGTCCTGTATCGACCCCTTTGCGAAGTTCCTGTCCAGATCCATCTGCTCCTACACACCAGCTTGGCCTAGGCTGGAACTCAGGGACTCAGCATTAGAAGAGAATGTCTGTTGAACCTGAGACCAGCCCCAGAACACTTCCAGACATCTGGCCCTGCTTATGCCCATAGTCTGGCTCCCAGCCAGTGCCAACTCCCATCTTTGCCCCAGACTGTTGGGCTTCCCTGATGCCACCTGGTGGCCCTCTCAGCCTTCAAGGCCACCAGCACCAGAAACCCAGTGAGGAGGTGTCTTATAAGTCCCAGGGAGCACTCTCCTGGACTTGGAACCTGGCACTGTAGTTGTAAGGTCTGGGTCAAATTGGCACCCCTTCAGAGCCTCATTTCCTGGCTGCACAGAGACAGTTACACGGGATATAACAGTGACACATGAAGCACCTTCACAAAGACAGAGGGCAATTGAGTTTTCACTCCCACCGCCACCACATCAGTGCCAATGGAAGTGCCTCGTAGGGTTTCCAAGGTGATACATTTAACCAGGAGCAGGCTGCCACATCTTTCTCCCACAAAGTGCTACTGGCCTCAAACAGTCAACCTTTCAGTTAGCAGCCCAACATTTAGCCCACTATGCCATCAGGGCTCCTTACCAAATTGTCAAATGATTGTTATTTATATGACAATTCAGAAGGGGCAATTGTCCACCTCATGGATCCTGAGCTCTGACATCTCCTTGTGTGCTCCCTGGCACTGGGAGTGTAGGGGCTGCAATGAGGCATTAGGGACCAGGAGGCACTAGGACCCCTCAGGTAAGCTGGTCCCAGGCTTGAGGTGGGCTTCCTACAGTTGGCAATTTCCCCTTCAAGTGACTCCTAAACCCTCTTTCCTCATTAGCATGTGAATGGGGCGCCGGCTGGGATCAGAGGGTCCGAAGGTATTTGTATTCCAAAGAGCTCCCTCTGTTTCCTCAAAGTCCTTGCCTTTGGAGCTGGTAGGCTGGGCCCAGATCCAGAGCACACACACACCCCGGTGAGGGGAGTGGCCCCCCATGAGAGGGGAGCTTCCTGTGCTCCCCACTCCATACAGCCCCAGCATTCCACATCCCTAACCCCACTGGGTTAGACTGGGGACTGCTCCTGAGTCCAGCCCAAGGTATTCTTTACTTTCCCTCACCCTTCACCCCACAGTGAGCCTCAGTTGTGAGGGACAAAGGGACAGTGCTTTATTTGGGAAAAGCATATTCTGAATAATAAGCACTTTGATTTGATTTTTTGGAACAACCCTTTATTTCCTTGATGTTTCTAATACTGTACTATTAAAAGAAGGAGTGTGAGGTTTGTGTGCTTATCAAAAGTGAGGCTGGGATTGTAGAAGGTTGAGAAACACTGCCCAAAAAGATTAATAATAATAACCATAATAATAGCTCACGTTTCGTGAGGATTTGCCCCATGCCAGGCACTATGCCAAGTGTTTTGCATACATTAACTCTTTTATAAATCCTCCTAAGCATACGAGGTAGTTATCAATCCCATTTTACAGATGAGGCCACTAAGGCTGAGGGAAAGCAAAGTAACTTGTCACAGACTGTAGAACTGGTTATGGCAACAGAGGCCGCCATGCCAATCACACACCACCCCTCTTTGTGCCTCGCTGGAGAGCAAGTGGCATCAAGGGAAGTCTGGGGGCACTTTGTGAGGCAGATGTAAGGGACCCTGGTGGTGCAGTGGATAAGAACTCATGAGTTGTAACTCATGGTGTCACCCCCCCCCCCATTGGACCTGCTTCCATACCAAACCACATAGAGTCCTCAATAATGTTTATTGCCAACTTTAATCATAGAAGAAGATGTGATAAATGACACGTTTCTTAAGTGTAATATTTCTTAGATTCTTGCTTGGCTCCACAATCAAGACTCTTGGCAACAGCAATCAGGAAATCAAAAGATGAATTGCGCTGGGAAAAATCTGCAGTCAGTGACCTCTCCAGAGTACTGAGAAACAATGATGTCAGTCTAGAAACTAAGGTGAGCCATGGTCTTATTATTTGCTATGCATCAGAGAGCTGGACAATAAATAAGGATGACAGAATAATTGATGTCTTTGAGTTGTGGTGCTGGAGAAGAGTCTTGAACATATCATGGACCGCCAAGAGAACAAACAGGTCTGTCTTTGAGAGGGTGAAACCAAGTTTCTCTTTGGTGGTTAGGATTTTGAAGCTCTGTCTCACAGACTTTGGGCATGTGGCTAAGAGAGAACAGTCCTTAGAAAAGGATATCATGCTCAAAGAGTGGAGGGACAGTGCAGGAGAGGAAAACCTCAGATGAAATGGATTGACATAGTAACTGGAGTAATAGGGGAAAATGTGTCAGAGTCAGTGAGACTGGCTCAGGATAGGGCAGGCTTCAAAGCTGTTTTACATAAGGTCACTGGGTTGCAGGTGACTTGAAAGCACATAAAAACAGTAATAATAAAATTGTGCTCTGGTGGCCTCACAGTAAGGAGTTGCACTGCCCAAGTTGAAGGAAGACAGGTAATCTCCTCCTGTACAATTTACAGCCTCTGGAGGGTCAGCTACATGTAGGTTCTGACTCATCAGTCCATAACAAGAACAAAAAAAAAAAACCAAACCAAAAACCACTTCTTGTGATTTGAGTGAAAGTTTATAGCGCAGACGAGTGTCCATTTAGCCATTAGTTCATATTTTGTTTTACGACATTTACAGCCTTCACATGGTGTCATCACTCTTCCCACTATCCTTGGTTCTCGTTCCCCATTCATCCATCCTTCTCTTCTTCATCCTCTCTCTTTCTGCCTTCTGAGCTCTGTCCCTGGGCTGATGCTGCCTTTGTGATCCCGTGTGGCTGAATGTCTGAAGAACTAAGTGCTGTTGTTCACCTCATGGCCCTGTCTATTGTTTGGGGACAGTTGTGCCACAGGGTCCTGTTCCATTCCAGGCTTAAAGGGTGGCTGAGGGACAAAGCTTTGGGGCTTCCACAAGTCTCTACAGCTGGCTGTTACTGTGATTCTGAGTTTTGTTCTATTCTTATCTCCCACTCTCTTCAGATCTCACCATCATAACCCTTTGCAGAACAGTTAGCAATGGAAGCTGGGCACCAACTAATTCTTCCAGTCAACAACATTTCATTATGTTGTGGGATTATAATCCAAACTGCAGGCTGTAACGTACTTTGGGCATGTTAATCAAGGGGACCAATCCCTGAAGAAGGACGCCATGCTTGGTCAGGGGAAAACAGGAAGGTTCTCAACAGGATGGGCTAACAGAGTGGCTACAACTATAGGTTCAAACAGCAAGGACTGTGAAGCTGGGTGGGACATGGCGGTGTTTTGTTCCATTACACATCCGGTTGCTGTGAGTTGAAACCAACTCAATAACACCTAGGACAACAACATTGTTTTGCAAACTCTTTCTGCCCTGAATGACAACACTATTAGCCATAATGGTGTCAGTGGTTCGGATCCACCAGCATCTCTACGGGAGAAAGACCCTCAGTTCACTTCCACGGAGATTTCAGCCGAGGAAACCTATGGGGCAGTTCTCTTCTGTTCCATAAGGTTGCAATGGGTCGAAATCCACTCTTTGGCCACACCACTGCCACGACTACCACACAACACAAGACAAATGCTTCCTGCGGGCTCCCCCCACCCATCCAACTCCAGCTGTGTCCACCTGCTGCCATCCAAGCTAAGCAGTACCCCCTGGCCTGAACGGCATGCCTGGTGTGCATGTGGGGCAGATCAAGTGCAAGGTGCAGTCACGGGGCTCGGCTCCCTCAGTTAGGGTCTGCGGTGGGGCTGGGGACACTTATACGTCAAGGCAAAGGCTCAGGAGTGTGTCTGGGGGGAGTGGTGTCAAACCACCCCAGCTTTAGGTGCAGCATCTGAGGCCACCCACAAAGAGCCCAGGACCGAGGCTGACCCAGCAGAAATGCTTATCACTTCTCTCTCCGGCCTCTCCTGCCCGCCTTGCCACCACTGACCAGGAGCCCTTTGCATTTTCCTCTTCCCTCCTTCCTCCTGCCTCTGCTCCCCCCACACCCACACGAAGGGCTTCGGCTGCTCTGCAGAGGAAAGACAGTGCTGGAACTCAGCTGTCTGGTCCCACCTGCAAAGCCCCAGGCAGGCCCCACCTCACCTGCTCCCCCTGTGACAGGCATCCTTTAGCCTCAACCTTCTCACTTCCGGGTTTCAGAAAAACAAGCCCTAACATCTGACTCTGTCATCTGTCACTCTGAACGGTCCTTGTGACTCAGCCCTTCCAAACCAAGTGTGATCTGGCTGCCTCTCCCATACTGAGTGGGTGTGACCCCAACATTGAGTGTTGATGGAAGGGGTATCAGGCACAGAGAACTGCTGTGGTCTGTGCATTTCACAAGGGCCATGGCTCGGATGCCTGCAGACCAGGGTGCCAGGTCTGAACCCGAGCCCAGAGGCTGGAGGTCGGGGTAGGACAGGCTGGGTGCTGGCAGGGTCCTGGAGCAGCAGCCCTGCATGGCTTTTCATCTCCTCCTCATTATCCTCTCCCGCTGCCTGAGAAGGTAATTAAGTCTTCCTCACCATCAAAGGCTGAGGGTTGGCTGCACCCCAAGGCCCTGGCTGGCGTGGAAGGGAAATAATGAGTGCATGCACTGGGCTTGGGGAATGGGTGGGAACACAGCCCAAGCCCTGCCTCCACCCCACCACACGTACACCCAAGAATCTGGCTTGACATTCCACCATTTACACCTTTCGAGGCTGAGGCAACTAGTGCAGCAGTGCAGAGTGCTCTAGTGGTCTAAGATTGTCCTGGGCCCTGAGGTTCAGGATTCAGCGGTGGATACAAGGGGAGGAAAATGTGTAGGCAAATTACTCCTCTGATGAAACGGAGAACAGGAGAGGCCTGCTGGAGCACAGGCGAGAGAGCCTCAAATTCCCAGGACAAACATGAAGAGGACGCTGACACAGCCACGCGTGATGGGCCTCCACCAGTGCTGAGCACTGAGCTGAGCCCTGGGCATGCATGACCTCATTTCACCAGAGCGCACCACGGCCCTTCTGAAGTTGTGTTGCATGTTGAGATGCTAACCAAAAGGTTGACAGTTCAGATCCACCATTCGTTCTGCGAGTGGCAGACAGACAGTCTCCTGGAACAGCTTCAGAGACCCCATGGAGGGCTACCAAGAGTCAGCACCAACTGGACAGTAGTGGGATCCATCTGAGGCTTGTGTTACTGTTAACTACCTTCTAGAAGATTCTAACTCACTGGTGTCCTGTGTGGGCAGAACAGAACTGTTCCAAAGAGTTTTCAAAAAAGAGTCTGACCTCTCAGAAGCAGAAAGCCAGGTAGGCCTGGGGAGAACCCATATGGAATCTGGCCACTAACCCCAAGAGGTAGTGTTTCTAAATTTGATCCAGTAAGAGAGGCAGTTTCCAGAACTCACCAGGTAGGACTGTGGTCCAGAATGAGGTAGAGGCCACGTCACTGATCACGCCTCCTGACCTCGGGCAGCAGGGTGCAGGTCTGCCTTTGTGAGCCTCGGCTTCCTCATCTGTGAAATGGGGATCCATGTTCACATGTGCAGAAAATGAAGCCATGGAATATTTTTTTTAGGACAGACTTGCCTTTTCCCTCTAGCCAAAAGAGGGCCTGTGTTAGCTCTCTGTCTTTTGAGGGTGACCTCAAGGTCCCATGGAGCTCTAGCAGCCTAATGGTAAAAAGCTGTGCTGCAAACCCAAAGGCTCCATAGGAGAAGGGTGGGCAATCTCCTTTACTGACTCTGAAAACCCATTGAAGGGACAGCTATGGGCCAGTTCCGACTCCACAGCACACAACAGCAATAACTCAAGGTCCTACAGTAGGAGAGTTTCAAGCCAATCTCAGATGTTTAAGTAGCAAGCACCTCTCCTAGAACTTATTCAATTTTCTTAAACTGCTTGATAATCAGAAGCTGCTCCAGCCACTTCAGGGTCCCAAACCAAGTCCCAAAGCCCTATCCTTGGGCCACCCTTGGTCCCACTGCCTATAATCCACAGGTGACTGCCTGAAGGGTGCAGGTGGCTCAGGACATGGTTTCCCTTCTGTTCCAAACTACCTCTTCCTGCCAGTGTGTCAGACTAGCAGGCTGAAAGAGGAAAAAACGTCTGGGGCCGCGGAGACCTGGTTTGAAATTCCACCATTAGCGCTTGGCTGTGGGCCTGGAAGGCCCTTCTCAACCTGTGAATCCCCCATGGGCGCCCTTATTAGTCATGAACAGCTGCCTCTCAGAGTGCTTTCATTAGATCCCTTCTAACCAGCAGAACCCTGCTCAGGAGCAGGTTTTGATGGTGGAAGAGTGAAGCAGAGGGGTACAGTATTATGGGGTTCTGCTTAAGAAAGCCAAGGACACTCAATAATTACGGAAGCTCCAGAAGGAAGCTCTCCAAACAACAACATGTCCACGCACGCATACAACCACAACCAAGCCACGGGTCCTTCCAAGTTCTCTCTGGGCTGGGAGAGACTGCACATCCCATCAGAGAAGGTGGGGTGGGCTGGGTGCTGAGCCTGGTAACTTGGACCAGGCTCATTCAGCTGTAGATGCATTTGTTCATCCTGGGAGATGGGGATATTTTCAGACTTCACTTGAGCAGCATGGATCTGCCACACCTTTATCCCAGAGCTGGTGAAAGGACCAAGCAGGGCAGAGCCCTGAATCTTACAAGTAGAACCCAAAGTACTGAGCTGAGATCTGCTCTCCTGGGAGGATGGTGGGCGAGGAGAGGCTGGAACCAGGAGGCTGCGCTACTTCTGTGCTTCCGGGCCAGAAGGGAGGGAATAGTGAGAGGGAAACATGCATTTTTGGAGTTTTGGGGATTTTTTTCACCCAAGCACTTCAGTTTCAAGTAGATGCTGCCACAAGGTGTCACTAAAGGCCCAGAGAGGTTGGCTGGCTTGCCCAAGGTCACACAGGCCTTATGATGCCAAGGCTGGGCATTTTCTCCTGGACCCAGGATGGATGTACCCCAGTGACATCATAAGGGTCAGTGTCACCCAGTTCTGCCTCTCAAAGTGTCACACTTTCTCTCAAATCCACTCCATGGACCTTCTCCCATCCCAAACTATTTAGAATCCTTTGTGATGTTTAATACCACTTTTAACTTATTAAATAATGTGACAAATACAGTTTCAGTGTAAAACTTCTATTATTAAAAAAACACACCACACCACCCTAAACTCACTGTGGTCCAATCAGTTTCCACTAATGGCAACCCTTTTGGATTTCAGAGGCTGTACTTCTTTGCTGGAGGAGAAGGTTCATCTTTCTCCTATGGAGTGACTAGGACTCCAACTACTAGGATTCAATACATCATGTATTATGCCACACAACAAAATTACTTTATACACTCTTTATACATTGAATTACAACCTTAATAGAAGTCTTGCCTAGCACCCCTAACCCTTTTAATTGCTACTTCGTTTCTTTTCTTTTTTTTTAATTATTAATTTCAATGAAAATTTACAGAAACTTTGGATTTCCATTAATTCATTATTGCACTTTTCTCCCCTCCCAACCCTCTCTCCTCAGTACACTACCCTCTTGGAAGAGAAAAAGAAAAATTCTTTCATTGTTTTACAATCCCTCCCCTGCAGGTCCACTCCACTGTGCAGCCTTCGTTCTGGACTCCCCTCATGACATATCCCTTTTAAACAATTTTCCCTTCATCTGTTTCAATGCAGTATACACTATTGAACCCATCTTTCTCAGTCTCCTCCTAACCCCAATGTCAGTCCTGTTTTACAACAGTGGCAACATGCAGTATTTGTCATTTTGTGACTGAGATACTTCACTCAGCATAGTGTCCTCCAGAGTCACCCATTTTGAATAGTATTTCTTGAGTTCCTTGTTTTTTTAATGCAGCATAGTATTCCATTGTGTGAATATACCACAGCTTCTCTATCCATTCATTTGTTGATGGGCACTTAGGTTGTTTCCAACTCCTTGCTACTGTGAACAAAACCACAATAAACATGGGTGTGTATATATCTG
>NW_006399816.1:8195902-8230171 GCF_000299155.1 Elephantulus edwardii
GGGTGTGCATATATCTGCTTGGATGTCAGTTATGGTCTCTTTGGGGTATATTCCCAGTAGTGGAATTGCTGGGTCAAATGGTATCTCTATTTGCAGCTTTTTGAGAAAGCACCATACTGCCTTGCACAGTGGTTGCACCATTTTACACTCCCACCAACAGTCAATAAGGGTTCCAGTTTCTCCAGAACCTCACCAGCGCTACTTCATTCTTAAAAAAAAAAAGTTTATGGTATAGTTTCCCAAATTTTACTTACCAAAATATTTAACAAACACCAGTAGTTAGAAAAGACACGAGCACAACTAAATACCAGCATGTACCTACAGCAAGTGCAGACAAATTGTATGATCCCAAGTGTCATTGTAAGTAGGTAATAATGACAACTTGAATGAGAGCATCTCATTCTGAGAATCTCCTATGCCCAATAAAAGATTGATGCCAAAGTATGTGGAGAGCTTCAAGGAACATCAGGCTCACAGATACTCATATTCTTCTACTGAGAGCAAAAACCTTCCTCTAGAGCTGGCACTCTGAATTTAAACTTCTAGGCTCCTAAACTTTAATAGAATTTAAAAACATTTGAAATGTAAATTAACTCAGAATTTCACCCTTATATTGGTACATGCAAACTGGTCTTATGGAAAATGGCTTTTGTTGTTTTAACTAACTACAAGAATGTTTTCATAATAATAGTGAGTTTCTGCTAAATCCTACACAAAGTCGTAATAGACAGTTATTTCAGTGTCACCCTTCTGACAGTGTCTCCCAGTGTCATCTGCATCCCCCACGCCCCTGTAGTGACAACAACCATTTGTTCTCTAAGGTCGCTAGGGAAGCACACACAAGCCCAAGGTGACATGAGCAACACCGTCATCAGGAAGCAACTTCCTAGGCACAGATCCCAGGGGTGAAGATGCATCAGATAATATCCACCACCCCTATGCGCTCAGCTCTGCTGTTTAGAATGTAAGTGCCAAGGCCAAAGCATCAAGGTGAGTATTGTTACAGACTGAATTTTGTCCCTCCAAAATATATGTCAACGTGGCTGGGCCATGATCCTCCATGGCTTGCCAGTTATGCAATCATTTCTCCATTATATGATCAGACAATCAGTGGTAAGGAGATTTGGGTGGAACATACCACTCTTCCTCCGGTTCCTCAAACTTCCCTTGGCTAAAGGTAATTTTTCCTCCTTGGAGGCAAAGATGGTGAAGCTTTGCATCACATACTTTGGGCATGTTGTTATGAGAGGCTATTCTTCAGAAAAAGACCTCATACTTGGAAAGGTTGAGGGTCATCAAAAGAGAAAAGGACCTTCAGTGAGATGGACTGACACAGTGACTGCAGCAATGGACTCAAGTGTATTAGAGATGAGAAGGATGGGGCAGGATAGCACAGAGTTCAGGTCTGTTGTCTGTAGGATTGCTATGAGTCATACTTGACTCAATGACACTTAACAACAACAACAACATCATGGTCTGCATCACATTTTCTTTTACAAAAAATGAAAGAAGAATGAGAGAAGTAAGCATAGAGGAGGGATCTCAGTATCATAAAGAGAAAAAAATACAGGAGCTGAGTGTGTCTTTTGTACTCAGGGTCCCTGTGCTGAGAATCTCCTATGGCCAATGAAAAATTGATGCCAAAGTACATGGAGAGTTTCAAGGAACACCAGGTTCACAGATACTAAGAGAAAACTCTTCTACAGAGAGCAAGAACCTTCCTCTAGAGCTGGTACTCTGAATTTAAACTTCTAGCTTCCTAAACTTCAATAGAATTTATGTTTGTTAGAGAAATTATTGTTACAGCAGCACTAAGAATTTGGTACCAGAAGAATGAGGTGGTATCCTAACAGATACCTGAAATGTGAAAGCAATTTTGGAATTGGATAATGGATAGATGCTGAGCTTTTAGGCACCTAATAGTAAACACCTATATTGCCTTGAAGAGACCTAACTGGTGGAATTGTGGGTGACAGAGACACTTCTGGTGAGGGCTCAGAAGGAAGAGAAGGGAGCTTTAAAATCAGAGACAGCACACAATAGAAACAATGACAGAAAAACGGTACCAGCGCAACTAGGAGACTGGTGTAGAAGCTGACCCTGAAGTGAGAGAACAAATTATCTTTGGGCAAGAGGCTTCCTCAAAGAGTAGGATGTTTTAGGCCCTTATTAGGAGAACTAAAGAACTTTGTAACACCTGCCCAAACAGGGCAGAGGCCAGGTTGGCCCTAGAGGCCTGAGAGGACAAGGGACTGAAAGGCCAAGGTAGAAAGGCCTAGTAGTCTAATTCTGAAAAATCGATCATTGAAAATTCTCTGGAGCACTATTCCACTCTGATATATGGGTTGCTATAAGTCGGATTTGACTTGAGTAACTGGATTGCTTTTATTTTTGGGGTTGATTTGTTTGTTTTTGTTAATACTCTACTTCCTCATCTCACATGGAGTCTCTGAGTTGTCAAGGACCTTGGACAGTCCTCCCCTGTCTTCTTGCCCTCTGGACTTTAGAAGATATTAGACCCTCACATCGAGCAGGGAAGTATTGATTCCCATCCTGATCTTCTCAGGCTCTGGTGGAAGGAGGATGTCAGGATGTCCAAGTGTAACGTCAAGAGTTCTAATCTATCAGGGACTGGGCTGCCTTCCTACTCCACAGAGTAACTCTGATCTATGCTGTTGCTGTTGTTATGTACCACTGAGTCGAGTTCCTACTCACAGCAGACCTTCCAGTGGGTTGTCAGAAATGGTAAATATCAGGAGGAGAATGCCCCTCTTTCGTGCACAGAAGTTAGTGGATTTGAACCACGTGCCCACGGATTGATTGGCAGCATAAATCCTTACCACCAAGACACCAGGAGCTCCCTACTTGACCTACAGGGGCTGCGATTAAATCCTTAAAGATAAGAAATGCCTACCAAAAAAATTAAAAACAGAAGTAGCCCTAAAATTCCTAAAGATGCTGAATTTGTTACCCCTGTGGCACAACTTTCAGCCAAACTATATATCAGCTTATAAGTGAACTAAAAAATAAACAAACAAACAAAAAAAAGACACACGCCTCAGAACAATCAACTATACAAGACGAAAAGGGCAGCATTCACCCAGCGATAAAACTCAGAAGGCTAGAAGAATGAAGGGAAATGGGAAATAGATAAGTGGGAAGAATGGTGCTATAATATGGGGATTTGTGGGTGATTGAATCGACCATCATTCTGCTCGGCAAACTTTCACTCAAACCACAATAAAAGTCTTTTTAAAAAGGCCTCTAATTGCCACACCCAACCCCCACCAAAAAAGAAAAAAATAAATAGAATTTGTATTTCAAACCTAGAGAGAAGACTCCATCGAGATGATTTTCTCTGTGTAGTTTTCTTCATATTTAAGAAAGAAATAAGCCATATTACACAAATGATTTCAGCACATAGAGAAAGAAAATGCATTTCCCAAGTCATTTTATGAAGCCATCACAGCCTTGATATCTCAGTTCCCATATTTGTAAATGGCCAATTATAGGCAAAAGCTCCTTCATAGGGTTTTTTGGTTGTTTTGGTTTTGGATTAAGGGAATTATGTGTATAATCCTTCGTCGCTCTTATATGCTCAGGTATAGTAATCTTTTCCTTTATGGCCAAACCAGGATCCAGGCAAAGGCTTGTGTCTCATTTGTGACATACCAAGTCCAAAACAGCATCCTCTACACAGAAAATGGTCAAGAGAGCTGGAGAGCTATCACAAAGAAAGCCCCTGCCATGCCATAGCCATACAGGAGACTTGGACCTCATTCAGTCCTCAAAGAGGCTCTTCATGGTGAGTATCTCAATCCCATTTTACAGATAGGAAAACCAAGGCTCATGTTTGAGGGGTGCCCAAGGTCTCAGACAACTCAGAGGACCTCTGTCTGCATAAAGTCAAGCCCAGGCCTGCCTGAAGATAAAGCTCATGATTCTCTGAACCAGTGGAGGCTTCTTCCTAATTAGGCAGGTCCACTAATCCACCAGGCTATAGCAACAGTGCTTTCTGACACTTGGAGACCCTCCCTGGTCACAAGATTACAAAACAAGTGGAGGAGCTAGGTTATTGGAGGACAGAGGAAGCACAGAGAGTCTCCTGGTGGACAACAACAACAACAAGAAGCAGCCACATCTGTCTGAGGAATTTCTATGAACTCTTCCACCTGGGCTGTCAAATTCACCATCACTAACCAGAGCCTTACCAGGTTGCTATCTGCCCAGCCTTCACACAGACTAAACAATATGCCTCCGGAAACTCTATGAACTTTGATAAATGTCGATAGTTATAGAAAGGCTTCTTTTGTTCATAGGGTCACTACGAGTCATGCTCAACTCGAAGCCAATCATCAACAACCAGGGCCTTACCAGGTTGCTGCCTGCTCAGTCTTTGCATGGGGAGATGGGCCACTTAAGGTGGAATCATCTCTTCTGTGCACAATATTTTTATTGCACTAATAATACCCAAGCACATCCTCATTGTAATAAAAACTTAACCAATTCAGGATAAAAAAACCAATCATATATTGAGTAATAAGGAAGCATGTCTCTTTTGCCCTGACTCCACCACAATTCCCTACCCAGAACGAAACAGTTCAAACAGCAGGATGGAGCTTCTTCTAGACCTATTTCTGTACCTTTACTCCCAAACACATTTAAATGTATATATATACACACATATATATTGTTTCGAGGTTGTTTTTTAACACGACTGCAATCATCCTGTATATATTATTCTGCAACTTGCTTTTTTCACTTCCCAATCCTACGCACTATTTATATCTTCTCTACTTCCCCAGAGGATTTGAGGAGGTTTACCAGAGTGCCAGAGGGTGGGAGCGCAGCACTGCAGAGAGAGCATAGACCCTGGAGACATGCTGACCTGGATCGAAATCCCAGCTCTGCCACCTGCATCCCTGGGACATTGCGCCGATCCCTAAATTCTCCGAGCCTCCGTTTCCTCATCTATAGAATGAAGAGCAAAGGAATGACCTCCCAGGAGGGTCAGTGTGAGATTTTGCTATGAGATGCAAAGAGAGGTTCCTTGATTTCAGGTCTCGTAGAGTGGCCTGGAGGGTAAGGAGTGGCTCTGCCAACCCAAAGGCACCTGGTTCAAATTCACCAGCTGCTTCATAGGAGAAAGATGGGCTATATTGTTCTGTGAGATTTACAGCCTCTGAAAATCCACTGGAGGGTCAGCTGTGACTTGATTCCTACTCAATGGCAGATAACAACAACAACAACAGGATCTCCAGCCTACCTGGGGCTTTGAGAACAAGGATCTCAGCAGTCTGGAGGCCAGATGTTGCATGGTCCTCTGTGGTTGTTGTGGCTAGGTGCCTTTAGGTTGGCTCTGACTCGTTCTTTATGTACAATAGGATACAAACACTGCCTGTATTGCACCATCCCCTCCATCATCGTTATATTTAAGTCCATTATTGCAGCAATTTGACCAATTTACTGCCCCTCCGCTTCACCACACATAATATCCTTCTCTAGGAATTGTTCCATCCTGATAACATGTCCATAGCACAGGAGGGGAACCCCGCCCATCCTCATGACTCATATTGCAGGCCCTGTAATATCACCCCCTAGCTCAGACAGAGCAGAGAAGGGTAGAAAGGATGGAGGGCTGAGCAGGGGAGGCCTGGCGTTGGCCTTCTGAGTTGGTGAGTCACATGGGGTCTCTGGGCCACAGTGGGGACTCCTGCTCCTCCAGCTCACATGGAGACGGCAGCAATGGCATCAGCCTGGTGCTTGCTTTCTCTGAACAAGAAGTAAGCAGCACGTAAGAAGTACTGATGTTTGCAGAATGCTTCTGCGCTCCATCCCTTCACTTTTGAAGCTTGTTGGACTGCCTTCTGATCATTTTTGTTTTCTTCTGACTATTTTTAAAATCAGGAAAGTGAGACTAAAAAAAAAAGACGGCTCATTGACCCTCTAATGATCATCTGACCCAACTCTCTCACTTGATAGAGATGCAGAAAGACCCTGTAGGGAAGAAATGAAGGGGCGGGCAGGCAGTCCTATTCTACAGGCAAAGTTAACAAACAATAGTCGCTGTTGAGCCCAACTCACACCAGGCTTGTGTGTATCAGAGTGGAATGTACACAACGGTACACAACGGCCTTTTCAAGTTGTTGGTAGATCACGAGCCCTTTCTCCCTTAGTGTCTCTGGTTGAATGCAAATCATCATCACCCTTTCAGTTGGCAGCCGAGCACGTAGCCATTTATGCCACCCAAGAACTCTAGCATAGTTGTTGTTAGATGCCAAGTAGATTTTTAACACCTAATAATTTCATGGGACAGAGTAGAACTGCCCTAGTTTCCTAGAGAAATCTCCTAACGACTTAGTGGTAAGGACTTGTGCTACCATCCCAAAGGCACGTAGTTCAAATCTGCCAGCTTCTCCACTTCAGTAGAATCAAGGCTCTATCAAAGTAGGTGATTTATGTGGTTCCATTTTACGGACCAGAAAGCTTAGGTTTCTAATCTTTCTCAAGACCAGCTTTCTCAAGAGCTTGCCACTAACAGGGGTCAGTTAGGGTGTAGTATGTCTCTCACTGCCCACTCCCCAGTGCCTATCTTACAGTCTAGTTGCCAGTACTGCCCACCTTTGAGAAATGTCCACTCTCATCTCCTCCCAGTCCCTCTTCACTTTGTCTTCTCCTGATTTGCTTCCTCTGTGCAGCTTCCTCTGGGAAGCCCTCCTGGCTCTGCTGATTGGCTCTGACCACCTCCACACCTGTGCCCCACCCAGAGCTGGCTGATTTGATGAAGTCCTCTCTTCCCAGACCCTAAAAAATGCTGAGGTTCTGATGTATCTTGTGTCCCCAAACCCTGTATAGGCCCTGACACAGAAGCTACAAATGAGAATGTTTGTTTAAAGGAAGGAAGAAAGGAGAAAAGAGTGAGGGGAAGAGAGATAGAGGGAGAAAGAGTGGGGGAAGGGGAATTCCAAAACCTCCTCAAGTTCCTCTGTTTCACAATTTTTTTTACATGGCCAGGAGACATAATTTGGAAATAAGCTCCCAAGTTTTTATCCTGAATTTGATCTCCTCCCCATTCACCTCCATTGTCCTTTACCTGCCCCTAGTCCCACCTCTTCAGTCCCTCCCGACCTCCCCTGCCTACTGCCCACAGAAACCCCCTGCCAACCCCAGTCTTACTAAAGGAAGTCCTGGCTAAGGACTCCTTCACCAGCTCATTTGGCTGGAACACACCACAAGGCCTGGACCAGCCTGGCCTGGATCTTCGAGGCAACTGAGAAAGTGGCTGCCGCCTCCATCAGCGCTGGCTCCTGGCATCTGGGAACCCGTGTGGTCCTTGCACTCATCCTCGCTGAGGTGGGGAGGGTACCGGGGAGACACTTCGTGTTTGTCAGCCAGAGTATCATAGTTGGGGAGGACTGCGTTTCCATGGATACAAGCCATGGGAGCTGCTGGGAGATAGGGCCATGGTGTACACAGACACAGATCCACACCGACCTGCAAGAAAAATAGCAACAGATTTGCTGAGTCATTGGCCCCACATATTTATAGTCTCTGGCAAAGGCAGACCTGCCTATCAGAGGCTAATAATACTGCAGCAGCGTGTTAATTGCAAAGACTGAGTCTTCAAGCATCCATTCAGACAACGGAGACCGCTCCTTGAATAAAGAGTGGGTCCCTCACAATGCACTGAGAGCGAGCGAGACAGTGTGCCTTCAGGAGTCCGCGTGTGTGCAGGTACACAGAGCCCGGCTCTGGCATTTAAGCAGCACATCAACCAGACTGAAACTACCCCCTGACAGACTGTTGTCACAAAGCACTCTCCAGCCACACAAGGAGATCTAGGATTCAGCCCACTCTACACACATAGGCAGGGGGTGAAAAGGTCCACAAGAGAGGAGGCTGGTGTGTTGAGCTCCCCTAGATAAGGAGGTCACAGATCCCCAGCTCTGAAAGATGGTCACCTCACAGCACATGATTGTCTTTCCTCTTGATGTAGGTAAGTGGTTAGAAGAAAGAAGAAACAATTACTGCCTTCTTGGAGGTGAGATAGGACAATGGGTGCCCAAGAACCTGGGTACCATCTTGAATAATACCCAAGAGCCAAATGCCAACTCTGGAGGAGAGATTATGCATCTCTTCCCTGTGAAAGGAGGGCTTGTGGTCCATAGGGCATTGGGCTGCCACATCTCACTGACGGTTTGAATCTGCCAGTGGCTCTGTGGGAGAAAGATGGGCAGTCTCCTCCATCTGATTTAAGGCCTTCGAAATCCAATGGAGGCACAGCTATGAGTCGATTCACACTTGCCAGAAATGAGTGAGAGCTTCTGCTTCTGAGAGACAGATAAGAGACCTGGCCAGGTCTGAATCAAACATACCAAGTCTCACGTCCTGTGACTCCTACACATGGCTTCACAGTTCTGTCCTGATATATTGTCTTAGAGTGGCATGACTTAAGTACCTGCCCATCATCCATGCCACACTTGGGGATCCCCAGAGACCAGCCCACAACCTAACACCAACCCTAACCCTAACCCTAACTTATTCCCAGCACCTGGTCTAGTGTCTGACAGAGAAGGTCCTCAGCGAAGGCTGATGAGAAACCAAATTCTCCAGTTATTTGAATACAATTCTTAGGTCCCCTTTGAGTCTTCTTAACTTGAAGTCCAATACTCCTCTGGCATGAGAACAATTCTCCTGTCTGATTCTGTTCTTTGGGCATGCTCATTCTTTTAATTATTATTATTACTTTATACTGGTTTCTTTACAAAGTTCAAATACATTGTTTTTAACACCAGATCTTTCCCATTTACTTCACACACACCCCACCCATCAAATTGTGTGACTCTAAGATCAATCCTCCCTCCCCACCCATCCTCACCCCTCTGCTTCCCCCCAACTCTTGATCCTCATAGTCATTCTGCAATGATGGTTTTATGCAGTATTTGGACAAGCTCATTCTTATACTGGTCTTCCACTCTGGACAAAGTGGACAGAAGATGGGTCCCTGAAAAGACTCAGGCTCCCAAAACATCTGTCCCTGTCTCTTACTTCAGGATAAGGCAGGATTGCCCAGTCCAGGCAGCCCTTGACTTCTGCTGGAGCTCCTGCCCTTTGCCCTCTGGCTCAGCCCAAGAACAGAAGACCAACTCTCTCCCCACCCAAGAGTCTTATAGCAGAAAGGTAGTGGCTTCCAGCCCCCAGGAACCTCAATGGGAGCAACAGCCTGAGGTTATATAAGGAGGAGGGGTAGCCGGGTTTGCTTCGTGAGCTGGGCCTCAAGTATCTCCCACTCCAACCCCTAAAACAGCTAACTCCTTCATGACTCTGTTCCCAGCATGCCCAGGAAGAGAGGTAGGAAAGGATCGGGAGGCAGGAGGGGAGAGCAGAGAGAGGGACATCCTTTCAGTTCTCACTTCTCTTTAAGAGAAGGTTGGCTCAAGAGCTATTATTAATAGTAAATTAAATAGTGTGGTTATTCTGAATAATAAAAAGCTCTCGGGCTCCAAGTTTCCCCTGTCCTCTCTCCAGGGAAATCTCTTCTGTGGCCTGAGACGTGGTATCGTGTGATTTGCATTTGTAGGACAAAGTCAATGCTTCTGCTGTGCCCGAGCACAGGCTGTCAAGTCCCCCCAAAGATGCCTCTGCACTTTCACTTTTCAGGTGGGATGCCACAGACATCTCTATATGCCCACCCTGGAGCCCATCCTATAGCCATCTGAGAGTAAGAATCTAGTCAATGGCTTTTCTGCTCGAAGAAATAAGTTCTACCTTGTTAGCTGTGTGACCTTGAGCCAGTCATTGAACATCTGGGTATAATGAAGGTATTCATCTCATAGGGTCATTGGAAGGATTAAAGTGGGACTTAACTTTCATAAACCAATATGAAGTTTATTGATTAATAAAAAAGAGACTGTCAGGAAATGTCCAACTGGGGCAGAAGACCTCTGTTTGAAACCTCTGTTTGAAGATCTTCTCCATACAGGAGATTCAGCAGTGTAATGCCCTGCCCCTCTCTGGGCCTCATTTATGTAACGGGGCACAGGGGTGTGTGACACAATAGCTGAGCTGCAGCCTACCTTATCCTGCAGCTTATAAAAGTTAGCATCAACTGAGCTCCTGCCAAGAACCAGGCATGGTGCTAAGTGATTTGCAGTGGTGGTGGTCTGCTATTGAGTCTGAACTGACCCCTAGCTGACCCTCCAGCAGGTTTTCAGAGACAGTCAGTCTCACAGGAGGAGTTTATTAATTTTCCTCCTCCAGAGCAGCTGGTGGATTTGAACCCCATACCGCTGGGACTGATTTAGCGCAGTCATTCACTTCCTGATGGTACCTTCACTTGTAAGGTGAGCCTTCTGTGCCACAGATGAAGATGCTGAAGCTCAGAGAGGTTAAGTAGCCTCTATGCTGCAAAGCACATGCCTAGCAAGGGCAGAGCCAGAATGTGAGCCACAGCCTCACCTTGAGGTCCTTCAAGCTGTGCTACTCAACCACCCACCAGGGACTCAGGATGGCCTTGGGAGGAGGAAAGAGAGCACAGAATTGGGCTGCCAGCCCCCACCCCACCTAGGCTTAGAGGCTCAGCAGCCACGCCCACCCCCATTTGATACCTGATTGTTCCAAGATGTGACAAGTCTCGCTAGAGTGCTTGTTAGGAGAGTGGGAAGGCAGAGAATTGAAAATAGATCCTTAAGGGCATTAGGTGTTGCGACCGAAAGGTCAGCAGTTCAAATCTACCAGCTAATCTGAAGAAGAAAATGGACAGTCTTCTCCCATAAAGATTAATGGCCTCAGAAATCAGTCAGAATCAACTCAAGAACAGTGGGTACAGGCACCCAGGTGAAAGGGAGTGCACCCCATGGCCCCGTAGAGTGGTGTGAGTAGAGCAATGGGAGTAGTAATTGAACCCAGCTCAGGCAGCTGCACCTGGATGTACAGGGACCTAGGGGGTATTGGGCCATCCAAGCCCTTCCTGTGTGCTCCCGCACATCTATCCTGAATCATTCGGTCCCTCCTGGGCGCACTTGGCTTCCCCCATCCTGCGTCTTCAATGGCAGCAGCACTGGGAAAACATTCTCCCCTGGGATGCCCGATGCTGTGCTAAGTCCTCATTTATGAGGAGGAAACAAGGCCGACTGAGTTTTCTAAAGAGGCTCCAGGGAGCTGCAGCTGCCTGTGAGGCCAGTGGCTGGGTCCTTCACTACCGTCAGCGGCGAGATGTGAGCTTTGTGGTTGGGGGGCTCAGGCAGGCTGTGTTTCTAAGTGTGTAGTGTGCACCCAGGGGGGTGGACTGGGCTGGGAGGTGAGACCCAGGCTGGGTGTGGCTGGTCTCCAGCCTCTCAGAGCTTCTCGAGACAGATGTGTATCTAGAAATTACAAAGCTGTTTCTAGAGGTGGGCTCAGGAGGAGCTTGTACCCCAGCTAACCAAGGAACACTGCCTGCAGGCACTAAGGGATCCTGTAAGGAAAGTGGGAAAGGCATTCCAGACCAGGAGAGTGGAATTGAGGGTGCAAGGCCAACAAGGGGCACAGGTCTGGCACCTACCAGGTGTGCCACATGGTGATGGTGGTGGTTGTTAGGTGCCGTCAGGTCAAATACAATTCATAGCAACTCTATAAACACAGACCTGAACCTTGCTCTATCCTGTGCCTTCCTCATCATCTCTGACACACTAGAATCCCTTATTAAAGTCACCGTGTCAATCCATCTCATTGAGGGTTTTCCTCTCTTTTGCTGACCCTCCATCTTCCCAAGCATGATGTCCCTTTCCAAGGAATAGCCTTGCCTAAGTATGAAAGACAAAGTTTTACCATCTTTGCCTCCAAGGAGCACTCTGGTTGCATTTTTTCCAAAGACAAATCTGTTTGTTCTTTGGGCAGTTCATAAGATATTAAGTAATCTTCTTTGGCACAATTAACTCAAAGTCATCAATTCTTCTTTTATTCATTGTCCAGCTCTGTGATGCATAGCAGGTGATTGAGAAGACCATGACCTAAGTCAGACTTGCCTTATTCTTCAGACTGACATCATTGCTTCTCAATAATTTGGAGAAGTTCCTAACAGGAAATTTGCCCAATGCAATACATTTCCTGATTTCCTGACTGCTGGTACCTGACCCAAGCAAATGAAATCATTGACAGCTTCAATTCTTTCTCCATCTATCATAATTTTGACTGTAGTTAGAGGTAGGGGAAGCAGACACCATTTGTAAGGGGACCAGGCAATGCTCCTAGAAGCTTGAGTTTTCTGCTGAAGGCAACTGGAGTCACAGAAGGGAGTCATGTGATCTGCCTGGCCCTAAGCAAGATCATGCTGGTTCATGCAGCATCAGTAAAATTTTATTGGGACCAGCTGACACCCCATCCTTTACTGAAGGCCAGCCCAAACCCTTGAGGCATCAGAGCATGTCTGTTTGAGAGTCCACCCTGGGTTAGGGGGTGTTATTCTTGTCAAGTGCTATCAACTGTTAACTGCTGTCAAGTCACCCTGACTCATGAGCACTGCCTCAACACACTAGGATCAGACTGCTGTGGTCTATTGGGTTTTCACCAATTGGGTTTTTTTTTCCCTCTAAACTTTGTTTATCATTGTTGTAAACATATACCAATTCAACAGTGTTACATGAATCTTTTAGCGACATTAACTACATTCTTCAAGTTGTGCACGTTATTCTCGCTCTCCTCTGAGTTGTTAGTCTCTAGTTAACATAACTCACTGCCTCTCAGGTCTCTGTCCAATCTCTCTCTAGTGGCTATTGTCAATTTGATCCCATACAGGTAGTTCTTAAAGAGCATAATGCTCAAGATACACATATTCTACTGGCTAAACTAAGTTATTCTTTGTTATTAAGATGACTACAGGGACTGTTTGATTTAAGGTTTAAAGATTCTTTCAGGGCAATAGTTTTAGGGGTTCCTTTAGCCTCCATGACTTCAGAAAATCTCCAGTTAACAAAAAATTGAAATAATTTTGTTCTGCATTTCCCCTCTTTTGATCAGGATTTGTCTATGGAATCTTCCCTCAAAATTCAGCAAGGGTATTTGGGCACCATCAGGTTCTAGTGTCATAGCAAAGGAGGCAGTTGTTCATGGAGGCAACTAGACACATAGTTCATATCCTTCTCTAATTCCTGACTCTGCTTCTCCATCTGCTGCTCCAGACGAATAGAGACCAATTGTTGTGCCTTGCATGGTTGCTTGCAAGCTTTTATGATCCCTGGCACTGGGGGGAGGGTTAGGACGGGAGAAAAGTGCAACAGTGAATGAATGGAAATCCAAAGTCTCTGTAAATTTTGATTGAAATTAATAATATCTTTTTAAAAAAAAAAGACCCCTGGCACTACGTAAAGAACTAGAAGATAGAACAGAAGCACTAACCACATTGTTAAACCAGTTAGCTCAGATGTCCTATAAACTCATGACCCCAAACCTCCAAACTAAAGAACAAATCCCACGAGGTGTTTGTTTGTACAGAGCAGTCTCAGCTACTATTCCTCTTCTGAATAATTGTTATAAAATATCACATTGATTTTGCTAATTCATGTTTTATAGGTGTACAACTTATGGATAGCAATTGCAGTAATCAACTGTACAATTCTACCTTTAACTTACGTGATTTTTTTTAACTTATCACTGTTAATCTTCTTTTCCCTTGCCTCACTTTTGATAAATAGTTGGTCAGTTTTGCTTTATGTACATGTGCCTTTTCTTGGCTTTTTATATAAGTGAGGTCATGCAATATTCATCCTTTTGTGAGTAGTTTCTTTTGTTCAGCATAATGACCTCATGCTCCATCTTTATAGGCTGTCATATACATATATGCATGTCACTGGCTGATTTTTTATGGACCTTTCTTCCAAGTCTATCCTAATCTGGAAGCTCCATTAAAACCCATTCATTCAGCATTTCGGCATCAAGCAAGCCTCTACTAACAGACAAGTGGCTGTGTATGAAGTACATTGTCCAGGAATTGCACCTGGCTCTCCTGTATGGAAGGAAAATTATATCACTGAACCGCCAACACTCAAAGGTTAGAGAGTTGTTGGTTCTGACTCATAGGGACCCAATGAGTTGCGAACTTGATGCCTAACTGAAAGGTTGGTGATTCAAAATTCAGCGAGTATTCCTGAGCACAGAGATGGGCATTCTCTTTCCCTAAGGATTTACAGCCCCAGAACTTGATGGAAGGGCCCCAGGAATCAGAATTGACTTGACAGTCATGGGTTTGGTTTTGACTTTTTGATCAGGAAGGAAGGAAGAAAAGCCAGTGCTCTTTCCATCTCACAGAATACTAATTAAAAATTTAACAGGGAGAAGACAACTAACTATTGGAAAATAAGCCCAAATAACTAACCGTGTCAATAACCAGACAGGGAAAACTTAAGGCATCATCTTTGTACTCAAAACTTCATAATAGAAAAAAAATTTAAAACCCCTTATTGTCATCAAGTTGGTTCCAACTCATAACAACCTTCTATTAGGTTTGCAAGTTGTAAATCTTAAGGGGAGGATACTGCCCCTTTTCCTCCCTCAGAGCCACGGTGGGGATTCTAACTGCCAGAGATGGTGATAACAGGACAATACATTGTGCATTACACCTCCAGAGCTCCACAAGCATAAGAAAAAAAATGCATCAACTGAACATTTATAAAAGGCACAACAATTAGTTTCTAATCTCACAGAGCAATAGAGGAAGAATCAGGGGTAGAAAGATGCTATGGAATACATATCAAAACCAAAATCCAAACCCAGTGCTGTCAAGTCAGTTCCAGCTTGTAATGATCTTGCATCAGGTTTCAGAGGCTATAAATCTTTACGGGAGGAGACTATGCATCTTTCTCTCTCAAAGCCCTTAGTGGATTAAAACCACTGACCTTTAGTAACACACTACAGAATATGCAATCAGGAAGTTTTGTTGGTCTATTGGTAAGAAACTGCACAGCAATCCTGAAGACATGAAGTACAAATCCACCAGCTGCCCCAGAGGAGCAGGGTGGGCAATCTTTTCCCATGTGATTAACTGCCTCTGAAAACCCGCTGGAGTAAAATATGGGTCGGTTCTGACTTGATGGTACTCAATTATAACAACAAAATGCAATATAAAACACACTACACCACCAAAGTTCCTTTTATGGAAAATATGGTGACATCCAACTGCCTCCATAAAAAACTATCTCCTTTACCAGGAAACCAGAAGAACTGGAGGGTATCTGGCTACCATTATAGAACATTGTGCTCAAAGATCTCAGAAAAATTTTGATCAAAAGGGAGGGAAATGCAGAACAGAATTTCATATTCCACGGACTCTAGGTTTTCTGCAATCCTGAGGTTGGTTAACCCATGAAACAATTGTCCTAAGGTAATCTTTAAATCTTAAACCAAAAATAGTCCCAGAAGTCATTTTAAAAACAAACAGTAGTTTAGCTTAAATAGGAAAAAGAAAAGTCTGCCTTGAGCATTTACACTCTTTTAAGAACTAGGCATATGGGATCAAATTGACAACAGCAATTTGAGGGATTAGATAGGAATCATAGGGGGCAGTGAGTTTATGTTAATTGGAGTGGAACAACTCAGGCACAGGGTAAGAATGATTGCTCCACTCAGAGAATGTAATCAATGTGACTAAGTGGTTCGTGTAGAACTCTTGCAGTGGTATATAGTTTGCTGTGTATACTCTCAACAACCACAAAAGAAATAAAATTTTTAAAAAATGTGTTGGCTAGAATTCAACATCCATTCTGATAGAAAACTCTTAGAAAAATAAAAATAAGAGAACACTCCCTTGACATAACAAAAAATGGCTTTCTACAACTAACAGTCACTCTTAGCAATAAAACCACTCTCGGGGGCATCCATGTTAAAGTCAGGAGTGGGACAAGAATGCCTATGATTACCACACTTTACTTTTCATTGTTCTGGAAGTTCTCCACGATGCAATAATACAGTTTAAAAAAGAGGGTGAAAGACATAGCATTTGGGAAGGAGGAGATATTGCTGTCATTATTTACACATGATAGGATTGTTTATTTAGAAAACTCAAGAGGACCCATTGAAAAACTAATAAGAGAATATGAGAGAGGCCAGTGAGATGACCAGTAGATAAAGAAGCACACTAGCAAAATCCTGTAAGAAAACAAGAGAAAGAAAAGAGAAGTTCTCCTGTGTGAGCTCCGGATCAGTGAGCCCCCACATCCTAAGTGACTGGAGTGAAGAACATACCACGGACGGTCAAGTTCCAAGACTAAGCCCTACTCTTAGAAATCTGTCTTGGAGGAAGTGCAACCGAGGTGCTTCTTAGAGATAAAGATGGCGAAACTTCCTTTTATGTATTTGGGGCACGTTGCAAGAAGGGGTCAGTCCTTGGGAAAAGACATCAAGCTGGGAAAGGTGAAGGAGGGTCAGTGAAACAGAAGATCCTCAAGGAGATGGATTGACACAGTGACTGAAAAAATGGGCCGGAACAAGACAGAGATAATGATAATGAAAGAGGATAGGGCAAGATTCCAATCTGTTGTCAGGGGGTAGCTAGCTATGAGCCATAGTTGACACTATGGCATCTGACAGCTATTATTTTGATCTACAGGGGAAAGATAGAAGATCATGGTTACAGTTGGACTGGTGAGTGCAAAGAATGGGACAATAAGAGGGTGTCTGAGAGCATCTTCTTGGGGCTCACAACAGCTAGACTTGGACTGGGAGCTGCTGTCCTGTTAACTTCAGTTGGTTCTCAGAGGCCCAATGGGCATAATGCAGCACAACCTCCAAGTGCTTCCCTGAGTCTGGCTCTCTGGGAGTTCCAAGATTCAGTGCATATGAGGTGGTTCTTGTTAGTTACCTTCGGGTTAGCTCCAAAGCATGGCAACCTCATGTACAACAGAATGCAACATTGCCAGGCACTGCACCGTCTGTGTAATATACTAGAGTCCATTGTTGCAGCCTTGTGAACTGTGAGTGCCTTCCAACTTAATGGGTTCATATCCCAGAACTGTATTGGGCAATGTTCTATTGTGATCCATAAAGTTCTTTTCGGGTAATTTTGGGGAATTGATTGCCAAGCCCTTTTCCCTAGTTTGTCTTTGTCTGGGAGTTCCATTGAAATCTGTCCACCGTGGGTGACCCAGCTGGTATTTGAAATACCAGTGATATTCCTCCCAGCATGGAGCTTTTTAAAAAACCCTGTATCACATAATTACCCCGTAGGGCAGAATAGAACTGCCACCATAATTTCAAAGGCTATAAATCTTTGTAGCCAAAGACTGCTCCATTTTTCCTCTCAAGAAGCAGGTAGTGTGTTAGAACTCCTGACCCTTCCATTAGCAGCCTACCCACATGACCACTGCACCACTGGGACTCGTAAGGATAAAGTAAGATCTTTACCAACTTAAGGATAAAGATTTCCAGCAAATGAGATTCCAGCTAAAAGGATGTTTCTGAACAATTGGTGGGCTCATTACAAACTATTCCTCCAGATTCATTATAGGAGATTTCCCAGGAGAACCTCTCCCCGGCAAAGTCATATATTTGACCAACCTCCAGACTCCACATCAGGGGCTCCCTTCGCAGCCCTCTGCCTCCAGGCTCTGGAGCCATCAGGCTCTGTCTTGCTCGGGGTGATGTGATTCCCTGGGAGAGACTCAGCAACTCTGCAGACACAGAGGGAAGTGAAGCTGGTAGATAGATGTCTCCTCTAACTTCCTGTCTGCGCAGTTCTCAAATGCTGGGCCATCTCAAGGTTTCCCATCTCTCACCTTCAGAGAAGCCCATAGCAAGGGTTCTGGCAGGTGGCCAGAACTTGCTCCCCTGCGTCTCTTTTGTCCCACTAAAAGACAAAACAATAAACACCACCACCACAAAAGCAATGTCCCACTCCTCCCCAGCACTCTTGCCATTTAGAGGGAGGCTTGTTGTTGGAATTTTAGACACTGGGACCATGTATAGGGGTATCCCAGTCATTGTATTATACAGAGAGCAAATTCTCCAGCGCCAGAAATGAGGGGCAATGAGAAGAGGCTGCAAAGCTCTTCAGGAACCATGAACTCCTCCTAGTGGTGGAGAGGAGAGGAAGGAAGGAGAGAAGGAACCCACTGAGAACCTCCTAGTGCTCTGACAGTCCCTCGGTGATGCACATGGTTAACTCACTCAGCCATTAACTGAAAGTCTAATAGTTCAAGACTGCCTCAGGAGAAAGGCTGGTGATCTGCTTCTGAAAGCTTAGCACCCAAAATTCCGTAGAGCACAGTTCTACGAGAACACGTACGAGAGCACATGTGGGTCTCGATGAGCAGGATCTAGTCTTGGCAACTGTTTGTGGCCTTATTTGTTCAGGTTTTGTCTTTTATTTAAATAGTGCTTGACCTCAGGCGATGTAGTCTGTAGCTTGTGCTGCTCACCAAAAGGCTCCCTCCATCTCTGATAGTTCAAATCTAGCCACCTCTCAGGAGAAAAATAGACATTCTCCTTCCATTCAGATTTTGTTTTCCCAGGAAGGACACGTTTTCATTCATCCATCCATACACATTTTTCCTCCCTTCCTCCCTCCCCCACCCCCAGGCCAATTCACTTTGTAACCCATGTCTTGTTCCAGACTGCTAATTGTCACATTATTGTTCTGTACCGTAGAGCCACAAACGACCATAGCTGATCCTCTGAGAGATTTTTCAGAGGCAGTTAATCGCATGGGAGGAGATTGCCAATCCTTCTCTCATTGAGCAGCTGGCACCCTCGAACCATGTACTTTTGGGATTGCAGTGCAGCTTCTTGCCACTAGGCCACCAGAGCTCTCGGTTAACTGCCATAAGATTTTAAAACAAACAAAAACACCCTTAAACTCATCACTATGAAGTGAGAACTGACTCGTAGCTGACTCTTCAGCAGGTTTTCAGAGGCTGTAAAGCACACAGGAGGAGACTGCCCATCCTTCTCCCACGGGGTAGCTGATAGAGTCAAAGCACCTGACTCTTGGTTGACACTGTAACTCTTTAGCCACTAGGCTGCCAAAGTTCCCTCATTAAGCTTTAGAGCCTCAGAAACCCAATAAAGGATCCCTAGGAGTCGGAATTGATTCAACAGTAGTGAGTCCAGTTTGAGTTTTTGCTGTGAAGAAAGCCTTGGTGATGCTGTAGAGTAAGCATTTTGTGGTGCTAACCAAAAGGTTGGCTGTTTGAATCCACCACCAGCTATTGAATAGGAGGTATAGGAAGCAGTCTGCTTCTGTAAAAATGTCAGCTTGGGAATTCCTACAGAGGAGCAGTTCTCTGTCATACGGGATACCTGGAGGGGGAATCAGTGACAGGGGTTTGGTTTGGGGTTTTTATTGATGATATCCCATTTAATCCACAACATGAGTGTTTTTAATTTTTTTTATTGTGATTTTAACAAAAGTTTACAGAAAAGTTGGATTTTCATTCATTCATTCACTCTTGCACGTTTTCCTTTCTATGTCCTCTCGTGTAATTAACTTTAAAAAAAATGTTCATTCATCGTTGTATAACATGAGTATCTTTAAGACCTGGGTTCACACCCTGGTGCCTTAGACCCCATAGTCTGTGGTCTCAGGTGCTAGTCTCTGGCTTGGAAAGCAAACTTTACCTGGAAACCTCTGATTCCTAACATTATGCTAACTTCCTCCTCCTTTCAAATCCTCCCTTTCACCTCACTCTATTTCCCATCTTCTTGATCCTCTTCTCTGCTAGTGCCTACAATTATCCCACTGCTGTTTGCTGAACCCATATTGAAGGTTGTATGTAGCCTTTGCTATTCTATAGTAAGGTCTTCAAGACCTCTTCATTTTCTGCAAGCAAGGTTGTGTCACTGCATATGCAGGTTATTGAAGTGTCTTCCTCCGATTCTGATGCCACATTCTTCTTCATAGAGTCCAGTTTCTTGAACAATTTACTCAGTATGCAGATTGAATAGATATAGAGAAAGGATACAATCCTGACGCACACCTTTTTCTGATTTTAAACCATGCAGTGTTCTCTTTTTCCATTCAAATTGCTTCCTGGTTTGTGGATAGGTTACACATGAGCGTAATTAAGTGTTCTGGGAGTCCCATTCTTCTCGATGTTAGTCATAATTTGCTTTGATCAAATGTCTTTGTATAACCAAAACACGAGTAAGTATCTTTCTGGTATTCTCCACTTCCAGCCAAGAGCTTTCATACCACAACCTGTCCTCATCCAGCTTGAATTTCAGTCAGTTTTGTGTCTGTGTACTATTTCAGCTGTTTTTAAATAATCATCAATAAGAGTTTACTTGATGTGATATTAATGATGTTGCTCAGTTATTTCCATTCTGTTGGATAACATTTTGGGGAATAAGAACAAATATGGATCCCTTCCAGTCAGTTGGCCAGATAGCTGTCTTCCAATTTTGTTGGCAGAGACTAGTGAGTATATCCAAGGTTGCATCTACAACTTTCAGTGTGGTACTTCAAGAAAGCAAAAATCCTCACCACAGAACAAATAGGCAACATCATGGTGGATGAAGAAAAGACTGAAGTTGTTCCTGATTTAAATTTCTTTGGCTTCACAGTCAACATGCACAGAAGCAACAGTCAGGAAATCAAAAGACATGTTGCATTGAGGAAATCTGCTGTCAGAGACATCTCCAAAGTTCTAACGAGCAAAGATGTCAGTTTAAAGACTAAGGTGTGCTTGAGCCAAGCCATAGGCTTTTTCTTTTTCATTTTTTTTTTTAGCCATAGCCTTTTCAACAGCTTTCTATGCATATGAAAATTTGTATACTGACTACAGAAAACCAAAGAAGAATCAATGCCTTGAAACTGTTGAATTGTGGTGTTGATAAAGAGTAAAGAATATCCTACGGACTAGCCAAAGAATCGACAAATCTGTCTTAAAGGAAGTGCAGCCAAAGTGCCCCTTACAGGCAAAGACGGTGACATTTCATCTCACTTACTTTGGGTATATTCCGAGGAGGAACCACTTCTTGGAGAAAGGCAGTGTGCTTGGGAAAGGAGGAGAGAGAGAGATCCTCAACAAATTGTTGACGCGGTGACTACTACAATAGGCTTACACATGATTATGAGGATGGTGCGAGATAGGGCAAGGTTTGGATCTCCTCTTCCTAGGCTCACCATAAGTTGTAGTCCATGGCTCCTAATCATGACAACTGTTTCCTAAGGGAGCACTGGAGATACAGTTCATAGGAAGTTGTGCTGCTAACACAAAGGCCACATGTCTCTGGTGGATTGAACCACCAGACGCTCCATGAGAGAATGATGGGCAATCTCCTCCTGTAGACTTTACAATGTTGGAAACCACTAGAGGGTCAGTTATGAGTTGGCAACACAAGAGAGAGATAAAAGACTGTTTCCTAAAGGAGTCCAAGGAGCACAACGGTTAAGCACTTGGCTTCTAATGAAATGGTTGGCAGTTTGCACCCACCCAGAAGCTCTAAACTAGTCTAGAAACCCATGTGGGGCACTTCTACTTTGTCACACTGGGTTGCAGTGAGTGAGAATCAACTAAAAATCACCCAACAACATTACTTCCCACTCTTGGGATCATAATTACACCTCATGGTGCTCTTCACTCCAGATCTCCTGTGAGGGGTCACACTTGGCACCATGCCCTCCAGGGAAGGTAGGTATTACTCCAGATGAGGTGTGGACTACAGAAACAAAAAGAAGGCACTCCTTCCTTCCCCAGGCCATGCCTCCCAGCCCTGACTTCTCTCCTGGGGCAAGTTCCTTGGTTACCTGGAGTCCTCCCCACAGAGTGGAGGGGAAGACTCTGGGCTGTGAGCTTGTTGAGCCTAAATCATCATGTCCCCCTGGTTCTTTGGTCCTGTCACCATGGAAACCTCATGAGGTCACCAGCACCATTAAAATGGGGGGAAAAATGTCTCTCTTTCTTACAACGTGAGCCCCTCATTTGGCTCCAGTGGTTGCCAATTTGGGAGTGGGGTGAACTGGGGGCAATCATAGGGAGAAATCTAATTGCCTGCAAGATGAGTTAACTCCCTGATGCCCAGGCTTTTGGATGCTGAGACCCAGGCCTTCAGCTTCCCTGAAGTTGTTTGTTTGTGTGTTTATATGGGATTTGTTTGTAAAGGCATCCTTACTTGGAAGAACAGAGCCCGAAAGGAGGAGTGTGTCACAGGTTGGGTTGTCAACCTGAAAGGTCTGTGGTTCAAATCCACTAGCTGTGTCTCAGGAGAAAGAGGAGTCTTTGCCGCCCATAAAGATTCACAGCCTACAAAATCTGAGGGGGTCACCAGGAGCTGGAGTGGCTTGGCAGCAGTGGGTTTGGTTTGAATCTTTTGGGTTTGGGGGTTTTTCTCCTGCCTGGAAGAGAGAAGCCTGCCACTTTGCGCACATGATGAGCAGGCTTTGTGCTGCACCTGGAGAAGTGGGGCGAGGCGATGAGATTGCGTAAATGCTTACTACCAGAGCCTCAAGGAGTTGCTGGGCGGCAGGGAGCTGAAGAAAAGACAGTGAGCCAGCTTTTTGAAGGATTAGTCTGTACTCTTCTTCCTAACCAGAGGTGAGAGCTGGTTGCCCACTGGGGTCAGTGCAGAAGTGGAGGGCCTGAGGGGCCCTCCACACTCTGTGGCTCCTAAGATTGCATCAAATTCTCCACCCCTTCCTTTCTTCCTCCACTTGGCCTGCTGTTCGGTGCACACTGGCGATAATCCAGAGCCCCTCTGTTCCCCTTTCAGGCCAACAACTCAGTTCCTCAGACTACCCTGCAGGCAACTCTGTTCTGACCCAGCTTTCTCCTGGAATCTACAAAGTCTCCACATACTGGTCTCAAGTCCAAATCCTTCTTCCCACTTTTAAAACCTATGTCTCACCCGCCTCCCCCAGCAGCATTAGCTGGATCATCTCCCCAGTCATACTCTCTGGTCAGTGTGTCTCCTCGCTGTTCTAGGCATTAGACTCCCTCTGTTCACATTGGTTCCCAAAGTTGTGACAGCCTCGCCCTCCCTTTGCATCTATTTTAATTTTCCATTACATTCTTCATCATCACTAACACCATATTCACAATCATTTGTTCTACAGCGTTCCATCTAGAATGTTGTCAGTGCACCATGTTTGCTGCATCACCATTGTCTGCACCATTGGGATCACCATTGTGGTCACTATTTCTGCCAACCAAGACCACACCTACCACCATTATGAACTACCACCTCAACCCCTTCTATCATGCTGCCTTTCATAACCATCACCATGTCCCACCACTATCACTACTACCTTCTGTCAGTGCCACTCTCACTGTCCTTCTCTGCCACTATGTCATTTCTATCAGCATTGTCTCACTTCACCACTGCTGTTATCAACACCACTCTCAACCACCATCATTATATCGCTACCACCATCATTATCACCATCACCCTACCACTACCCCCCTGTAGGCACCACTCTCTACTTCTGCATTGTACTCACCAGGACTCCCACTACTCCCATATCATTCTCACTATCATCACCCCCTCATCATCATCACTACCACCACCACTCCTACTGCCATCCACTGTTGGCACCACCACTATCTTCTCTGTCATCAATATTGAACTCACCAACATTGTTCTCAACTGCTACACTATACCACCACCATTCTCTTAGAGAAAAAAAAGGAAGAATACACCATCCATCACAGCCACTCGTGATGACTGTCAACCTACACTCATCACCATCACAGGAAGGAAAATTATGTCTTCATGCACAAAAAGAACCAGTCAATTTCAGATCCTTTTATGGAAGTCATAGAAGAATCTACACAGGGAAGGAGAGCTCCATCACATAATCTCCATTCTTAATCCCCAGAATGCTTTCTCTTTGAGGGAATCTCTCATCAGTTGCCCTTCTTGCTCCTAAAGTCCTTTCCTTAATACCCTGATGCACAATTGAGAGAAAATAGGAATATTTATATTGTTACTGTTGTAATACCCCAATGCATAGTTGAGCGAAAATAGAAACATTTATATCAAGCAGGTCAATTTGATAAGTAACTGACAAGAGTATTAATGGGTGCAAACTTTCTGAAGAGTACTTTCCTAATATGGGGAGGGGGAGCCAAACCTTTGGAAATCGCATTCTCAGAAATTTTACTTCCAAGAATCTATCTGAAAGATATAATTAGATAAATGTGCAAAGATGATGTGTGGGTGTTATAATGGTAAAAAATTGAAAACTGCTTAAATGTATAGCAGAAAATAAGATTGTTTAAAGAAATATATAAAATAATATATAGCCTTTAGCAGACAGTACAGATTTACCTAGTTATATTAAAATACACTGATTATATTATTAATAAGCAAAAGCAGGTTTCAGATCAGTATTTTTAAAGTATTACTTTATTTCTGAAATTATAAATGTGCACATAAAACATGATGAAGATATTTTAACAGCCAGAACAAAAAATTTTTCTTAGAGAGGGAACTGTCTTTGTTTGGGAGGAAAAAAAAATTGCTTTGATTAACTGTTGAGCTAGATGAAGACTGCATGAGACAGGAAGAGGAGTTCATTTTGTTCCTAAGGAAGATGGCAGGGAAAGGTGAGGTGGTTGGAGAAGAAGGGGATGAGAGAAGTCTGTACAGGGGAGAGATACAGCAAACTGTACAGCAAACTCTCCAATGGGACATGGGGAAGACCTGGTAAGGAGATGTGTTGTCAACCCACAGCAAGTGGTGTGAGTTCCTTGGTAGAAGATGGACAATCTCGTCCCATGCAATTTACAGCCTCTGAGAACCCACTGGAGGGCCAGCCATGAGTTGGTTCCAACTCAGTGGCACATAACAACAACAATAACAACATTTAAAAGCTGAGGTCTCAACACTTTACTGGAAAGTGTTTGTGTGGCTGTGATGTTGGCAATCTCTTCATCTCTTCACACTGACTTTCAAGTCAAATTTGGAAAATCCTCAGAGGTACTGAATGAATGGTTTTTCTGTCATAACTGCATTTACCTCAAAATAGTAATAGTGGTTATTTTTAATTGGGGAAAAGACAATGGACAACTTATATATTTCTTATTTTTATTTTACCATATTTTCTAATTTCCTAAAAATAAGAACAAGTTAAGTTTTAGAGACCACAATTGAAAACACAAAAGAATCATATCCAAGTTCAGCTACCATGAAGTTAACCCCAATCTGTGGCAACTCCACATAGGTTAGAGTAGATGTGTGCTCCATAATATTTGTAACAGTTAATTTTTGCAAGTAGATTTCCAGCCCTTTCTTCCAAGGTACCTCTGGGTGGACTAAAATCTCTAATATTCCACTTAGCAGTCAGGTTTATGAACATTTTCATAGCACCCAGGAACCCGGGTAATCTCAGTTGAACTGTACAGTATATGTCCTCCCTCCACACACCCCAAGTTATCTGCACACTGGGGACATTCTTGACACCCATGACTCAGAAGCATCCATCAGAATATCCTAAACCTTAAAGCCTGGTCCCAAGAATGTGATGGGAAAATCTTCAGTAAAATAAAAATAAAAGAGCATTTCTTTGACATAATAAAGAATATCTCTAGAACCAGTAGTTAGCATCATTATTAGCAATAAAACACTAACAAAGGGCATTTGCAATTAGTCAGGAGTGGAGCAAGAATGCCTGCTATCAGCACGTTTGCTCTACCTTGTCCTAGAAGGGAGTCTTTCCTGCAATGACTAAACTTAGGCTCATTTTCTTATGCTGGTCTCTAGTCAACCTGTGTCATTTCTTTATGGTTAACAATAGGAGAATGATCCTTGTTTTCAGAGGGTGTTTTCCCACACACAGGAAAGCAGGCATGCATGTCTTCACAGGATAGTGTAAAAAAAGCATCATTGTAATCCTAACAATTTTCTTAAAAATGCACACACATACACACAATAGTAAAGGTGGTCATCTGCTTCAATGTGCCACCATTACC
Source organism: Elephantulus edwardii (assembly GCF_000299155.1). NCBI lineage: Eukaryota > Metazoa > Chordata > Mammalia > Macroscelidea > Macroscelididae > Elephantulus > Elephantulus edwardii. The sequence goes on from NW_006399816.1 coordinate 8,221,780, forward strand.
CTCACCACTATCATCTTCACCACCACCATCACCATCACCACCAACAACACCGTCACTATCATCACCATCACCACCACTATCACTATTATCACCACCACCCCCACTATCATCACCATCATCACCATCACCATCATCATCATCACCACCACCACCATTACTATCATCACCATCACCACCACTATCACTATTATCACCACCACCACCATCACCATCACTATCATCACCATCACCATATCACCATCATCATCATCACCACCACCATTACTATCATCACCATCACCATCATCACCACCACCATCGCTATCATCACCATCACTATTACCACCATGTCATCACCATCACTATCACCACTAAAATCACCATCATCACCACCACCATCATCACCATCACTATCACCCTCACCCTCATCCTCATGTCACTAACACCATCATGACCTCCACTCTCAATCTTATCTACACATTATGCATCCTTCCAGTTCTGCCCACGCAGGGTTAGCTCGAGGTAGTCCTGGAAGGACACATAGACAGTGAAGGAGGACTGTTTTGTTGCCCTCTCCTGTCATCTCCCCAACTTACACAAACCCCTGTGCAGTTCATTCACTTGGTATTCAATGGAATAATACAGTTGGTAATGAATTTTTTTTGCATTCAGTTGGATAATGCTGTTAGTTATGAATTTATAATTTGCACAGGGATGTGGCGCTTTTTTTCCCCCTTTGAGGCGTCAAAGAAGCTGTTGCTTACAAACTTGTAATTTACCACTGCAAATCCATCTGTAAATGACACTACTGCAAACTGAAAATCTCCCGGCACGAGGAATACAGCCTCAGAATTAAATTGTGTGTTTGACAAGAACCTGCTGTTCTGATCAGCCCCAGCTCTGTTGTCCCTGCTTTCCTTGTGGGTTCAGCCTCCGTCTTGCTGGCTTCTCTCCCTGCCCATTCAGCCTCTCATCTCTCCCACTCCCCAGTAGTTCAGTCTCAAGCCCTGCTCCTCCCTTCCACATGCAGAAGTGGGTATACCGCCCCACAAGGTCACAGAGCTCTCCGAGGTAAAATGCAGATGGGCTGGGCCAGCATAGGCATATCTGGGTTAATGGAATGAACACAGTGCTCCATTGTCCTTCCTCCTCTTCCAATTCTGAGTCTTTGTTTCCCCATCATTGATGAGGTTCCAATTCCCTCCAAAGTAGTTCTACATTTGCCAGCCAGAATGTAAATAAGAAGGGAGTTCACCCAGGGAAGTCTTCCAAAGTGTGGAAAGTGATCCCCAAACCAGGACTGAACTAGGACAAAATGATGGGAAGGGAGAGGAAGGGATTGGCCCAAGGAACAAAAGGGAAACTGAGGTAGGTGGAGAGGTGGGGGAACGAAGTCAGTGATCTGTGACAGCTCAGCCTGTGCAGATGACATGTGTCGGTACCACGTTTCTTCACCTCAACTATTTCCAGCTTCTTGGGGTTTTATTTTGTTGGGATTTTTTGTTTATTTGGGTTTTATCTCATTTCCTTCTGTGCTCCCCTCAAGTCTTTGCTGATTTATTCGTTTAGTTAACGTTTCTTTAGAAGAGTTAACTCAGGATGAAAACAAAAAGGTGGCTCAGTCCATCTGTGCCTAAAAAGTAAAACTGGTGCTTGGTAGGAATTTAAACCAAAAAGGGAATTGGGGAATTCATCAGAGCCAATCAACACACACTTCTCATATTTGATGCTCCCCAGCAGGACATAGAATGAGTAAGACATCCTGGCCTCGGCTCAAGATGAATCATTAGACAAGTAACTGGAGTAAGGTGTGGTAGTGGTGGTTGTTGTTGTTGTTTAGCTAACAACAAGTTGGTACCCAACTCATAGTGACCCATGCACAGTGGAAGGGAAATATTATGATCCTTAGAGTTCTCATTAGCTAATTTTGGAGAAGTCAGGGTGGGGAGTAGATTGCCAGACCTTTCTTCCTAGTCTATCTTAGTCTGGAATGTCTGCTGAAAATTGTCTGGCATCATAGTAACCAGCAAACCTTGACTGATAGGCAAGGTGGTGTGGCTGCATAGGAAGTATACCATCCAGGGATTGAGCCTGAGGCTAGAATTCTGCCACTCACTGAGTTACCAATGCTCCCAAGGGACTATTAGTGCTTTGATAAAAGGAATCTGTATGTTGTGGCATCACATGGCCAGAGCACCAAAACTAGCCTGAAGAGGCGTAAGATGAGGTTGACTGATGAGTTGCGTGACTTTCAACAAACCCTTTCGCCCACGTGAATTTCAGCAGTTGTCTGTTAATACTTAACTGAGCACCTGAACTGCAGTCAATAAAAAGGATATGCACTCGAACTGGCATGCTAACAGGAAGTGTGGATGGGAGGTTAGTACAGTAACAGGGTTATAACTTGGTCTGGAGGACAGGCCTGGGAGGCTTCCCCAAGGACTGAAATTGAAATCAAGACTTTAAAGGACAGCAGGGGTAACTTGAAAAAGGTTTAAGTGTGCTCCAGGCACAGGGAACAGCATGCGGAAAAGTTCAGAGGCAAGAATCATGGGCATTTAGGGGCTAAAAGAAGGCCAAGGTGATGGAGAACCAGGGGGAATGAGAAGAGAGGAGGCCAGAGAGCTGCAGGGATGGGGCATGCAGGCGTTCGTGGACGTGTTGAGAATCTAGGTCTTTATTCTTAGGAAAATGTGAAGTGGTTGAATGATTTTAAGCAAGGGGAATGATTTGCCAAACTCAAAGTTGTTGTTTTTTTTAAAAAGATCATTGTGACTGCTGTGGGGCAAATAGATGACAAGGGACCGGTGAGGAGATGGGGAGGGAATTTCCATTGTCTGATGGAGAGATGACAGTGTCTTAGACAAAGAGGGTAGCAACAAAGAATCCAGACAAAAGGGATCTTCAGAAGGCAGATGAACAAAGGGAGGTGGGTTTGATGTGAGGGGTGATGGAGAAGACTCCCAGAGACTTGGTAGGAGTGGTTGAGACTAGGAACACAGGGATGAAGAATTTAGGAAATGCTCTGATTCTGTTGGAGATTGGAGTTGCACAGCAGGGAGGAGGATCCAGGAGCTTGTGAAGAGTCAAGGCTAGAGATGCATATTTGATGACAGAGCCCAATACATGTGGCAACACAACCACATGGCGTGGCCCACGAGCTAGGAAAAGTGAAGTGAGAAGTGTAAAGGATCTAGAATTGAGCCTGGAGCAACACCCAGGTCAGAGGTGAAAGAATAGGGGAATGGACAGAAGTGAGAGCCAGCAGGCAACTTGTGAGAAGAAACCCAGAAGGTTTGGCAGCCATCAGACCAGAGAGAAGAAAGATGGTTGACAAAGGAAGTGGCTGACTGTGCTGGGAGCAGCGGGAAGACAAGTCAGATCAGGATGAAAGCGTGTCCTGTGGATTCAGCATCTTAGAGGTCACGGGTGGCCTTAGCATTTTAAGTTTTTCAGGGGAATAGTGGAGGCGGACACCAGATTGCAAAAGGACGAGGAATGTGTGAGAGCTGGCAAAGGAGAGGCAGGGAATGAGGACAGCTCTTGGGGTAAATTTGGCTGTGCAAGAAGGGAAAAGGAGGCAGTGTTTGGAGAGAGAAGGGAGGGTCTTCTAAGCTGGGAGAGTTTAGAGAGCAGGTTTAAAGGCTGACTGAGAGGAGCAGGAAAGAAAGGGAGAAAGAGAGAGATTTAACTGACAAGGCAGTGAGGGATAACAGACAGGCTAAGATTCCCCAGAAGGCAAAAGGAGAAGATAACACGCGGCTCTTCCTGACTGTTGGCAGAGTGATTGGGGATTCGTTGAGTGGAAACACTCACACAAAATATCCATTTCCTGGACTATCCCAACATCTCATCTTCAAAAGAGGAGGTAGAGTTGTAGAGAGGTTATGTGATTGGTTCAAGTTCCACTGCAGGGCTTTGCATACAAATCTCAGAGTCCTCTGATCTGCTCTGCCCACCATGCAGCTCTGAGGACAGCAGGGTCTGAAGCAGAGGTTGAGGTTGGGAAAAGGATGTGAAGATTCAAGAGGTGTGGGGGGAAAAGGGGAATGGGACCACTAGGACCCCTGAATTCTTTGCCGGATATGCCCTCTCCTTCCATCTGTTCACATTTCAGGCTCACCTAAGAAAATCTTCTGCAAAATGAAGAAGTGGATAAAGAGTTGAACTGCCAACCCAAAAGCAGCTGGTTCGAATCCACTAGCTGCTCCTCAGGCGAAAAATGGCCAATCTCCTCCCATGAGATTTACTGCCTCTGAAAACCTGCTGGAGGTCAGCTGTGAGTCAGTGCCAACTCATTCAACATCAGTGAGCGAGGAAAGGAGTATATTCAATATTCAGAAAACAGGCAGAGACTTACTTGATGATAGATGACTGAGTAGGCCATTAAGGTGCATGAGATAGTGAAGGAACTTTTCAGCATGATATTGAAAGAATAAGATCAACAGGACTTTGTGATTCATTAGATGTGGAGGACAGAGTTTGGAGTGAGCTCAAGGCTCTTGCTTGCTCTTTAACTTTCTTTCCTCTCCAGTGCCTATCCTACATTGAGTAGGCAAGCTGCCTTGTTAACAGTCTACGACCCCCAGCCTCTAGCTTCAGCCCAACATTTCTCTCATTTTATCTACATACATATCAATCACCGAGAAAAAGTCTGATTGGCTCTGCTTGAGTCTTGTATCCACCCCTTGGACCAATCATGATTGTTGGGGGTGGGGTTCTCTGACTGGTGCAGTCTGGGTCACATGCCCATTCCTTGGCCATGGGGACAGGAAGGGGTAAAAGTCCTGGCCATTTTAACTGAGATGGAGAGGAATTCCCAAAGGAAAGAGATCTGCACCAGGCCCTGTCCTTCTCTGCCCTACTCTGGACACACTCTGTCAGTCTTGCTCTCAAATTGAAGTCAGAAGTGGGATTGATGGAGTCTTGTGCAGTAAAATGCACTTGTTGCCCAAGTCCACAAGGAAGACAGAGGCAGATACGACAGAGACATCATTCTGGGGAGTTCATAATGTCACAAATAATCATACTTAGAGCCACCCTAGGGAGCACTCACCAAGTAAGTGCCAGGCTGTTCCACAGGCACCACTGTATTCCTTACTCATGGTGCCCTTAGCAAAGGGGGTACTAGCATCATCCCTGGTTTTTTCTACATTAAATAGTAACTTTTTTTTAAAGTTAAAGAACATTTTTTTTTTTCCGAGAACTAAGAAGGGGGGAAAAATGCTTATGGGCTCTTTACCCCTGCTCAGAGAGGTTAAGCGACTTAACCAAGGTCAAACAGCCTGCATCTTTAAAAGGCTGTCCTGGGGAGCATTTGGTAAGATACCAAGAGAGAGTGCTCTGCTCCTTCCGGAGGACTAGAGGACCAGGGAAGCAGGGGGAGGGGATCTAAGCAGAGCTCTGAAGGATGGGAATATCTGGCCAGGGATGATGGAGGGAAGTAAGGATGGGTCAGTCCTCAAACATGAAGGAAGGCAAGGTTGAACAACACTTGAGACCTATCTATATATTCTCCTGCCAGTGACAGCACCTCGGAGATTTACAATCAGTGATTCTTCTCCCACGTCTCCTCTCCTTCTCAGCTCTGTCTGTCTGCACCAGGCCCTGTCCCTCTGCCCTGCACTGGACACACTGTGTGCCAGTGTTGCTCTCAAATTGAAGTCCTGGCCACAATTTAAACCACAAGGGAAAAGAAAAGAAAAAAAGTCACTTCCTTTTTCCTAAATGTGAAATAAACATCTATTAACAAGACCCAAGATCGGTTAAGTATTAAATAGCCAGTTTCTACTCTCTCATGCTGACCTCGCTGTCTCCTACTCCCAGCTCAAGCACCTTTTCCTATTGCTGAACATGGATAGATGAACCTGTAACTAACAAGTCATTTTTTTCTTTTGGGTTTATTCTTTCTTTGATGCTGGCTATCCCCTAGCATCAGAAGTGGCTGGTGGGCCCTCTGGATGTGCCTCTTCAGGAGAACATCTTTCCCTTCCCTTCAGGGAGAGCGATTCCTACCCTCACTGCTTCTCAAAGTCCCACAGCCTCCATAACACCCATGAAGAACACATCTGAGAGAACTTAGAGAACAAGGAAAACAGTTCCCATAACACCATTATTGTCCTTGAAATTTAAGCCCCTGTGGGCCGGGCCAATTCCAAAGCACTTTCCAAGCTCTACTAGTCATGACCTCTCATTTGCCTCTAGTTCAAGGTGTCTACCCTTTTATTTGAAGTTTGTGACGATGTCCTTTATACTCACTAATGCCTATTCCTCACCTCCCATTCAATCTTCGATGCCCAACAAAGTGGGCTTCTGCCACCTCTTCCCCACACAAACTGCACCTGTCATGGTGGTATCTCAAGTTCAACGTCAAAGAGCACTTTCCATTACTTTTCTGTCACTTTTGACATCATTAAGCATTACTTCCTCCACCCTCTCTCATCCTTGAACTCACACAACACATTCTCTGGTTCTTCAACCTCTCTGATGTCTCTGTCTATCACCATTAGGGCCTCTTCTCTGAATTTCCAGTCTAGATCTACTATTTTGCTCCGAGTCTACGTCCTCTTCCTGCTAAATCTTTCTCTGTAGTGTATGGTCAAGATAGAACCATTTCGTAGCTGATCCTCCAGCACATTTTTAGGGGTGGTAAGTAGCCCAGAAGGTGACGGCGAGATGGCCCATCTTTCTCCTGCCAAGCAGCTCATGGATTTGAATCGTGTGCTTTTTGGATGGCACCACTGCTCTTTACCACTAGGCCACCAGAGCTCTGTAGTAAAGTAATGATTTTTTTTTTTCCCAAATTACGCCCCAGCCTGGCCTTCTTTTGAACATTGTCATCTGTGCAGATTGGACTCATCATCTTCCCCTGGAGACCCGTTCATCCCCTGTGTACTCCAACCCAAATGATAGCTCAACATCTAGCCTCCCAAGTCACAAGCCATATTCAACCTGGACTCTCTCTAACCTCTCAAAGTGCAACCAATCTCTAAATCTCATCATGTTTCCTTAGATTATTTCTCACAGGGCCTTCCTTTCCATCCCTTCTGCCATTCAAGCCCCCTCTCTCACTCCGTTCTTTTAACAGCCTCCTAACTGTTCTCTCCTCTGGTCTCACCCTCATCTCCACCACACTGCTCCAGAGAGATGGGATGTCTCCAGAAGACAAGCAGGACCAGGCTCCTTCCCACAGCACAGCATCCCAATGATCCCAAACCCCTAACCATGGCCTTCAGTTTCTCTATAACCAGTCTTCTTCCAATCCACTTTTCACAAAGCTGTTACTCAAAAAAAAACCCAAAAACCATTCACTGCCTTCAAGTTGAAACTGACTCATTGTGACCCTCCATTGGGTTTTCTGAGGCCCTAAATCACATGAAGGGAGACGGCCCATCTTTCTCTCACTGGATTCGAACTGCCAGAGAGGTGCCAATTTAGGGTTAGTAACACAACTTTTTGCCGAGTATGCCACCAGAGCTCCCTCAAAGCTGTCACTGTATCTATCTCTGAAAGGCCACAGTTGACTCAACACCCCATCTCCACCCCCATTCCCCAGTTTGCTTCTGAACCTTTTTTTCCATCCTCCTCCCTGCCTGGAATGCTCACCCCCATCTCCCCCATGCTGACAGACACTTGGAGTAACTCCTACTTGCCCTTTGATACCCAGCTCAGAGGTGTCTCCTTGAAAGAACTACCCAAGTCCTGGTCTGGGTTGGCACTCAGGTGTTACCACAGGTTCTGGCCCTGTCATGCATTTCTCACCTCTCCGATTATTCTAAAATCTCCCTGAGCATAAATATTGCTTCTCTCCCTGAGTCCCCAGGACCTAATTTGAGGCTTAGTACACAGAAGATGTATAACAAATGTTGAGTAAATGAACAAATAACTGAACGAAAAGATTTGTGTTTAATACATTAAATGCCCAGAGTTTGACAAACTGTAGATGTTTGTAGTAAAGGTTAGCTGTAAATTATTTTCTACATTAATCTGATTGAGATAAGTTCTAGGGTACTTTGAAGCATAGTAAGGGTGAGGAAAGGGTCTGGATTTGGGGAACTTGGTCAAGAGAAGCGTGCAATGTACCCCCTGTGAGGGAAAGGGGGAATGGGAGTATCTGGATCAGTAAGGAAGGAACAAAGTCTCCAGTCAGCTACCCCTCTGCGCCCAGGCTCCGTGAGTCCTGCTGGACTCGGTGGCCTCTAGCCAGGCAAGCACAAGACCCTGGCCCTTGGTAGATTGGCGAGACCCCCTGGCTCGCGCGCTCCACACTCAGCGCTGGGCGGCGTGTGTGTCGCTTTAAAAGCTCCCTCCCGGAGCGTGGGGCCGGCCCCTTCCCTGCCAGCGCCGAGGCGAGCGGAGCCGGGCGAGCGGGGCGGCCTCTGAGAGAGCCAGCGCCCGCCCGGGCGGCCAGTCC
>NW_006399816.1:8230570-8254761 GCF_000299155.1 Elephantulus edwardii
GCCTCGCGCGCTCCGGGCCGGGCCCGGCGGGCACTGGGTACCCCGCGGCGAACGCCGCCCCTCCCCCGGCCCGCTGGATTCCGCACCTTTCCGAACGTGGACCGAGCGCTGGGCGCGTTCTCGCCCGGGCGGACGGCGGGGCTGACTGTGCGGACCCTCCGGGCCGCTTCGGACGCCGCGGGCTCCGTAGCGCAGGGATCCCGGGTCCGGGCCGAGCGCGTCCCGGGCGCCGGGCAGTGCCAGCTTACTCCCGGCAGGACAAGGTGGACCCAGCAGATCCCAGCCTCGGCGAGATGGACTGGACAGAGTGAACCCGAACTGTGCGAGCCCAGGGAATACCGGGCGTGGGCTGAGGGGATCCCGGCGCCCTCCAGTCCCTCGGACTTTGGCTCACGCGCTGGAACCAGCCCGGCATCACCTCGGTCGCCGTGCGCTCGCGTCACCTGTGGCCTCGGAGCCGCGAACCCGCCGGACCCTCACTTGTCCCCTGCCCGGAGCCCGGCGGGGCCTGGGGGGGAGTTTTCGTGTCCCCTTCACTGGAGCGCGGAGGCCCGCCCCCTCCCACCGTCCTGATGTGTCCGGTGGCGGCTCGGAGGACCTCCCTGGGGCCAGTGGCCGAAGGGTCCAGAGAGAGAAGCCCGCCCTAGGGGGTCTTGGGGGGGCCCCCAACCTCGTCTTGGGGCTCGGCCCCCGACGCTGCCTGGAGGGAAGGCCGTGCCCCCACCTTTGGTAAGTCCGGGAAGCGGAGGCTCCGAGGGAAGGCGGGGCTGGAGGAGGGGGGTCTGCTGGGAAGGAGGGTACCCTGGGGCACCAGGAGGGAGGAGAGAGGACAGAGGAGGCCCTCTGTGAACCCGCCGGGCCAGGCCTGGCTGGGGGGAGGGGGCCGCGGCAAACATGCCCCATCGCGGGCTGAGGACTTCTGCCTTTGAAGCCAGGAGGTTCCCTCCTTTCCCTCCCGAGAAGGGGTCACGCTGTAGACCATCTGCCTCCACCACCCCTCCCCACAAACAAGGAAAAATAAATAAATCCCCAGCGACAGAGGGTGCAGGAAGGGGAGAGGAGGCAGGCAGCGGCACTGCCGGCTGGTGCTGCAGCCTGGGAGGGCTGACGCCAGGCTCGCTCTCTCTGCAGGGGGCTGCCCTCCTCCAATCCGGCTCCCTCCCTGGAGCTGCCCACATCTGGAGCGCCCTCCACATCTGGAAGACCCCGGACACTACCCCCCTGCAGGTGTCATTTGCATCCCAAGACCTCCTCCTTGCCACCTGCCTAGGAGTTGTGAGGGGCTTACTGCTGCTTTCCCCCATCCCAAGGGCATCTCTTACCCTGAGTCCCTGCAGAGTCATCCCCCTGCCTCCGTGGCCAGCTCCACCAGAGACCAGCTCTGCACGCTCACAGGCACTTCAAGTCCTGGAGGCCACTCCTGAGACCCAAGGCCCCTCCTCCTGCCCCCCTGTGTCCTCACCTTGACCCTCTCTGTCAGACGCTGGCCCTCTCTGGGGGTTCCATTTCCCACTCAGAGGCAGAGAAGGCGGGTGGCAAAGGGCAGGGGCTGGGTGAGGGCCGCCCAGGGTCAGGGTGGGCTGGGGGGCCGTTAAGATGAGGAGCTCTGCCCAGGCGAGGGGGGCTCCGTGGAGGCAGACGCAGTGTGTGCCCGGCTGGGGGGAGTATGGGCAGGCCCACAGCCACGTGGTGAAGGATGAACATTCGGGGCGCCCCGGACCTCGGGCAGCCCAGTGACGACCCCAGCAGTGGTGGTGAGCGGGAGCGAATTCGACAGCGCATGAAGATGGTCATCGGGCAGCTTGAGGGCATCCTGCGGGAGCTCAAGGAGGTGGCCAAGGAGCTGAGGGAGGTGAGTGAGTAGTGCACGCGGGGCGGGCAGACAGACCGGAGACCAGCCCTCCTGCACTTGGCATTGAAATATACTCATTTGTGTGTTTGCATGTGTGTGCACCCAAGGCTGTGTGTACATGCGTGTCACTCAGCAAGGTGCTTGCCTCCCTTCTTCCCCCCAAAATCAGCTTTTCTGAAACTCACTGCTCCCCTGGGCTAGAGGAGCTTGGTTCTGGAGAGACCCGGTGGCAGCATGGCGGCAGATCTGTGGTTAGCATTAAGGTTTGCTAAGATGGTCAATCAAGGTCTGAATCCACCATAGTCTCTTAGGGGGCACTCTCTTCTGGAACAGGTGCTGACCCTTGATCCCATTGTCTGACCCCTAGACCCAGGAAGGGTGCTAATGGTTCTCCAAAGGTTCTTGAAATCCAATTTAGAGCATTTTCCCACAGTAAAAAATACTCAGATCCTTGATCCTCGGAAAACTAAAGCCAGTTACACCCTCCCTTACCTGAGAAGTAATGGGCCTGGAGTTGGCAGTTGGCATTCTTGGGTACATTGGCAGTGACAGCAAGCCTCCCTAAAGGGATGTGTCCCCATCCTATAATTTTTAATGATTTTGTCGAGGCTGAAAAGTCACTAAGAAATCCTGGGACTGTGTGTGTCCGTTTCTGTCTCTCTAAGTGAAGCCTGGATTTAATTACTGCTTCCCATTTCATGGGGGTAATGAGGTACACATGTCCTCAGCCATGCCCCCTGGGCTGTGTTCGAGCCCAAAATGCATGAGCAGCGTTGTGAGGCGCTGGCCTGAATGCGCCCACTGGGTGCCATTACACCAGCCAGGTGGGCTTTAGGCAAATTTCAATTTCTTGTAACCAGGGCCCCTGCAGAGATGGCAAGGAGAGTGAATGAGCTGGAATTATGGGCCCCAGCTCTTCCTAGCCAGCTGTGCAGCACCAGAGAGGTAGGTGACAGTGGGTCCAGGTTCTGGAAAGCCACTATAGTCTGGCCTGAGCACAAAGAGGGTATTGGAAGGAAGCTGTGTTCAAGGTGGAGGTGGTTATGGGGCAGGAAATGAGGATGGGCAAGGCAGCTCTCTGCCCAGGGTCAGCTTGCAGGAGTCTGTCAGGAAGTTGGAATGGCTGTGGCTTCAGGTTATGGTGTTTCTACTATGGACTGGTTAGCCAAGGGCAGGGTCTGGGCTGAGCACTTTGAGCAATACAATTTAGAGGTCAAAGGCCAGATCCTTCTGAGCAACCATTGTCCCACCCCACCTCCAACCTCGTAAGTTCAAAAGACTATAGCCCGGCTAATACACACACACACACACACACACACACACACACACACACCCCCCCCCCCCCCCCATCATCCACACCTTTTCAGATGTCCATAGTCCTGTCAGCAGGCCCACCTAAGAGTCAGCATTAATGAATGTTAAGCCTGGGGTTCAGCTTTGATGCAGTTCAGAGCCTCCTCCAAGCTGAGCGCCTACCTTCCAGACACTTGCCTTCCCCTCCCCCAGCATAGCCATCCAGAACGGGACAGCATCTTCACGGGTGACCCAGACCAGCCCTACCCTCTGATGAAGAAACAGAAGCCCAGAGAGGGAGAGGTCACACAGCTTAAATGGCAGAGCTAAGCCTAGAACTCAGATCCATGTCTAGTCAGGGGCTTTACCAGGTAGTCTAATGGGCTCTAATGCAAATGGGCAGAGTACTTGCGTTCTGACAGGGGACTTCTAGAGATGACACCTTGAGCTTAGGCCGCGATGCTGTAAGGAGAGTGCCATTTAGGAATGAAGCAGGTGAGCCATACCCTAAGGTGTATTTGCAGATCTCTTGAATGCCCCCTCCCACCGTAACACACACATACACACACACACTCACTCCCTCTCTTTCTGTCTCTGTCTCTTCCCCCACGTTCCCCCTCCTTCCCCCATGTCTCTCACAGCAGTGTTTCCTGTTCACAGGCCCTGCCAGCCCAGGGGCGTAAGCCTGGACAGAGAAAGTCTCCACCCCCTACCTACCCTGTAGGCCATGTGCCTCCACCCAAGACTTTGGCAGGTTGCTATGGCAACCCGAGTCTACCCCGTATGCCACCCGCCCGCCCTGCTGCCAGTGGCACCCAGCTGGGAGAGGGGAGCAGGCCTCAGATCTCCCCTGCCCCTCAGGCAGAAGCTGCATGTGAGGTGAGGAGCAGGGGCAGAAAACAGAAGGGAAGATGAGGCTCTGGTAGGTCCAGGATGGAGTTTGTCAGTACGCAGGGGTGCCAGGCTCTGGTCTGGTCCCTCTGATCCTAGTGCTTCATTTTCCATGGACAATACAAAGCTGAGCTGTGTGGCTGGCCCTCTCAGGCACTTTGCACAGGATTTCCCCATCAGGGATGTAGGTAGACCCAAGGTCAGGAGGGTGCCAGGCTGTCCAGGCACCCCCTTCATCAGGCTGAATCAACTCAGGGCTCATCACCTGGGTTCTAATCTTAAGAGGCAAAGCACTTAGATATAGAGATAAGACTCACCTGCAAGACTGTCAGAAAACAGCTCAGACTGCTGCTTGGAGGTACAAGGCCAATAAAGAAGAGATTCATTTGATTCCCTCTGCTCTTCTCCACCTGCTGCTCCTCTTCTTCCATCCCCACATAGATCCTCCTCATCCTCCTAGACATGCAGCTTGTTGGTCACAGGAAGAGGAGAGAGGCCACAGCACCTCCATCCCCCTCCCTGAGGATCAGTTTGTTCATCTATTAAAGGGGATGTTGGTAATTTGCATCCCACAGTGACTTTACAGTGTTTTATTGAGGGACTGACATGCAGTAAGGGGGGCAGGGTAGGTTAACTGCTGCTTACACTCCTAGAGGATTCCGAGCTCCCTTCCCATCCCCTTACCGCCTCCATTCTCCCAGGCCTCTGCCAGCAGCCCTGCCACTGGCTCCCTGGGGGGGCTAGGGAGCAAGCCCTATCCCATGGGTGGGAAAAGTAATTGAAAGGACTAAGTGAGGTGAGGAATGTGAAAGTGCTTTGAAAGCTAAAGTAGTGCTGCAGAGAGATGTGACGGCCAATCATTAATTAGCCCTCATCTCTCCCAGGCTCCCCAGTACTCTGGGATACCAGGCCAATCCCCACAGGCTCTCTGTGCTCTAAAACCAAAAAGCTAACCCCACCGCCATACAGACGATTCGACTCATAGTGAAGCTATGGGACAGAGTAGGACTGTCCCATATGGTTCCCAAGGCTGTAAACCTTTAGGGAAGTCGACTGTCCCATCTTTCTCCTGCAGAGCACCTGATGGGTTTGAACAGCTCGTCTTTGGGTTAGCAGCCGAACTCTCAACCAGTGTGTCACCAGGGCTCCTTCTCTACACCCCAGCGAGCCCCTCACAGCCCTGTGGCTCTTAGCTCAGAGAGGCAGCCCAGGTGATGGCAAAGAACATGGCTCTAACCAGATGACACAGGTCTGAATACTAACTCTGTTCCTACTTAGTTGTGTGCAGATTGCCAAGCTGGTTTACCTCTCTGTGTTTCTGATTCCTTATCTGTAAAATGAGATGTTGTTATGGGGGTTCACCATTACCATCTAATTGATTCCAGCTCATAGCAATCCCATATGTACAGAATAGAACTGCTCTGTGGGGCTTTCTGGGTCTGGCTGCTTGGAGCCTTTTAATTTTACTCTTTTGGTGGATGAGACCACCCCTACTTTTAGAGAAAGGGGAGAAAGAGTGACAGAGACTGGAATGAAACTGGCTTTTGAACAGAAATCTGAAAGAAATGAGGGAACAAATGGATGATAACAGAAGAAGAACATCCAGGAATATAAAATAGGCAGTGCAAAGGTCCTGAGGCAGTGGCAGGCTTGGCATGTTCCAGAACAGCAAGGAAGCTAGTGCAGCTGGAGTAGAGTGAACAAAGAGGAGGAAAGCAGAAGAAAAGGTCAAAGAGGGAGTGGGAGCCATGGTATGGACATCAAATTTTATTCTCAAGAATTCCACATACTAGCCAGGAGTTTTGTGCTTTGGTGGTTGTGTTGGGAGTGTCGCCATGTTGATTTTGAATCCTAGTGACCCTGTGTGACAGAGGGTCTTCAGGGTCGTTATCTTTACAGAGAATCAGAAAGATCATCAGGTCTTTCTCCCAAGGAGCAGCTGGGTGACTTTGAGTCACCAACCTTTTGGTTACCAGCCAAGAAGTTTAATCATTGTGCCACCCAGAGCTTCTTTGTGTTGATTCTGTGAATGAGACTATGCCCCCTCCCCCACTGTTCCATATCCCACCATCCATATCCACCTTTGACCTTGGCTCCCAGGTAGTGAGCTTTCCCTGAGCCGGTTCCTGGCCTGCTTGTCCTCACTCTTCTCCTTCCCAAGACGCCATTCAGTGTGGGCTGGGCACAGGATTCTTGACTTGAACACCTGTACTCACCCTATCTCTGGCTCTGGGCTAGGGTATCATTTAAGGGAACAGCTGCCCATTTTGGCCTGAGTTCCCCAGGAAGGTGGGAAGGCAGTCATAACCCTTCTCCAGCCTAGGATGGAAGCAGTTTCCCCAAGAAGCAGGTGAGGTGGCAGATTGTACAGTGCCTTCAGCAAGGTGCTGCAGATGAAGGTGGCAGGGAAAGCCACAGGCCAGGCAGGCATGAGGTGGACGTGGCCAGGCCAGGCAGCAGCTGGAGCAGGGGAGGATGGGGACCACAGTGCCTGTGCCAAAGTGGGTCAGTGCCATCACCCGCAGCTCAGCAAGAATCGCGTGGATTTTTTTTTTCCTTATTATTTTCTCCCTCGCCTTCCACTGCTCCCTTCTCCCTCTGCACTCTTCTCCTTTGGACAGATTCTCTGCTGCTCCCAGGCCAATTAGTCCGAGTTGCGAGTTGAGAGTCATGAATCATGGTCAGCTCGCCCATCCCTCCCTAGCTCCAGCACCCCCAGGAAGATAATAAATAACGTAATCTCAGAATTAAAAAATAATCAGTGGTCATAAATAATGCAGAATCCCCAGTTATGTAACCAGCTGCCCAGGGAGCTGAGAGGGGGCGGGGAGGTAGCAGCTTGTCAGACAAGGTGAGGGGGCTAGAGGTGAGGAATGGAGGAGAAGCTGGTTCTGGGGCTTTGAGGTTCCCAGACCTGGCTTTGTTTCCATGGGCGGGGCACCCAGCCAGGGCTCAGGGCAGGCTAGAGGTCAGGCCATATTAAGGTATCCAGTGTTATGGATTCAGAAAAAGATGTCCCCAGCAGTTTTAAAATCAAGTCCTCTGTCTCAATTAATTCATTTATCTTCAGTTGTATTTACAAAGAGTTGCCATGCCCTGTGCCAAGCTGAGGGCCCTGGGGTGGGGCTTACTGTTGCATGGAGAGACATCATTACAACTTGCTGTTTTCATCAGGTGTTGTTGAGTCTGTTGCATTTCATCACTCTCTCGCTCATTGCTCTCACATCAGAACCAACTCACAGCTGACCCTCCAGCAGGTTTTTCAAAGCCTATAAATCATATGGGAAGTGATTGTCCATTTTTCTCCATTGGCACTGCTGGTGTATTTGAATCGCCAGAGAAGCACCACCTTTGGATGAACAGTGCAACTTCCTACCCAGTAGGTCACCAGAGCTCCCTGTTGCAATTTATAGTGACACTAAATTAAAGAGAACTGCCTTATAGGGTTTTCTGATATTTCAGAAGGGGATGACAAATTCTGATTCCTAGTCTTTCTTAATCTGGGAGCTCTGATGAAATTTATCCACCATGAGAGACCTTGCTGGCATTTAAAACAGCAATGGCATAGCTTTTCAGCATCACAGCAACCCACAAGTTACCCCAGTACAGCAAACTGACAGACAACTACTGTTCTAAAACAAATGATAAACAAGCACGCATATACACACCTAAGTTGTAAAATAAGTTGTTGTTGTTAGGTGCTTTCAAGTTGAGTATGACTCATAGTGACCCTATGAACAACAGACATGTACCCTTCCCTATCCTGTGCCATCCTCATCATTGCTGACACACTTGAGCCCATTGCTGTAGTCCCTGTGTCAGTCCACCTTGTTAGGGATCTTTCTCTCCTTTGCTGACCCTTCATTTTTTCCAAAATGATTTCCTCTTCCAAGGAAGAGCCTCTCCTAGCTCCATGTCCAAAGTATGAGAGACATGTTGTTGTTGTTATGTGCCGTCGAGTCACTTGCAACTCATAGTGACCCCATGTACAACAGCCCTAAACCTTGCTCTATCCTATGCCAATCGCACTGTCTCTGACACACCCATCCTGATTACCCCAGTCACTGAATCAATCCACCTCATGGAGGGCCTTCTCCTTCTGCACTGTCCCTTCACCTCTCCAAGCATGACGTCCCTCTCCAAGGACCGGTCCCTCCTTAAAACATGATCAAAGTATGTCAGACGAAGCCTCAGAATCCTTGTCTCCAAGGAGCAGCTCAGTTTAACCCTCTCCAGGATGAATCTTTTCCTAGCAGTCCATGATACCCTCAATACTCTCCTCTAGCACCATAGCTCAAAGGCATCAATTCTCCTTCTATCCTCCTTAGTCACTGTCCAACTCTCTGATGCATAACAAGTGATTCCAAAGACCATGGTCTGTATCATAGCAACATGAAAATTCCTCCCCCCTATACAACAAACTGACAGGAATGTACCTCTAACAGTGCAATTATGCCTTGAACAGTTATGTCGTAGAGAAAATTCAGCCAGTGTGCTCTTTGGAGGTAAGAGTGACGAAGCATCTTCTCACATACTTTGGACATGCAAAGAGATGCTAGTCTTTGGAGAGAGACATTGTGTTTAGAAATGTGGAGGATCAGCAAAAGAGAAGAAGGTCCTCAGTGAGAAGGATTAACACAGTGACAGTAGCAGTGGTCTCAAGTGTGTGAGAGATTGTGAGGATGGCAGGATAGGACAGGGTTTAGATCTGTTGTTCATAGGGTGGCTGGGAGTCATATTTGACTCAATGGTTCCTAACAACAAGTGACTCCAAGGCACCTACCAACAACAGCAGCATAGGGTTTTCTAGGTCATAATCTTTACAGAAGCAGATCACCAGGTCGGCCTCCGTAGAAGTCACTGAGTAGATTTGAATCTTCAGCCTTTTCCTTAGCAGCTAAGCACTTAACTATTGTACCATCAGGGCTCCTTATCATTACATGCAGGTATATAAAAGTGTTGTCTTTATAAACCACTTACAGAAAGCTGCAAGGTAACCTCACCTAGGGGTCAAAGAAGGCTTCCCTGAGGAAATGGTGGAGTGAGTTGCAGAGGAAGAGCGACCCTGGAGTAGGAGTGTGTTGGGAGGGGAGGCAGCTCCTGGAGAGACAGAAAAGAGCCTGTGGCCAGATTGGTTGTTGAGTTGTTTGAGAAGCAAAGGCATTTGTGCAGCTTAGGAAGGCTGGAACCCAAGTCCTGTTGGCTAATTAGAAAGGTCCCCCCAATGCTGAGTGGAGCAGGAACCAGATAGAAAGCTACTAGCAATGGGAATACCAGATGGTACAGTTATTTAAGTGCACAAGGCTATGATCAGGACAGAAACCAGGGATACCCCTGAACAGGGTCAGGGACCCCAGTGCGTTCTGTCACAGTCCTCTGTTGACCCATTAGGCCATCAGAGCTCCCCTCTCAAGTACTAGGACTCCGATTTTATGGTTCCACGTCTTTCTCCCCTTCTTTTTCTTTCTGTGTATATAATTATTTCCCTGCACTCCAAGACAATCCCAAATTACATGTAGGCAAAATGATTATTAAATCTCTGAGACAAATCACAGATTTCAAGGCATCCAAAGCAGAGAGGCAGGTAGCACAGTGCCTGCCCTCTTGGCTGGCTTCACAAAATGAGACTGCAGAAAGGGGAAGGGGGGTTAAGGACAGACGTGGCCCCCACATACAAGCTCTGAGCCTCCCTTTGGTCGTTCAAGTGTGTGTGACCGGCCCCACCTGACAGTTTGACCCAGACCTGCCAATAAGCCTCACAGCCATGGACCTTCTTGCATAGATAGAGCCTCTCTGCTTCTGTTCTGCCTAGAAATCCCATGATTTTAGCAAAGTAGGTGCTACCTGTGTGCTAGAGTTAGACCTAGTACATCCCATTAACCCCAAGGCCACCACATTGATTCTAACTCATGGATTCCAAGCTCATCATATTTCCAGGAGATTGTCCAGCCTTCAGTTAGCAGCCCAGCACATAATGTATTATTCCAGTAAAGCTTCTACCCTGTCAGAAATGTCTCCACCACCTGTCATTATTTTGGTGGAGAGCTGACTCCCATCAATTGGGCCTGATACCTGGGGTCTGGTCGCATGTTAGTGCTCACTTGCATGCAAAGTGAATATTTTCCTATTGTTCATTGTTGTTGGGTCAGTCCCAACTCCTGACATTCTGTATGTAGAGTAGAAGTGCTCTGTAGGGCTCCAAGGCTGTGGCTTCTAGGAGGCTCATCACCAGCTCTGGCCTCCAAGGCTCTCTGTGTAGGTTCATGCTACCAATATGTCACCTATTCGCTGAGCGCTTATTGATTTGCACTATCCAGTCACTCTGGAGACTAAGTGCGTCTGATATAGGCTATGGTCTTTGCAATCACTTGTTATGCGTCAGAGAGCTGGACAGTGACTAGGCAGGCTAGAAGGAGAATTGATGCCTTTGAGCTGTGGTGCTGGAGAAGAATATTGAGTGTACTGCTAAGAAAACAAACAGGTTCATCCTAGAGAGAGTTAAACCAGGCTGCCCCTTGGAGGCAAAGATTCTGAAGCTTCGTCTGACATACTTTGGACATGTTGCAAGGAGGGACCATTTCTTGGAGAGAGACGTCATGCTTGGGACGGTGGAGGGACAGCGCAGA
The DNA here is from genome assembly GCF_000299155.1 of Elephantulus edwardii. Classification (NCBI taxonomy): domain Eukaryota; kingdom Metazoa; phylum Chordata; class Mammalia; order Macroscelidea; family Macroscelididae; genus Elephantulus; species Elephantulus edwardii. The sequence continues at coordinate 8,241,233 of NW_006399816.1, forward strand.
AGGGGAAGGCCCTCTATGAGGTGGATTGATTCAGTGACTGGGGTAATCGGGGTGGGTGTGTCGGAGACAGTGAGGTTGGCACAGGATAGAGCAGGGTTTAGGGCTGTTGTACATAGGGTCACCATGAGTCATAGGCGACTCGACGGCCTATAACAACAACAACAGGGGACAATGTGAATATTAGTAGTCTGCATTGCTCTGCATGTATTGCATCTGCACAACAGCCCTGTCAAAGGAGGTAGGGCTGGGATTCTCCTTTTATAGAGGAGGAAATGTAGGCATAGTCAGGCTGAGCACCTTGGCTGAGTGACGCAGCAGGAAGCAGTAAGATAGGACTGGATTCCAGTCTGGCTTCAGTGCCCAGGTACCTAAGCATTTGGGTGAGTTCACATTGCAGTCTCTGGTACATTCATATCCGTCCAGGCCCATCTTCCTAGATGAGGAGGTGGGTGTCATCCCATTTTACAGGGGAGGAAACCACAATATAGAAATGGGAAATCACCAAGTAGTAGCAGGCTTGGGTGTCTTGGGGTAGCAAAATGTGCTTTTAAGGGTCCTGCTCTGTGCACCCTAGACCTTCCCTGCTACCAGGTTTGAGGCATAAGAGGGGGCTTGTCCTCACTGAGCATTAGGAAAGTCTCGCTTCTGGACCCAGCACAGCCACAGCCAAGCCTCTGAGACCAGGCCTTATGATTGAACCTCAGATCCCTATTGCCGTTGTCCCCTAACCGTCAGGAACAGCAGACTCTCTACAGCCCTTCCTTGTAACTAATTGACCTTAGGGAGCTAGTTGGCATGAAGTCAGCCTTTACGCATGGTGTCTCCAATGTTTTAGAGTACAATTGTGCTCCATAAACTTTCCAAGGACTCTAATCTTTTAGAAATAAGTTGCCACGTCTTTTTTCTGAGGCATCTGTGTGAACTCAAACGTCCAACCTTTTGATTATCAGTTGAATATGTTAACTGTATCCATTCACCCCAGGACTATATTTGATCAGGATCTAATTTGAGGTTGTGGCAGCCCTAGGGCCCACAAGATCTCTCTAGAAGTCCTCAGTGCCCTGATCCGTTGTATCTTTGGCTGGCTTAGGCCCCCAGCACAGTAGGCCAGTGGATCTTTAAATGGAACCCTGGGCTAATAGCAACAGCCTCACCTGGGAATTTGTTAGATGTGCACCTTCTTGAGCTGCATCACCCCACTCCTGGAGCTACTGCAGGATCATACTGAGGACGCATATCTTGGATGATACACATGGTTAAGTTTTTGGTTGCTAACTGAAAGCCACTCAGAGATACCTTGGAAGAAAGGCCTAGTGATCTGTTCTCAACAGACTAATCATTGAAAACTCTGTGCAGTCAGGACCACTTGGCAGTCAGCTTCCACATGGCTACAGACTTCAAAACTGCTATTCTGTGCCCCTGAGTTGGAACTGACTCACAGCTGACCCTACAGCAGGTTTTCATAGACTAAAACACACAAACGGAAATTACCCATCTTTCTTCCTTGGAGCAGCTGGTAGATTCGAACTGCCTGTCTTTGAGTTAACAGTGCAACTCCTTACTCATTGGGCTGCCAGCACTGCATAAGCTCTGTAGAACAGTTTTATCTGCAGACGTGGGGTTACCCTGAATCAGAATAGATGCAATAGCAGCTGACAATAACAATATACACACATGACTGTGTGTATAACAGAGGGAAATCTGAATAAATTCTACAGATCCTACCAATGTCAATTTCCTAGTTTTGATACTGTGCTCTCATTATGGTTGCCAAGCAAAATGTTCACACTGGAGAAAGTTGGATAAAGGGTACACAGCCTCCCTGTGCTTTTCTTGGCAACTTCCTGTGAATCTAGAATTAGTTAAAAATAAAAAGAAAATAAAATAAAAATGGTTTCAAACCGTGTTGAGCACAGTTCTATTCTGCTGCACGTGGAGTTCCCTGAATTGGAGTCTTCTTGATGGCAGCTGGTCTGGTTGAACCCTGGGCCAAAGCCCACACCCATTCTCAGGTGTTGATGAGGTTAAGCGATGGCTTGTGTAGGGTGGATCAAGTCATTCTGGGAAAGAGTGGCCAGAGTGGAGGGGGCCCCTGAGTGTTGCCCACTGACACCTAAAAGTCACAGCAGTATCTCTCAGCAGTGTGTGTACCTTGAAGGGGGCTACAGGAGAAGAATCTCAACACCTCTGGTGACCGACGCTTCAGACTCCTTAAAACCTAGAGATGACGGTATCATAGGTGCTGGTGAAGACTCAAAGGCAGGGATGAATGTCTGACACGTAGGTAGGTGCACAGGAGATGACAGAGGATGTGACTTTTGTCGTTGGCCATCCACACGGTCCTCCTGTCCTTCTCACAGTTCTTTATGAAACTCTGGGAATTTGGGAGGTGGGAATTTTCACATTCACTCAGTGATAAATCAAGTTGAGATCCAGGGAGGTTATATGACTGGCAGAGTCACAGAGAGAACTGTCTAGGATAAGTCTGGAAATCATGAGTCCTGACTCCTTTGTCTCTTCCATAGGCCTCAACCAAGTGGTTTCCCAACTCGTGGGCTGGATCCATGGTGCATGGGCATGTGTGGGCCTTGGCACCTCAAAAGAGGTGCTTGAGCCACTCCTAAAAGCAGAGTCCTTGGCACTCAGAGATGAAAGAGAGCATGGAGATAAACTATCCCACCCCACCCTATTGATGATTCAGACACTGAGCCCGACAGAGGGGGAAGGGCTGAGCGAGGCCACCTGCATTGGCTCACTGGACTCCGAAACAGTCCAGTTCCCCCAGAGTCCAACCACTTCTGCCCTTGCTTTGGGACACTTGTCACTCCCCCTCCTTGCTGAACACTGAGCAGTCCCTGGACAGCAGTAGTCCTCGGTCAGTGTGAATCAAAGAATTAATTAGTTAATGAATTAATTGACTGCTCTGACCCCAGGTGAAGAGTACTGGAGAGGTGCTGGGAGCTGGATTCTGTCATGACTCACCGTGTAGCTCTCTGTCTTTGAGTCTCTGTTGTCCTGCCTCTCAGTCCCTTCCTTTTGCTTTGTTTGGTGTTTTGCTTTGTTCTTCATTCAAATCTCTTTGCTCCCTCTTCTTACTGGGTCTCCCTCTCCCTCTTCCCTCCAGTCTTCCTTCCTGATTGTGTGTTGATGGGGCCAGGCAAGAGAGTGTGTGAGGCCAGCTAGCCACTGTGAAGCCTGCCAGTCACATTTTCCCCGGGGCTTCTCTTCCCAAGGGGCAGATGGGATCCAGTGACCTTCCCCAAGCTTCCCCCAAGATCATTTAATCAGCAGCTTTGGATCCAGGATGGATGGTTTGTTTACTGCTTACCAAATAGTGCTTGCTTTATTCTTCTCCGACCAAGCCAGGATTGCTCTCCGTTGGACAATGGGCAGGGAAGGGGATTGGTTGGAGGAGGATAACCCAGCCAGTACCACACATCTGGTCTTGTCCCGGGTCGGGGGGGCGGGGGGGGCTGTGCAAGACCATGGGGTCTTTAGAAAGGCCAGCCTGGGTCTTGCTCATGGCTACGACATATCTCCTCTTCCTCTGAGTAGCTGGTCTTGTTAGGTGCTGTTGAGTCGACTGTGGCTGGTGACAACCTTATGAACAACAGATTGAAACCTTGCACTCCCCCGCACCATCCTCACAATCTCCGCTGTGTGTAAGCCCCATTGTTACAGGCACTGTGTCAGTCCATCTCACTGAGGGTCTTTCTCCCTTTCAGTGACACTTTACTTTCCCTAGGTGTGATGTCTTTTCCAAGGCCTAGCCCCTTCTGATAACGTACCCAAAGTGTAGGGGACAAAGTTTCACCATAACTTTTGGGTTAATATCCCACCACTTAACTTGCTGTGCCAGGGCTCCACAGCCCCCCTTCCATAGCCTCTTCTCAATCAAAGGCAGAGCAACAAGACTTCATCTTAAGGCTGCCTCCAGGACAGAGGTTGGCTTTGGTGAGAGGGCTGCAGGGTTAGAAGGCAGGCCTCAGATCTCCAGGAGACTAGAGAAGGGCAGACAGGCCTTCAGGAATGGCTGGAACAAGCTCTTTTCAACTTGGACCAGCCTTCCTGTTGAGTACCTAGCTGGGGTTGGGGGTGCACTAACACCCAGGGGGATCTAGTTCCCAATGGGCACCTCTCCTCTCTTCTCCTTTTCCCTGGTCAGGTGGTGACCCAGATTGACAAGCTGACCTCAGACTTCGACTTTGAAATAGAGCCGGACGACTGGACCACAGCCACTGTGAGCAGCACCTCCAGCAGTGACAAGGCGGGCGTGGGCGGCCCCTTTGACCTGGGCCACCTAGATTTCATGACAGCTGACATCCTCTCGGATAGCTGGGAGTTTTGCTCCTTCTTGGACGTGTCCACTCCCTCAGACTCCGTGGACGGCCCCGAGCCAGCCCGGACAGGTGCTGGCCCTGACTACCGGCTCATGAACGGCGGCCTACCCGTCCCCAATGGGCCTCGGGTGGAGACTCCGGACTCCTCCAGCGAGGAGGCCTTCAGCGCCGGCCCCGCCAAGGGCCAGCTGCCCCAGCGGACCCCGGGCACACGAGAGAGGGTGCGGTTCAGTGACAAAGTGCTCTACCACGCCCTGTGCTGTGATGATGAGGAGGGCGATGCAGAGGAGGAGGCTGAGGAGGAGGAAGCTGGCCTGCCCCCGGAGCCTGCCCGCACAGAGGCCCAGGTGGGACCCCTCAAGCCCTCCCCAGCCCCCCACAAGCTGAAGCGCTCTCCTGTGACTGGCCACCGCTCTGGCCCTGCCACGGCTCCTGAACAGACCCGGAGGGTCACGAGGAACAGCAGCACGCAGACGGTGTCAGACAAGAGCACGCAGACAGTGCTGCCCTACACAGCCAGCAGACAGAAAGCCAGAGGGAAAAACTAGGGGCCGGGCAGGGGCAGGGGCAGTGGGCACACAGAGCTATAAATATATATATAGAGACATATATATATTTAAACAAACACAGTCATAATAAAATTTAAAAATGCTAAGGATCCAGCCCTGCAGAGCCCAAGGCTGTCACGGAGCTCATCTCAGACACAGCGATGCCTGCTAACAGTCTAGATCCCTGGAGGGGTGTCCAGAGCCACCATCCACCCTTCTCATTGGAGGGCTCCTGAAGGGGGTGCCGTGGAAGGATATGAATCATGAGCATGTGGGAGGGGATTGTTAGTGTGGAAACCCCTTCTCTCTGGGGTCCTGAGGCCAAGCCTCTTCCCTGGGGAGTTGGGGTAGAGGAGTCTGGAACTCTCCTTTCAGGCACCTGACTCTTGGTAGAGTCAGCTTGCTGGCCTGAGTCATTTCCCAGATGCGACTTAAACAGAGAAGGGGTCCTGCTCTGAAGGGGACAGTCTTAATACCAGGGTAATAGTTGGCGTGGCCTCAAGCAAACTGTAGGACTGAGGCCTGGAGATGGCCTTCTATCATCCAAGGCAGGAAGCCTTGATGGACCCACCCCAAGCCTCTCCCTTCCATCTCAGGTAAGCTCCTCTCATGGGACAGGCTCCATAGACTCCAGAGGCTCCCGTAGGCTCCCTTCAGTTGCCCTGCCTCTATGCTCAGTCTGGTCCATGCTCCTCCAGGGACCAAGGACACAAACAGAGCCTCTGCCAGCCTCTAACTTGGCCTTGAACTGACCTGAGAGCAATATAGGAGAGCAGGCAACCGTGGCCATGGGGCTCTGGGCGAGGGCCAAGGACAGGCTACTGGTCCTCTTCAGCAGGGGCCTAGCACAGAGCCCAGTGCTCTGCCTTCACTTCTCCACACCTGGACCCTGAGCCCACCTTAGCAGGTTTTGAATAAGAGACTCAACAGAGGTCAGGTATGATCCTAGGGGGCACTAGAGTCCCATGTGGGGTGTGGCCTGTGTAGGGACAGCATGTGAATATCATTGACATAATAATCACAATAGTGGCTCAGGTTAATTAAGCAAGCCGTGTCAGTGCTAGGCTGAATAATCTTTCTAGCATTACCTTATTCTCATTATTTTCATTGCTGTCAAAGCTGTCTTGGCTCATGGTGACCTGATAGGACAGAGTAGAATGCCGTAGGGTTTCTGAGGCTCTGTATCTTTATGGAAGAAGATTGATGGAGTTTTCACGCCATGGCGTGACTAAAGAGATTCAAGCTGCTGACCTATTGTTAGCAGTCAGCATTTGGTGGAAAGAGGCCCTTCCCTTCTGACTAGGAGCCTCCCTGAATCTTACACACCACTTCACTTTGTCCCCCTCATCTGCTTGAGGCCAGGAGATGGGTGTTGCATCTCTCAGATCAAGGATGTGGTGGTGGGTACAAGGACAGCTCTGCTCAGAGGCCTCCTTGCCATATATTTCCATTTAGGCAGATCTGCAGCCATCAGGGCCCTTGAAGGAGGTCTCTGCTCCTCTCATGGCCCAGGAGGCCTGACCAGCAGGCTTGGGAGTACCCACTGCCCCTGCCTGAGGAGCCAGAGGAGGCACCATTCAACCCCAGCCATGAAGAGGCTGGTCTAGAGCCATCAGGATGAGGCCGGGGGGGGGGGCTTCATATACATGTTCTTCAGGGGGCAGGAACTCTCCTCTGGCCTTGAGAGCTAACCAGGTACAGCCACCAGGGTGGAAAATGAGTGCACTGTGGCTATCTCTTCCCAGGCTGGGTCTGAAAGTAAGTCCAAGTCCCTCTTGTCAGCCCTTAAAAACATTTAAACACTAACTGCCTGAGGCATGTCACCAATAGAGTGAGGCTGAGATGGGAGCCTTCCCCACTCAGGTACAGACACATCAGTCCTGCCTGAGCTGCCAGCAAGGTCGGTTTAGACATGTCGTCGCTCGTATTTGCAGTAGTCGGGGAATAGAGGGAGACCTGGGGAAAAGTTCAAGGAGGCGGAACGAAAGCACAGAATTAGGAGCACTGAGAAAACCACAAATAAGTAATCCCCCACCCTCCGTGGCTGACTGAGATCATATATGGCCTTGGCTAATGTCCACCAAGGGAGTTCTGGTGACTTAGTGGAAAGGAATTGCGCTGTCAATGCTAAGGTGCACGATTTGAATTCACCAGCTACTCCACAGGAGAAAGATGGGTAGTCTTTCTTGTGACTTACTGCTTCTGAAAATCCACTGGAGGGTCAGCTATGGGTTGGTTCTGACTTGACGGTACACAGCAACATCCACCAGAGAGTTCAGTTGGCCTGTCTATAAAGAGCTGCACTGCTGACCCAAAGGCCATGCCTCTCTGGCTGTGAGACCACCAAGCAGCTCCTAGGGGGAAAGCTGGGTACTCTCCTCCTGTGCAATCTGTAGCCTCAGAAACCCCCAAACTCAGCTTCGAGTCAGAACCCCCTTGAGGATGATGAGTAAGTGAGTACATCCCCCCAGTGGTCATTCCTTAGTCCACCACCAGGCTGCATGCTGCTACGGGGTCCAAGGGTCAAGGGTATCCTTCAAAAGGGGTCAGTGGTTTTGGATATAAGGATGAATTCTAGAAGGCGTCTGAATGGAATAAATGGTTAAGGTGCTTGAGTGCTAACTGAGGCTGGAAGTTTGAATCCATCGGATCAAAGGCCTGGCAGTCCACCACTGAATATCAAATGCCGCTCACTGCCATTGAGTAGGAACCATCGCACAGATGCATGGGAAGAGATTGCCCACCTTCTCCCTGCAGAATGGCTGGAGAGGCGCCACATTTGGGTTATCAGCTCAACTCCCCGTGAACTACGTCACCAGAGCCTCCCACTACTGGAAAATAAGCCCCTGGAAGCTCCATGGAGCACAGTTCTACTCTGACACACGACATCATCTTACGTAAGAGTAAACTTGAAAGAAAGCAAACTTCTTCCCGTGCGAGTAACTGCCTGTGAAAACCCACCAGAGTGTCAGCTATGGGTCGGTTCCAAGTCGACAGTATATAACAACAACAGCAACATTTATGTAGGGAGCTCAGGTGGTCTAGTGGGTAAGGAGCTGTGCTGCTAACCCAAAGGTGGCACCTCTCTGGTGGTTCAAATCCACCAGTGACTCCCAGGGAGATAGATGGGGAATCTCCTCTTGTATGATTAATGGCCTCTGAAAACCCGCTGGAGGGTCAGCTCTGAGTCAGTTCTGACTTCATGACAGTGAGTTTATTTATATTATATAAAGTGTGTAGCTGTCAGGTCAATTTGAGCTCAAGGAAACCCTCCTGGACAGGATGGAACCGCCCCACAAGGTTTGCAAGGCTGAAATCTTTTCGGCACATCTTTCTCCCTTAGACTTGCTAGCAGGTTTGAACCTCTGGCCTGTTGCTTAGCAGTGAGAGCCTAATCGCAGTGCCACCCTGGCTCCTTTTACACTATATAAAAGCTACTATTTGTGGAATACCCGCTATGTGCTGTGTTAGGCACTTCACATAAATTATCTCACCCTCCAGAGCAGCTGTGACTATCACCAGTTTACAAATGAGAAAACAGACCCAGAGAGGTTTAGTGTCCTGCCCAAAATAGCCCAGCTTGTCAGTGGCAGACACGGGATATGAATCAAGGCTTCACCAAGCTGCCCACACTCTTAGCTCTAAAAGACCTGACACCCCTGCACTTAGAGATGTTTCCAGAACACCAACTTCTCCCAATTTATCTGTCCCTGAATCAAGATGCGCCTGACCCACAAGGCTCAGCGGCCTCAGACCCACCTCTTCCTCGTGTAGCTGCCTGCTTTAGGAACAGCAATCCAGACAGCCAACGCTCACACCCCAGTTTCACCGGGGCTCTGGCCAGGAAACCAGCAGAAATACAGCCTGAGCTTGCATGCATCCTTCCTGCCCTTCCCTTATCTCTGACAGAACCAGAAAGCCTGGGCAGCCCTGAGTCCATTCAATGCCCAGCCTCTATCCGGTCTGGGTTTAACAGAGTCTTAATCACAGCACCAGCTGGGAACCTCTTAAGGACTAGAGTGTCTGTGAAAAGCTTCTGGTTGGATAGGGGTTTCAAATGGACCTATATTAGAAATGGAGTAGAACCTGGACCCTGAGGTGTGAGAATGGAGAGCAGGTCTGGCAGGTGGAACTTTGTGAACAAACATGGTTGAAGAGTCCACACATTGGCACAATAGCAAGAAGCCCTGCCAAAGAGAGTGTGTTGGTCCCTGATAGGAAAGGTTAGTGCACATTTGGGAAAGGGTATTCGTGTCCCCAGAGCTCCCCTCACAGCCACAGAATCATCTTCATCTAATCATGTTGTTACTGTTGTGCACTGCCAACCCATAGCTGACCCTCGTGTTTTCAGAGGAGTAAGTTAATTGCAAGAGAGGAGATTGCCTATCTGTCTCTCATGGAGCAGCTTGTGGATTTGAACCACCTACCCTAGGTCACCAGAGCTGACTCAACTGGGAGAGCAAATCTAAAATAGCTCAGGAACACGTAATCCAGTAGTGACCATTATGAATGGGACACACCTTAACGAATTAATAAGAACAGCATATCATTAGCACATTGGCAAGTAAAATAGATATGCTAAAGCCTGTGAAAATAGCTTTATAAGTAGGTTAAATATCTTCCTGGTATGCGTTCTCAGTGAGCCTTTCTTTCCCCCACGGGGCAGGCAGGTGGGACGCTGGGGCCTGTCATCCTGTTACACTGGAGCCAGCTGGGATCCTGATGAGACCTGACTACCCACCCGCCTGCCTGAACCCCTACGACAGAGAGGAGCCCAGCTGCCATCCCCATTCAGTGCCTCCACTCCACTCATCCCTGTGCTGTGCCTGCTAAGGGGAGCAAGGGGTCTCAGTGGGTGACCTCAGGAGAGGGTGTCCATAGTCTAAGCCTCGCGCCTGATCAGATGCGACTCCCTGCCAGGAACACTCAAGTTCAGGGACCTGCCTGAGGCTCTCGGGTTCCATGCAGCCCGCTCCCTCGCCTCCTGTCCAAGCTGAGAAGCACAGGGCTTAGGGGCCTCCTGCTGCAGGCAACAACACTGGGACAGACCCACCAGTGTCCTTGCCAGACACCCAACCTCCAGTCCTAGTTCACCGGCCATTCGCTTTGCCTCCATCCCAAAGAAAGTGGGGTGAGCTAGGATGGGAGCCCTCGAGGAACTGTGGAAGGTTAGCGGTGCCCGCAAGGGACAGATCCGGAATGCCCTACTTACCCCAAGTTTTCTCAGCCCTCTTCATGCTAGCTAAGACCCTGCTGAGATGTGGCTATGAGGACCTGGAGTCTGATCTGTCTCCTGGAGGCCCAGCAGATCCAAGGCAAATCAAGCTCCAACTGTCTCCACATCCTCCTCCACCCACAGCCCCACTTGGCGTCAGGGATTCCGGGTTTGTAATGAGAACCCTTTCATCACGGAAAAGGAAGATTAATGTGCAGGAGCTCACCTTCCTCTCCTCTCCCACCTCCTCCTTCTCGCCTGGATTCATCCAGCTCTCAGCAAGGATTGCTGGGTCATCCTTCATGTAGAGAATGACACCTCTAGGCTTTTTAAAGATGTGGGTTCTGGGCTGTGGGCTTTGCAATGGAGAAGGGCTGAGTTGAGTGAATCACTCTTTCACCTGATTTCTTTGATGATTAGGGGTGTTCCTCGGATAACCGGTCAAGACCCAGGCTCAGCCAAGGGACAGGCCTCAGGGAGAGAGCAGTGATAGGACTTGGTCCTGGGACACTGTGTAACTAGGATTACAGTGTATGACCAAGATCAGGTCTTAGTGTGTAACCAGGGATCAAGGTTTATATATGAACAAAGTCAGAGCTTAGTATCTGACCAGGATTAGGAACCAATATGTGACCAAGGGTCAGAGTTCAGTCTGTGGCTGGGATTACGGCTCAGTGTTTTATGAAGGTTAGGGGATCAGTGCTCAGTGATGGGACAGACCTTATATACCAATAAAGGCCAGACCTCAAGAAGAGACAGGTGATAAGACTCAAACTGGAGACTCAGTGTGTGGCCAGGTTCACAGTGAATGATCAAGATCAGGGCTAAAATATGGGTCCACAGCCAGCGCTTAACGTGGGATCAGGTGTCAAATTCACAAATAACCAAAATCAGGGCTCAGCGTCTGACCAGGATCAGAGCTCAGTATGTGATCAAGGATCCAGGCTCAGTCTGTAATTCAGATCAGGGCTCGGTATCTTACCACCATTAGGGCTCAGCATGTAATCTGGGGTCAGGGCTTAATCTGGTTCAAGATTTGGGGTGTAGTCTAAGGGGAAAGAAGATCTAACCACTCTCTAGGAACCAGTCTCTAGGACTCAGCTCCCCAATCTTTAGTTTAAACTAATATTCACATACAAAATGCAAAGCTTGTATTAATCTCCTACTTTAAAACTTTCTATGGGAGAAAAAGGGAAAAAAATTAGTGGTTCCTCATTATTTTTAGGATCAAATCACAGCAACGTAGCGGAACATTTGAAACCCTCCAAACCTGGTTTATGGTGGTCGATGCAGCTCACATTCCCTGAGCAGAGAGCTACTCAAAGTTCCTTGAAGGGCCTGACCCCTTCTTTCCTCTTTATCCTTAAGATCATTTCACCCATGGCACTGACCTGCCCTCAGAATTGCATAGTGATCAGAAACTCGAGCTCTGAATTCAAGCAAATCTGGCTTTAAACACTGGTTCTCCCACATCTTGATGCAGGACTTTGGATAAGTGATTTAACCTCATTTGAGTGAAGGAGCCAGTTATAACACCTGTGCACGGGCTGTTGTGAAATTTTTCATGGCGAGCCCTCAGACAGGTTTTAACACTTGTTTTAATCAAGTAATTATTCCCCAGTGTGTTTGATATGGAGATTGACATTCAGCATCCCAACCCTACTGCCTCCTTGTGGCTTTGCAGGCCTGCAGAGGCTGGAAAGCTAAAAATTACATTTCCCAGGCTCCTTTGCAGCTGAGGGTCTGTATGTGAATTGTCATTGTTGTTAACTACCATTAAGTGGATTGACTCCAGGCCAACTTCCTGTATTACATAGTAGAACGGCTTCATAGGGTTTTCTGGGCTGTAAGTTTTCTGAAAGTTAGAGTCCCAGGACTTTCTTCTGCAGTATCACTGGGTGAGTATGAACGAAATCATCAGTTGTTAGAATAGCAGATGGGAGCAAACTGCTTATGCCCCCCAGGAACCAACACATAATTAAGGTTCCAGCAATTAGCTGACTCTTTGCAAGATCTGGATTTTATTATGGCTCTTGACTGTTTTCAAAAATGCAGCAAAATGTTAACGCTGAGTCTTAAGACACTTGGATGTAAAAAGGCAACAGCTTTGGGTATTTGATTCCTGGATCAGACTACGGAAGTATTTCCTTAAACCCTATGGTTCCAAAGACTCTTATCCATCCCCAGACACTCCTATATAGTTTCCTTTGCTGTTGTAACAAATGACCTAGCCGCCACCACTCGGTGGATTCAGACTCCTAGGCAACCTTCTAGGACAGAGTAGAGAACCAACCTAGAAAGTTTCCAAAGATGCAGACTACTACGTCTGCCTCCTGTGGAGCAGCCGGGAGGTTTGAACCATTAGCTTTTCTGATAGCAGCCAAGTGCTTAAGCACTGGGCCACACTGGCTCCTTCTGTAACCAATTACTGTGCATTTATTCTCTTCAACTTAACTCAGTGCCGTCAAGTCAGAATTGACTCATAGCTGACCCTCCCGCTGGTTTTCAGAGGCTGTAAATCATGAGAGAAGAGATATTGCCCACCTTTCTTTGGCAGAGCAGCTGGCGATTCTAACTGGCCACTTTCAGGTCAGCAGTGTAACCCTGCAGACTCCACCAACAGAACTCCCCTTTGTTCTCTAGATGTGGTTAGGTGCCATCAAGCCCGCTGGGACTCAGTGACCCTTGAACAACAGATCTGAATTTTGCCTGGCCCTGCATTATTCTCACGATCTCTGACTTGCTCAAGCCCACTGTGGTAGTCACCAGGTCAATCCATCTCTTTTTTTTTTTAAATTTAGGTTGTTTATTTTTCATTTCAATGAACATCTACAGAGACAATCCATCTCTTTAAAGGTCTTCCTCTCTTTCTCCAACCCTCTACCTTTCCCAGCACAATGTCTCTCTCTAAGGATTGGGTCCTCTTTTTTATTTTGGTAAATTAAAAAAAAAGAAATTTCTATTTTATCTTGCTTTGCTTACAAAGTTCATATAGTGTGTTTCACACTATCCTTCATTTACATTGTTTTATATAATCATTCCCATTCATTGTTGTTGTTGTTATGTGCCATTGAGTCACTTGTGACTCATATTGAAGCTACGTACAAGAGACCTAAACCCTGCTCTATCCTGTGCTAACCTCATTGTCTCTGACACACCTACTCCCACTACCCCAATTACTGAATCAATCCATCTCATCGAGGGTCTTCCTCTCCTGCACTGTACCTCCACCCTCCCAAGCATGATGTCCCTCTCCAAGGACTGGTCCCTCCTTGCAACATGCCCAAAGCATGTCAGACAAAGCTTCAGAATCCTTGACTCCAAGGAGCGGCCCGGCTTCACCCTTTCCAGGATGAACCTGTTTGTTCTCCTAGCAGTCCATTGTATATTCAACACTTTTCTCCAGCACCACAGCTCAAAGGCATC
>NW_006399816.1:8255031-8278165 GCF_000299155.1 Elephantulus edwardii
CCCCCCCCCCGCTTGACAATATGCCAAGGGTACGTGAGATGAAGTTGCAGCATCCTTACGTCCAGGGAGCACTCCAGTAGCACATCCTTTCAAACAGATTTGTTTGTTCTTTTGGCAGCACATGGACTATTCTATAGTCCTCTTCAATACTACACATGACTCAAAGCCTGGAAATCAGAAACCCCAAATCCTTTTTAGTGAACTAACATCCAGGTGTCAGCTGGCCTGTGCTCCTTCTAGTGCATAGCTCCTTCTGGTGACTTGAGGGGACAATCTGCTTCCTTGCCTTTTTCCTTCATTTCTAGCTTCTAGAGGCCACCCGCACTCCTTGCCTCAGGGCCCCCTCCTCCACCATCAGGCCAAATGACTCTCTGACCCTTTTCTGTCAGCTTATCTCCTTTACCTTCTGACTCTGTTCTCCTGCCTCCCTCTTATACAGACCGTCATTGGACCTGCCCAAATAATTTGAGCTATTCTTTCCATCTTAAGGTTTTCCATATAACTACATCTGCAAAGGCCTTTTTGTCATGTATGGGACTGTATGGATCACAACAAATTGTGATTAACCTTGAGGCAAACGAGAATCCCAGAACACTTGATTGTGCTTATGCGAAACCTATACTTGGACCAGGAAGCAATCCTCAGGACAGAGCAGAAAAACACTTCATGGTTCAAAATTAAGAAAGAAGTGTGTCCGGGATGCTTCCTATCTCCATACCTTTTCAATCTATATGCAGAACAGATCATTCAGGAAGCAGGGCTTTATGAGGAGGAATGTGGCATCAGGATTGGATGTAGATTCATCAACAACCTACGTTATGCAGATGACTACAACCTTGCTTGCTGAAACTGAAGAAGACCTGAAGCACTTGCTGCAGAAGATAAAGGTCTGTAGTCTTCAATATAGATTGAAACTTAACATAAAGAAGACTAAGATTCTCATCAGAGACAATTGGCAGTGCCATGATGGATGGAGAAGAGATTGAGGATGTTAATAATTACAGCTTGCTCGACTCCACAATCAATACTCTTGGCACCAGCAGTCGGGAAATCAAAAGACGAATTGCATTGGAAAAATCTGCTTTCAGGGACCTCTCCAGAGAACAGAAAAGCAATGATGTCAGTCTAGGGACTAAGGTGTGCCTAATCCAGGCCAAGGTCTTTGTAATTACTTGCTATGCGTCAGAGAGCTGGACAATGACTAAGGATGACTGAAGAAGAATCAATGCCTTCAAATTGTGATGCTGGATAAGAGTCATGAACATACCATGGACAGCCAAGAAAACAAATAGGTCTGTCATGGAGAGGGTGAAACCAAGTTTCTTCTTGGATGTTAGAATTTTGAAGCTTTGTCTCACATACTTTGGACACATGGCCAGGAGAGACCAGTCCTTGGAGAAGGACATCATTCTTGGAAGAGTGGAGGGACAGCGCAGGAGAGGAAGATCCCGGATGAGATAGACTGATACAGTGACTGGGGCAATGGGGGTTGATGTGTCAGAATTAGTGAGACTGGCTCAGGACAGGGCAGGCTTCAGAGCTGCTATACTTAGGGCCGCTACAGGTCACAGGTGACTTGACAGCACATAAAAATAACAAGTGTTAACTGATATTAGGATGAACATTCTTCTAAGTGGTACAACAGTGGTCTATTTGCTGTACTGAAATAACTTGGGGTTGCTGTGATGCTGAACACTGTGATATAGGTGTATCAAACACCATAATGGTTACTCATCATGGACAGTGTTTGGTGAAGCTCCCAGATTGATTCAGGTTTGGAAGCAGGAGTGGCATTCACTTCCTAAACAACATGCCTCCGGAAACTCTATGAACGTAGAGAAACAACGATAGTTATAGAACAGGGTTCAGGTCTTTTGTTCATAGCGTTGGTAGGAGTCGTACTTGACTCGACAGCACTTAACAACAACAACAACAGTGGTAACAGTCACAGCATCCAGGAATTAGGATGTAACTACCTCTGGTAGGTTCATTATCCACCCCCACACTGTGATCAAGACAGAAGTTCCCTGCCTACTGTGTCGGTTCTATAGTTCTCTGAGACTCATTCCTGGAAATTTGATCTAAAGCTTGCTCCTTCAGCTCTTCCAGCAATTTTGTAAACCTTGAATCCTTTGTACCAAATCCCTTTCTGTTTAAAATACAGTCACATCCTGTTTCTGCAGCCAACCATGGCTAATATACCACAAATCCTTCAATATTCAGCTCAAATGTCACCACCTCTAGAAAGCCTTCCTGATTCCTCCTGGGTTCCTTGCTTCCTCCTCTGTTCTCCAAGCTCCTCTAAGATCAAGTTCTCACTGACATGCTTACTCTACTGGCTTCTGACCTTGCCCTCCAGGTCCAGCCCAGCATCCAACACAGGGAAAGCTGCTCACGGAAATGAACTCGAGCCCATCGGCCCCAGAGCAGCTTCCTGAGCATCAGGCCTTGGAGGCCCACAGAGACAGATGACCTGGAAAGAAAGGAGCTCAGTGAGGGTGGAGCTCTGGGCTGCCTGGACATCTAGAGACTGGCCTGGGATGAAAAAGCCTTCTTAACCTCAGTTGTTAAATCACACAGGCTCAGAGGAAAAGCAAAAGATCTTTTCAGATCCCAAAGCAAGTTGGTACTGAACACACGTGAAGCAGTACATTCTTCAGCCCTAGGGCTACTTCCCAGCCTGGGGCTTCGTAGCCCTGAATCCGGAATGCAGAAGGAACGGCAAGTGACAAAGGTTATGGGGCCCCAATGCACAGAGGAGTGTAGAGGGTTAAATCCAGAAAGCAGCCAGTGAAGATAGGATGAGTCTCCCCTGAATGGGAGGCAACAGGCAGAATGATGTGTCCAGTCCGCAGCAAACCCTGACTGTACCACACCAGGGACAGGGTGGGGCCTGCCCAGAACTCAGGAGAACACGCTCCCACTTGGGCATAAAGAGGGAACAGAAACGGCTCCTTAAAAGGATCAGCTGCATGCAACAAATCTAAGGAAACTCTGCTCAACACATTAAGTGCTGTTGATGTGAAGCTGGGCTGCAATAGGTCTGCAGGGGGCCACCTTCACTGACAGGTACAAGTGCGGGAACCCAGAATTGGAAACCCTGGAGGTATAGCCCTGCCTGTGGCTAATGGACTCTGACATTATAGATTGCCCTGTCTTCTCTGGGCCTCAGTTTCTTTCATCTGTACAATGGGAGCAATAGAGTCTGTGCTGAAAGACCAAAGAAAATAAGACCAAGAAAGAGCTGTGCAAAACAAGGAGTTAGGAAGAAAGGCAGAGGAAAGGTGCAGACTTGGGGCTCCTGGCAGGAGAGAGGCTCCAGCTGGGCGAGGTGGCTGGGAGCTAAGCACCCTGAAGTGCCACTAATGAGGTCCCGGCAGACAGGGCTGGGTGTGAGCTTGGGGAACCGACCCTCCTCCATTCCAACACTCAGCACACTTCAAATTAATAATTAAAATGCTTCCTGTCAGATTCCAGCCTGACACATAATTAGAGCAGCTCCCGGCTTTAGGCGATGGGGATGAAAACAGCTCTTGTTAGAGACTTTTCTGGGGACAAAGTGGGTGCAGATTGAATCCTCCTTCTTAAATCTCTCCATCAGGGACTCCCCTCTGTCTGCACACCAGGGTCCTAGTGAGGAGATCGACATGGACAGGGAGCCATGGGGTCTACAGAGGAGCTTTGGTCTCACTGGCTGCACTAAGAGGACAAGGGGACATCCTATTGGACATGAGAGGACAGCATGGGGATCAGTGCAAGAAAGGGGGCAGGAGTGGGGTTCCCTAGAGTCTCATAGGTCAGTTTGGCCAAAAGTCATTTGGCCCCAGACAAATGTGGAGGCCAAAGAAAGATTGCAAATTCCCTTCCTACATGTGCACGGCAGACATTACCACCTTGTCTTCTCCTGCCAGGGCTTCTGGCTAGCTCAGCCAAAACTCTGTAACACTGGAGGCACCCACCCCTAGTCTACATACAACAGTCATTGCTTCCTTATAGAATATCATCCTTGTTTACTCCTATCTATAAGGTAGGGCATAGACCCACAAGTCCTAGCTCCCACCTCCTGGGCTTTTCAGTCACCCAGGGACCTGGCTTGGGTACTGTCTATATTTCTAAAGAAAATTCCAGTCTCCTGTGTTATCAGGAGAGCCTTTATGTGCTTGTCCATACCCTCAACTCCTATAGATCTTAAGCTCTATCACACTGTCAAAACTCCACCCCTGGTCCCCACTCTCCTGAGGGAAGGATAGTGAAGGATCCCACCGCTTCACTTTTTAATGGAGACCCCTGAGTGTCCACCATGGTGGGTCTGCACTTAGAGGCTTGGAAATCAGAGGTCACACCAGACCTACTGCTTTTGCGTTGATTTCTGATTCATAGAGACCCTGGAGGACAGAGTAGAATTGCCCCATAAGGTTCCTGAGGCTGTAATTTTAACAGAAGCAGATGGCCTCATCTTTCTCCTTCAGGGCAGCTCATGGATTCCAGCTGCTGACCTCTCAGTTAGCAGCTGAGAAGTTCAGCCACTGTGCCACCAGGGCTCCGTGAGCTACCTATTAGAAGAAGAAAATCATCTTTAAAGCCGTGGTGAATTACTTCATTGAAGTTGCCTTCATAAATATTTTAAAGGTGTTTATTAGGAAAACCACAGGAGCGGAGAAGGAGGTTGCTGTGGCTGGAAAGAGAGGTACCCCCTTAAGATCTCAGCTATCACCATCACTCGGAGGAGGAGCTGGGCCTGGGGGGTGGAACTGACTGCACAGAGGAAAAGTCCACCTTATTAGACTGCTCTATGCCCCCTGCAGGAAGGAGGTGGTGTTCAGATCTATGTTCCTCTCCAGGGAACAGAACCCAAAGGGTCAATAGTGGTCTTACAGGCACGGTGAGGCTGGGAGGGTGAAACCTCCTGGGGCCTTCTTGGAGCTCCACAGTCCAGTGGGGAAGCTTCCTTCCTGGGCAGGCTGATGTTTCCAGATTTGTGGACACTGTCCTTGGCTCTCTTCATCCTTCCCCTTCACTCCTCCTCTCTCCCACAACACACACAGACACACATCCAGGGCCGCATCAGCCTGGGTGCAGAGTGGGCCAGGCAGTCTGCTCAGGAGCCCCTCAGCCCAGCCCGTAAGGAGAGTCCTGACAGCAACCTAGGAGGGACTAAGAAGGGTATCCTGCCCACTAACTCACGTTCCCTGAGGGATGCAAGCAAAGTGGTTGCCTCTGACACAGCTCCTCTCCTCGTCTCCATCTCCGGGAAGAGCTTTCTCTTCTCCAAGCCAAAGCCAACAACCCAATTAAACTCTGAGAAGCAGAATCGATCCACAGGCCAAGGGATTACATTGATCTGCAGCACTGCTACTTGGGGGGGGGGGTGGAAACTGTGGATGCTCCCCCTCACCGTGAGCTCCCGTTACTGCCACCTACCACTGAACAGTGAGCGGTCCTCCCCTACGTCTCCACCTGTCCCAGCTTCCTCCTCCCGTTCTGACTGACTGTCCTTTATTGCTCTCAGGTTAAATCTCTCTCCTCTGACCTGACTTGACTGTGACCAGCCCCTCTGCTCAGACCTATTTAATTATGCTATAAAGTTGCAAGAGAAGCAGCCCTGTAAGGCTCTGTCCTTTGGACAATCTCCCTCTCAAGCAGCCAGAGAAGGGAGTTCTTCGGCCCATTTTACAGATGCAGCCTTGAAGGACACTAAGAACTCAGTACCCAGCGTCCTAAAGGTTGGCAGTGAGGGGATGGGGCAGGAGAGCTGAGGGAACCTTTCCCAGGTAAACAAAGAATGACTTACAATTACCATATCAATTGTTTCTGGGTAAACAGAGGCTTCTAAAAGATTTCTAATTATTTCTTTAAATAGGTTAAGCACCTTTTGGCAGGCTCATTTGCATTATTCATGGGATGGGAAATGCCTTTGTTCACGGATGGAGCAGAAGCAAACTCCAGCCTCAGTTATTTCCATTAGGTGACCTGAACTCAAGTACTTGTAGGTACTTCTCTACCTGCACAGCCCAGAGGATGAGGGGAGTGCTCTGTGCCCACTCCTGGGCTTGGGGGAAATCCAGACCTGCTCCGAGAAGCTAGAGATGAACTCCCAGAGAGCAGTGAATGAGCCAGTGCTTCATCTTGGCTGCAAAACACTGAGGTCTGCGGGGGAGGCACTGGAGGGAGGGTACCGGATTCCCACAGGCAGAGGAGGAAAAGCGTTGATCGGGTGGAGCGAAAGCTGAAGCACAAGATTGACTATGGCTTAAGCAACTTCTGCCACTCCTCGGTCTCAGTTTTGTCCCCTGCCCTCCTACGTCCCAGGAATGCAGCCCCCTTCTGACTCCTGCCTCACCCATCCTCCAACAATAGAATCCACTCTGCTTGCAGCCTGCAGAGCCGCTGCACCGCCACCCGGTGACCACAGCCCCGGCTGAGCATGTTCCCTTGAGTTGACCCAGATCCTCCCATCGGACACTCAGAATAACAGCACAGCTAGAGACCCCAAGGACATCCACGCCCTGGCCGTGCCACCCAATCGCCAAGGGTCTCACTGAGGTCACCCAAGGAGGCAGCACTCTCTCTGCAGTTTGCTGAAGCTGCCTTCAGTGGGCCTGGTGTTCACAACCATTACAAAAGCTATAGAAATGAGAAGTTGTGCTTTCATTCATTTGCTAATTATAGTAGTGCAAATAACACTAAATTATCTTCGCAAACAAGGTGCAACATCAGTTTAGTGTCTCTGCAGAGATATGCATTAGTCCTTCTTCCCCTCCCCACAGCTCACTTCACTCATTGCCTTCAAGTTGGAAAGGTGTTTTTCTGAGGCTGTCAATCACATGGGAGGAGACTGCCCATCTTTCTCCCCTACAGAGCTGCTGGTGGATTCATACCACCTGAGAGGGGCAGCCTTTGAGTTAGCAGCACAGTTCCCTACAGACTACGAGGCTATACTCTGCAGGAACTTCCTGAGGGGGTGGTGGATATTGAAACACAGAGGCAGGAAGGGTCCTGGACAGGGCACACATAAAGGATCCTCACAGATTGGTGGACTGAAAGAATTATGGGAGCAGGTAGGCAGACTATGAATTGGTAAATTTTGTGGCTAAAGGAAGATTAACTAGATCCAGAGACCCTCCAAGAGAGACTGGTGGGGGCAAAGGGTGAGGAGGGTGGTAACCGAGAGATGCTATGCTCCCGTCATGCTGCATACTATAGGCTTGCCATGTGATACTTATTGTATTGTTAGATGCCATCAAGCTTCTTCTGACTCATAGAGACTCCATGTGACAAAACGGAATTGCCCCATAGGGTTTTCTAGGCTGTAATCTTTATGGGAACAAATTGCTAGAACTTTCTCCTTCGGAGCTGCTTAGTGGCTTAGAACTGCCCACCTTCTGGTTGGCAGCTGAGCATATCACTATTGGGTCATCAGGTTTCTCTCTGCATAAAAGAGCCCCCAGGATGCCCTGGGGCAGGAGCAAGTTTAAGACAAGGAGGGAAAAATTAGAGGGTTGTTTTCCCTGAGCCTGGCACACAGGCTCTCGCGCTGGCTGACGGCTAGCTACAGGGAGCAGGACAGATGGTCCTTCCCTCCATGGAACGCGGTGTTGGAGAGGAGGAAGCAAGCCAGAATCAGCCACGTGCCTGTGCACATCTGGAGGCGACTAGAGAGTGAGGGAGTGAGGGAAGCAAAGATGCAGTGAGTGTGGGGAGCACACAGGAGTGGGAAGCACCCCCCACCCCATTTCTTATACTCAAGCTGAAATGGACTTAACATCATCCAATACGCTCCATCTCACTCATACACCAGAAACCAGATTAGTACCTGGTCTGAATCGGGGCGGGAAATTGGAATTCCTCTCTTCTGGAACTTCCTAGGCAGAGAACAGGGTCTGCTCTTCTCTGTACTAAATTTGTTTTCTGTTCTTCCTTTGGTTCAAAAAATGAAAACCCTTTGGTCTGATTAAGTAACCACAGAGCAGGCACTTGGGAATATCTACTATCTCTGCTCCTCTCTGAGGTTCAGGGTTATCCTCTGAATCCTATTTGGCAATAATTTGTAAGCTAGAGTCCCAGGGTATGCACATAAAATATCAATGATCTCCTGCACATGCATCAGACCTTGAAGAGATGGAACCCAGGCATCAGCATTATTCAAAACCTCACTAAGCTATTTTAATGTGCAGCCAGACTGAGGATCACT
Organism: Elephantulus edwardii; assembly: GCF_000299155.1. Taxonomy (NCBI): domain Eukaryota; kingdom Metazoa; phylum Chordata; class Mammalia; order Macroscelidea; family Macroscelididae; genus Elephantulus; species Elephantulus edwardii. Next base: position 8,263,223 of record NW_006399816.1, read on the forward strand.
AGAGTAATGGGATCTAAAGCTGTAGCACTCAGGACCAAGGAGGTGCTAAGTTAGTCAATTATGAGCTAAAACGTGATCCACACCAGGGTCTCGCTCTGAAAGGAACAATGATGAGTATCCCTGGAGTAGAGTGATGAAGGTGGAACAATTATTGTCAGATAAGGAGGTGAAGGGGAGGAGGATGTTTTGTTGCTCAGATGCTGGGGAAAGTCTAGAGGCCAAGCTCACAGTCCCTTTGTCCCTAAGGGATGGGATATGTCTGCCTTAACCACCTCAGACTTTGCTTTAACAAATAAACCCATTACTGTTAGTCATGGTGGAGGTGGTGCGGAAAGAGTTGCCATCAAGTCAACTCTGATTCATGGCGACCCCATGTGTTGTAAAGTAGAAGTGCATGCCATTGAGTTTTCAAGTAGATTGCCAGGCCTTTCTTCCTAGGCATCATCAGGCAGATTCCAACTACCAATCTTTCATCTAGAAGCTGACTACTTAACCACTTAAGCTTTTTGTTTTGTTTTTAAGGTGGAGTCCAAGGATAGATCATAAACTTTCTTAAATACAAGAGATAGATTTTGCCTTGGGTTACCTACATCCAAAAATGTACTTTTGATGAAGCTCCATCATTTACAGTCAGAGCCCCCCTCAGCCCAGCCCTGGGGCATTCTTAGGCTGTAACCTTATGCCCACACCATCCAGCAGGAGGCAGATGCACTCACCTCCAGGAGTGAAGTCTGAGACTCTGAAGACTTGAGGGGACGGCAACCCCGAAGCCCAGCCTTGATGGGGAAATTGTCTAGAGAGGGTGGAGGGGACAAGATGGCCACTCACAGGCATCTCCCACTGCTGAGTCCCAGCACAGCCTTGGCTTCAGCCCAACATAGTTACGGTTCCTCATTTATTTAGAATTAGTGTACTGAAGGCTTCAAATATTTTCCCACGAACGTTCTTGATGCCACAGGACACCCTAGAAAAGCAACTCGAACAATCTGGCAGTTCTACCAACATTTAAACTCAATTCTGATGGCCCAGAGATACTGTTCATTGGGCTCCACTGCAGAAATTCTGCCAGGAGACCACATTATTTGTGTCCAAACTATAGAAGCTAGTGAAAAGATATTGTTAGAAGAGCAGTGCTGTAAGATGCTATGTTGCCATTTTGCTTTAAATGAGAGAGGCTTTTGTCAGAAGCTAGACACAAAATCGTTCCTATTGTAGGATTCTGTTTATGTGACATTCAAGATTGAGTAAAACTAATCTATAATGAAAGAATAGTATTTGGAATAGTGTTTCTTGGTAGGGCTACTGACTTGGGAGGGGCACGATATAACTTTGTAGGACCCCAGAATTGTTTTATGTCTTGATTGGGGTAGTGGTTATGTGATTGTATATGTGTGTAAAAATTCACAAAAGCATACACCAAAAACTCAAACTCACGCCTGCCATTGACTAGGAACCGACTCATAGATGACTCTCCAGCAGCTGTCAATCATATGGATGGGAGGAGATTGTCCATCTTTCCCCGACAGAACCACTGGAGAATCTGAACTGCCAGAGAGGTACTACGTTTGAGCTGGCAATGCAGAGACAGTGCCACCAGCTATTGTTGTTTGTTACGTGCCATAGGGGTTGAACTCATACCTGATCCTAAAGTGGGTTTTCAGAGGCTATTTATTAGTCATAAAGGAAGAGACTGCCCATCTTTCTCCCATGGAGCAGTGGGTGGATTCAAACCTTTTACCTTCACATTGGCAGTATGTTCAAGAAAACAAAAACCTCACCCTCACTGCGGCTGAGTCAGTCCTGATTCAGAGAGACCCTCCATCAGGTTTCTGTGGCTGTAAATCCTAAAGGGAGGAGATGGCCATCTATCAGCAGAGCTGCTGGTGGGTTCAGACCTCCTGAGTGTGGATTCCCACAGCCCGAGTCGCAGCCCTGTAGTTAGCAGTTCAACCCCTGTGGGCTAGGCCGCTAGAGCTCAAGTATGTACTGTTAATTCAAATCCAATTCAGAGGCAGGATGGCAGTCTAGAAACACTGATTGGATAAAACAGTGAAGAGGATAGAGAAACTAGTGGAGGACAAGACGTGTGCTTTTTCTTCTATAAAGGTGTAAGCCTCGGGGGAGTCTGGAACAACTGCCAAGTTGCCATTGAACCACATTAGCTCACAGCAACCCCTGGATCCTCCGAGGTAGAGCTCTTTTCCCCCCTCTGGGTAGACTCTAACCTCCAACCTTTTAGCCAGTAGCTGAAAGCACATTAACTGTTCCCATCACCCAGCAATCTGGCAGATTTCTACCGCTGGATCCCTCTAGTAGGGTGAGGGGACTAAAAGTGAGAGCAAGTACTTCCGTATCTGCTGCGTTTGTACGATTTGACTCAATTTACCAGGTGTTCCCTCCCCATTCCAGTGCTGGCTTCTCACCGTCCCCAAGCCTCTGGCCCTGCTTCTTTGAGCCCATGTATTTATCCGGAGTATATGAGGGCAAACCTGGGCTTCACTTCTGAGTTTAGGTGATAGACTTTGTAATAGAAGGAAGGCTGTGAATCAGTCAGGACCACTGTTCATGGATCCATGTGTGTTTACGAACATCCCACCCAGCAAACTGCTCCCTGGAGCCCAGCAAGGCCAAGTGTCTCTGCCTGAACAGAACCCTGTGCAAGGCGCCATCTACAATTATGTGTGTGAGCAGAGCAGACTGGAAGGAGAAAGAAACAGGTGGGGAAAGAGGCAGATGACTCAGGGCTGCCACCAACCCTCCTCCCGATCGCCCCCCTCCCTGAGAGGTCAAGTCACTAACTGGCCTTCGCAGGCTCTTGTTACAAATGGTCCAGGAGGCTGATTCCAGTCACACTTCCAGCCAGGCGAATGAACTCTTGCTCTGCCCCCTCTTTAATATGGATGTGACACCTGCAGGCTACAGCATGTCGCACTGTGAGAATTATTCCTTCATTAAAATGCAGGAGCTGGAGTTTTGCTAAAAATACTGCTCTCTGGGGCACTTGTCACCAGGGGACTCTGTGGCTACTTTCCTCACCTCTCAGCCCCCCAAGCAAGTTCCCACACCTGCTGGGTCCCTCCTTTATGCACTTGATATGTTGTCCTAACCTTTATTCCAGTCTCTTCAGAAAAAGAAAGCTCCTGTATCTGTTTTTCGGGTAGGTAAACAGGCTTGCTCTGGATCCCTCTGCTACATCCACACATTAACCTTGAAGCAAGAGTGTGCACCTTGCCTTTTCACCAACTGTCTCATCCTCATACCAATCCTGAGGAATCATCCCATCTCATTGCTGAGTGAGAACTGCTTCACAGCTGACCCTTCAGAGGATTTTCTGGGGCTGTAAATTGTATAAGAGGAGATTGTCCATCCTTCTTCCATGGAGGTGTTGGCAGCAACTCAGTTCCCTACAAACTACACCACCAGAGCACCCTAAGAAATAGCAGCCGTTATTGTCCCCACTTCACCAGGCCAGCGGCCTGGTCAAAGGTACACAGGAAACTTAAGGGGCAAAGGCATGAGAATTCTGGTCCTAGAACCCACTCAGGGCACAAGTGGAGTGTGCTCTCCCTAGAGCCGCCCACCTTACAAGAGGCCGTCAGCTTCACAAGAAGTTTGTGAAGAATGTTGCACATTTTTCAGAAGAGGTGATGGAGATAATGACCACTGTTAAGGTTTATTGCGTTGATGCTGACTCACGTGGCCCCAGGTATGGATAGAACTGCTCCACGGGGCCCCAAGGCTCTCAGAACACCAGGCCCTGCTCCCAGGCTGCCTCTGGGTGGGTGTAAAGTACCAATCTTTTGGCTAGTCGTTGAACGCTTTACTGTGAAGGTCCACCAGGGATTCATTTCAGGAATGGTCTAACTTCATTTAAAAGAAACTTTGTTGTTGTTGTGTAATGTCAAGTCAGAACTAACTCATAGATGACCCTCCAGCAAGTTTTCAGAGGCAGTTAATTGCACAGGAGAAGAAACTTTAGAGAGTAAAGAAAAAGGGAGAGGTTTGTTTATGGTTAGGAGCAGAGCTAGAAGTAAGTGTCCTGACTCCTAGCACCAGCCCTTTCTAGGGTCCTGGGCCTCTGAGGATCTGGGGACAGACTAGCCTGCTTAGAGCTGAGACACTGTCATCACCAAGGAGCAAACAGGCACCTTCCAGGATGGAAGGTGCTTAACACCTCAATGCCCTGTTCTTCATGTAAGAACTCAGGCCCTGAGAAGCTGGGTGTACTGCCAGCGCCTGGCCCTGGACCTCTGGCCTCAAGCTGATGGCCATTCCACTGGGTCAGCCAAGAATGGCACACAGAACACCTTTCCTGTTATAGCACCCCCACTTCTCCATCAATAAAATGAGGGCCTTAGCCAAGGCTGTAAACCATTCCAGGCCCCAAAGAAACAGGTGGTGCTCCTAAGAGTGGGAGTAAGTCTAGTACAGTGACCAAAGGGCATGGCTTGCAGGTCATCTGGCCTCACTTTACCAACCCGCAACATGTGACCCGGGAAGGCGGTGACACATGGCCACTGAAATCCAGTCAGTTAATGATGGTGACCATGACAAGATCCAGGCCATCCTACCCTAATCTGGAGTTTCCAGGAGGAATTCCTTGTGCTGAGTTCTGATGTCTCATTCTGCTTCCAAACACTCAGAGAGAAAGCTTTTTACAAAGGCTTTTATTGTTTCCCCAGTAATCCCCCAGTATACAAAATCCCACAAAGTCCCACATTTAAATTAAAAATCCCCACACCCTCCAGTCCTGGGGAGTGAGGGCTCCAGGATACCAGGGTATTGGAACTTCTATCCTACTGGAGGTTGGAGACTGGCCAGACACAAACCAGATTCTGGCCCCACCCCAGAATAGCACCATGGTTGGGTGGGGGCAGTGCCTATGCCTCCTGAAAGTACCTCCCAAACCCAGTCAATGAAGGAGACCCCAGGATTCCCCTCTACTGCTGCTATCCCAAGTCTGGGGGCCCTAACATCACCACCTGCCAGCTGTTCCCACTCACTCCTGGCAAGATAGCGGGAACCATCAGAATTCCCAGTTGTGGCAAGAGACTTCAGCCCTGCTGCAGGTTTCTGTCCCTGCCATGTGCTCTGGCTAAGAATGTGAAGTGAGGTGGAGGTCTTGTGGAGTGGTGAGGTATCCAGGAGCAGCAGACAGACGGCTCAGCAGGAAGCCAGGCAGGAGCCCCCTGCCATGAGCCAGCCTCCAGGCTCAGTACACTCCCTATTTCCTTGTCAGTGTTACAGGCGGATGGTGAGAGCCTTCAGGGCGGGGCTTAGCTTCTCATTCAGGGTCTTCAGCATCTAGCCCAGTGCTGACACCCCGTGGATACTCAATAAACAGAAATTATATGGATACATGAAAGGGGTACAATCAAAGCTGTTTCAAGGTCCTGTGGTGGGAAATAGGACAGAGGCTGGAGCTTAGGGTGGGGTGGGGAGGTCGCATCACACACAGACGACCAGTGTGACCAGCACACATTTCCTGGGAGCTGACTGGGTGGAGGGGAAGGTGATATAGGGCACAGCCCAGGGCATCACAGGGAAGACCAGCGTAGGGGCAGGAGGGATGCAGCACGTGCAGCGGCGGGTCTCTGCACACCTTTAGGGGGCTGTGTGTGCCTGATCTGGACACAGTGGTGACGGAAAAGTTCAACTTTGGGGCCAGAGCAGGAGGCAGAAGGGAACAGCCTCCCGAGTCAAAGAGCTGCTGAGGCTGTGGGGCCCTTGTCTGAAAGTTAGGTCTGGGGTTATGATGGGGGAATGCAGGCCTAGACAGCTGAGAGACGATGACTAGTACGTCAGGGCCACTGGAGAAACAAGGCAAGACTTGCATTATGTCTTCAGAAGAATAAGGCAAAGGGTCAGTCTGAATATTGCATCCTTTGGAGGGAAAAAAAAATGTAGGCAGGTGGTCCAGGTAGCATATCAAGTGGAAGAATAAGGTGGCAAGGTGTTCTGTGGCCGTATCCATAAGAAATAAGGCAGCAGGATGGTTGATGTATCGTGTCACCAGAGAAATAAGGCAGCGGGGTGAGTGACTTAGGTGGGGATCGTGTCCACTGGAGAAATGAAGTGGAAGAGCCGGGGGTGAGTCTGTGTATCGCGTTGTTTGAAGAACGAGTAGTCGCAATAGAGGGGGCTTCTTGATGGCAGAGAAAACCCCAGCCTGGGTTCACACAGGGGGCCCTGAACAGCTGGAGAAGGTGGTGGCTCCCGGGTTCTCATGGTCAAGCTATCTCTTGTCCATCATCTGCATTTCAGGAAAGGGAGGAAATCAATATTAAACATGACAAGTTCTAGTCTAGGGCATATAGTGGGTGGGCTGTACTAGAACCCCAGGATCTGGACACAGATTCAGGGCTGGCATTGGGAGGGAGCCTGGCTGTCAGCTCAGCTGACTCTGTGCCAACCACTGCCCTCACAGACCCAGCAACAAGCAAGGAGCTGGGGTTCAGACATAACAGCAGAGGTGCCCGAGGGAGCCTCTGTCTTCACCTTCCATGCTCAATGGTCCCATGGGTCACTCACTTTACATACAGCGACCTCCCAACTGGCCCCTTCTGCTAGAACGGTTTTCCCTTCTTACCTCCCCCTGCCTTGTCCATCCAATCCATCCTCCAAGGCCTGACTCACTTCCCTCCTCTAGCCAGAAATTCTTTCCCAACTGTTCATTTTTACACCAGTCACCCCAAGAATGATGCTGTGGGGGGCTCCCCTTCTCTCTGGCTTCTGAAATTCACACCCCTGGCCTCTCTCCACTCTTGAGCCATGTGGCCCTGCCCCTTCTCTTCCTATTCCTGGACTTCATCTGTTTGCAGGGGAAGTACCCTTGACCACTCTCCCATCCAGGGTCTGCCTCTGAGGTCCTGTTGGCCTGAGACCAGGCCCCAGATGGAACTGGACTGGGAAGCCCACCATTTCATACATCCGGCCACATTCTCCAAAATCCAAACTGGTCTCCATCTGTTTGATTCCTCTACGCTTACATTTTGTCCATAACAATAGGGAGGGTCACTTATCTTCATGCCCCAGGCCCCAAACCAGGCCCCCTTTACCGCCACTGAACATTGACTTGGCCCTGAACATCGACATGGCCGCTGGGACCTGCATCCCAACTAACAGGGGTTCCTCGGTTACTCAGCCCCGTGCCATCTCACAGCGGGGAATCAAGGCCGCTCTCCTGGAGAGTGAAGCTTGGATCACCAGAAAACAACCCCCCAGTCTTCTACAACCCCCCAATTTCTGACACACAGGCCCACAGTCTTATGCACATGTCTTTACCTTCTTTGTTTTCAGAGTGTTTCAGAGGCCTCAGTGCTGCAAAACAAAAAAAAAAAAAAAGGATGGAACACGCTATAAGAGGAGGACCACGGAAGGGGGCAATGCTGGGGGTCAGCAGAGGGGAGAGGGGCAGGAGTGAGGAGGACATGGGGGCTAGAAGGAGAAAGTGCAGGGAGGAGTGGGGAAGGTGGAGGCACCATATCATAGCACCAGGGAAAGAGTCCTAAGTTCCACCTCCCTTTCCAGCCCTCAGTTTTCTGCATCTATAGAATGAACACAATCACCCTGCTCACTAAGGAGGTGCTGCTTCTTTTTGTCATGTACTGTTGAGTTGGCACAACCCACAGCTGACCCTTCAGTGGGTTTTCAGAGGCAGTAAATGCCATGGGAGGAGACTGCCCACCTTTCACCCACAGAGCACCGGGTGGATTCGAACTGAACACCTTTGTGTGGGCAGCTCAATTCCTTACCACTAAGCCAATAGAGCTCCCTACTAAGGCGCTATTGTTGTTGTTGTTGTCATTGTGAAGTGCTGTCGAGTTGCAGGTGACTCATAGTGACCCTATGAAGAAGAGTCCTCAACGCTTGGGTGTCTCTCATCCTCTCTCCAGGTTCACAGGGTTTCCAGAGGCAAGCTATTAAGGAAGTGGATGCCACTCCTCCTTCCAAGCTTGTTTTAATCGGGGAGCTCCACCCCAATCTCTGTCCGCATTGGATAACCAGCCGTTAATGCATTTGACACATCAGTGTCACAGTGTTCAGCCTCACAGCAACCACAAGTGACCACCATATGGCAACCTGTACACCAGGGCTATACGACCTAGAGGAATGTCTGAACAGAAACAGTGAAAGGCCCGAGGGCCACATGGTTCAAATCCACTTGCTGCTCTGAAGAAGGAGGGCAATCTCCTCTTGCCTCTGAAAACCCAGTGAATGGTCAGCAACGGGTCGGTTCCCACTCAACAGTACACAACAACAATTAACGACAGGGATATTTTTCTTAAAAACAAAACAAAACAACTCAGTAAGTTTCTGCTTACACTAAGGCACTAGAGATGTGAAAATGTACAGAGCCCACTCCACAAATAAGTGCAGAGCAGGGAGTTAAATGGGGGACCTGATATATCTACAGGCATCCATAGGTGGGCTGGGCACAGGCATCCATCCATAGGTGGGGCCGGGCACAGACATCCACAGATCGGTCTGGACACAGGCATCATGGGTAAGGCTGGACCGCTGCGGAACCAAATCTGAGCAAATCTCTAAACAGCTCTCTTCTCCTCACTCATTCCTTTCCGACAACACTTCTGCCTCTGAGCATGAAAAATGAGGCCTGATCCCAAGGCTGTCTCCACAATGCCACATCTGGGCACCAGAATTAATTAGCATGATTTACAGCATTCCCAGGTGTCAGTTTTCTGCCATCCTTTCTATGGAGGTAGGGAGGGAACGACCCCAATAGCTCGGTGGGGCCCTACCTCTCCCAGCCCTGAAGGTCCTGGAAAGGGAAGTGGTGGCCTACAGGGCGCCACCACAAAATAATCAGGCCCCACCAGAAGCTGGGCTCCTGCTTTGTCTCCTCATAGCATTAGGTTAGTCTTTGCAAACCACTTTCCTATCCTAAATAGAGCATGAAACCAGTCCCACCATCAGGATAGGGGTCAGACTGACCTTTTCACAGATGGTAAAGCTGAAGCCCAAAATAACAAAGCACATTTCTGCCCAAAGCTATCTGCCCTCTAACTAGAGTGATTCTATCTTTAACCATTTGCCTGAAAACAAGGCTCCAAAGTACTGAGCTGTCACTCAGTGACAGGTATAGGTACTTTACATGCATTATCACATTTAATAATTTACATGTATTACTGTAATTAATGAGCAATGATGTCAGTTTAGAGACTAAGGTGTGCCTGATCCAGGTCATAGCCTTTGCAATTACTTGCTATGCATTGCATCAGAGAGCTGGACAGTGACTAAGGATGACAGAAGAAAAACTGATACCTTTGAGCTGTGGTGCTGGAAAAGAGTACTTAATATACCATGGACTGCTAGGAGAACAAATAGGTCTGTCTTAGGGAGGGTGAAACCAAGTTGTTCCTAGGAAGCAAGGATTTTAAAGCTCTGTCTCATTTACTTTGGTTATTGGACCAGTTCTTGGAGAAGGACACCAAGCTTTGCAGGGTAGAGGGACAGTGCTGGAGAGGAAGACCTCGGATGAGATGGATTGACATAGTAACTGGGGCAATGGGATTAGGTGTACCAGAGGCAGTAAGACTTGCTCAGGACAGGGCAGGCTTCAGAACTATTGTACATAAGGTACTATGAGTTGCAGGTGACTCGATGGCACACAACAACATTGTTTTTAATATAACTCATATGACCTATAAAGATAGACCCTGTTACTGTGCTCATTTCACAGATGAAAAAACAGGAATAGAAAGGTGAAGTGATTTGCCTGAGGCTCCACAGCTTATAGGAAGTGGAACTTGAACTCAAGCTGTCTGACTCCAAAGTCAATGGCCAGGACTGCCCTGGCTTCTGAGTCCACCTCTAGGAAGCCACCAGATTCTGTAATTCAGGGTCACTAGAGGTAGAACTGGCCCTAGTGGGTGGGTAAAAGTAGACAGAAAATGGAGCAAAGGACCACTGGACAAGGAATCATGGGAGCTGGACCTCTAGATCTAACTGTGAGTAAACAGGATTCTCTGTGGCTTGAGAAGCCTCAGGCCAGGCTACATATTTCATTTGAATCTTAAAGCAAATCTATCTTCTTGAGACTGTGGTATCCTCTCTGTTCCTTGTGGACTCTCCCCAGCCCAGAAGGTCAGCTCCAAGCTCAGACTCACCTGTCTTGGATCCTTCTCCATCCCCATCCTGGTCCTCAGCTCCTGGAAGACAGTGAACCAAAAACCTTTTCCGTCTCCTTTTCATCACTGTTACTTCCAACCTGAGAGTGCAGGTCATTGGGACCTGGGCAGGCTTGACTGTGATCCAAATGCTGGGCCAAAGGTCAGAGCTTAAGACCAGCACAGAGCAGAACAGAGCAGAGCAGTGCCCTAGCTCCCACCTGGTGCCCACCATTCAACTAGCAAAGGACCCTTTACTAACCCCTCCACCAACCCAACAACCCAGTCAACCATCACCTCCAACACGTATGTCCATCCATCCATCTACTCATCCCTCTCCTAGCTCACTCAGCTGTTGGTACACAGTTCCTCGTCCTTCTGTCAGCTGACCCATCACTTTCCTTCTTGACATCTGGTCCTCTTCAGTTTCTGATTACTCATCTGCTCTCATGCCATGTTCACCCATCTACACTCCAGTGGAGCCAACTTTCCACCCACCAATGTCCACCCATCCGTCCACCAATCACCAGAGCTAACTCAGCTATCACTAACCTCGGTCAGTGTACACATCCACTAAGGTCAAGTTGCCATCTACCAATTGGCAAAGTGAACTCACACTGATCTTCAGCCTGGTGAAGGTTATCTGCTCCCAAATGCACAGGGTCACAAAGCCACCGAGGCGCCGACAGTTGTGCTGCTCCGCTGCCATGTTCTAAACTCTCCCTCTCTTCACACACAAACTCACCACGTTCCTGGACTTACGCTCACACTTCTTCTCATCTGCAGACCACACTTCTCCCTCGTCACACTTTAGCCTTGCACATCCACCCACTCACTGCCAGTCAACGCTCACAGACACACATATCCTGCTGTATGTGCACAATGACAGACAGGCCCACACTTGCACACACACCCTCTCACTCCAGTCCAGTGTGCACAAACACCCATACTGTCATTTCATACACACTTCTAGGGAGGTCACAGGCAAGCCAGCATGCCCGAGCCTGAACACGTGCGCGCGCACACACACACACACACACACATTCTCACTCACCTGCATTCTCCTCCTCACAGCTTTGTTTGATCTTCCTCCAGCACACAAAGGCCAGGGCCACCAGCAGTGCAACGAGACAGATGGAGAGCCCCACGGTCACCCACAGGGCCTCAGGGGGAAATGTCATGGGCTGTCCTGGGGAGGGATGTGGGGGGAAGAATGAGGAGAGACTGTTGCCTGAGGGTGACACGTGGTGTGAGCAGGGCTGGGGATCTGGCCCTCATGTATGCCGCACGCTCGCACTATGAACAGAGCTCACTTACATTCCCAGCACCCCTTTCCCATCCATCCATATTGCCATGGTGACCCAAACCTGAAAGTTGAAAAGTGACGCTCAAGAACCTTTTATAGCTCTCCACTAACTCTGGAGTATGAGCTGGAGAGAAGGACAGCGGTTGACCTGGGTGACCAAGACTACACGTAAAGACCCCTGAGATCCCAGGATGGGGGGTCCCTAAGGTGGAAAAGAGAATAGAGTCGCAAAAATACTTTGAGGGGCTTATCGGTGTTCACCTTCAGGCTGGTGTCAGTGCCTGGAACACAGGTCAGACTTGACCCCACTCAACCAGCAGAGGTCGGAGCTGGGCTCGGACGTAGGTCGTCAGGCTCCAAGCCAGGACTTGCTCCATAAGCCACCCCACCCCCGCCCCCCAGACAAACACTCTGTCTGAGTCACACCTATGCGGCTATGAGGGCAGCCAGCTTCACTAACCTCCCGCAGCCGTGGAAGAGGCCGGGCCGGTTGCCTCAAAGTCTGAATCCCAGAATGTTCAGACAAGGCACAAAGCTCCCTGACGCAAAATACAGGCCAAGGGCTCCAAAGTAGGCCAGACGTGGTCTCACAGAAACAGGAGGCCGGTGGCGGGGAGAATGAAATTAGGCCGACAGGCCAAAGTTGGATTCTGGTCCACTCACTGCAGGGCACTGGAACTGGGGTCCACAGAACCCCATGGATGTGTTTAGGGGGTGGTGGCAGGAACCCTCAAAGTCTGGATATGGAATAACATGTGTCTGGGAAGAAGGTCCTTAATCATTTCTCTGATTTTCAAAGACTCTCCCGAAGATGCCAAGCTATTCCGTGGCCTGAGGAAAATAACTTCTCTCAAGACCTCAGTTGCATCTGTGAAATGGGCTTTGAACAACGATCTAAACAAAAGCACTTCCTAGAATTCATAATGTCACACATGTGTAAAGGGTGGCTATTGTTTGTGATCAGTAGTTTAAGGAGCTCTGGTGGCCTAGAGATAAGAAGTGGTGTTGAATCCCAAAGGGACATGGTTTGAATACACCATGAGGAGGATTGGCATTTTCTGCCATGCAATTTACTATCTCTGAAAACCCGCTGGAGAGTCAATTATGAGCTGGTTCCAACTTGATGGTGAACAACAAAAACATGAAAAGGTTAGCTACATAAACAATTTAAAACAGCTTATTCTTTTAGGCAGAGCCAATACTCTCCCCACAACCATGCTGATGTCCACGCTCAGCCACCTCAGTCCAGCAAGTCTCCAGTTCAGTCCAGGGTGCAAGTGATATCATCCTTCAGGGCTCCTCAACTCAAACCTCCCCCAAGAGGTTTTTCCCTGACCACTTCCTGGCACTCTCTCCTTCCCTAAGTGCACTCCAGTCCTTGTCTCTCTACCCTGAGTTTCTCTGTTATTTCCTGTGAACAGTGTTTCCATTCCACCAGCAGGCCATGTGCTGCCTCTCCAAAAGGTCAAGTCAACCTCTCAGAGCATCAGGGGGCCCAGGGGAGTGACTCCCATCCAGCAAGCCAGGGCCCAGGGGGTCTTCAGGAAGAGGATGGGGTCAGTTTTAGGGCAGGGGTAAGCAAAGGAACACGGTTAGTTCAAAAAGAAACGTCCAGAATAAGAGAACTGAGCCTTGAACCCCTAGAAGCTGAGTGCTTGAAGCATATGCTCTGGGCTTATAAGGGCCGGGTGAGGCTCCACTCAACAACTTTGTTGTTGCAAAGCAGCAACAAGTCAGTAAGTCCTGAGATTGTGCAGAAACTAGGGGATAGATGATTAGGTGTGATGGCATGAGTGCACAGGTAGAAGAGAAAAGAACCAGACAGAAAGAACCAACTGTCCGAGCCCTGGAGTGCACAAGGTGGTGCCTGGGAGAGCCCAGCTGGCCTAGGGGGAGAGACTGAGGAGTCCACCTGAGCAAACAAGGCTGCACAAGGACTAGGTTCAAACACTGACGGGCTGGGCCTGAGCACGCGCTCAGGGAGGATGCTCTGGTTAGGATAAAAGAAACCAGAGGTTGCGGGACTAGGCAAGTAGGTGACCTCCATCTAGCATTTGGCCACAGGGGGGCAGCAGAGCCAGTCCCAGTTATTTCAAGGCGCTCACCTCTGCTGGAAGGAAGGAGAGTTGCAGAGCAGACAGTGGCCCAGATGAGTGGGGTGTGACTGCCTGGAGAAGCGCTGCTGTCTCTGAGGCTTTCAGAGTCAAGTAGCGCCTGTGGAGGTAGTAATACCTTCCCATCCTCAGGAGAGATTCCACTTGGCAATCACTCCACCACCATAGCCCCAGGCTGCCTTGAGGCTGCCCCCTTGCTCCGCCCTCCTCTCCACATTCCAGGCGTGCACTTTGTCTTCTATTGAAGAAGCACAAGTACCACCTAAGGCGCTCTCAGGAAAGAAAATATTACAAATTATTCTTATCAGCTGGTAAAAGTCCCTGAAGGATTTCTTGTTGGGGACAATTTGAAATATCTGAAAAGTGTGAAAGGGATTTTCAAATAGTCTTTTGATCAGTGTAGCTAAGGTGCTCTGCTGGCATAATGCAAGTTACTTGTTGCCTGCTAACCAACAGGTCAGCAGTTCCAATCCACTAGCTGCTCTGTGGCAGAAAGATGGGCAGTGTCCTCCCAGAAAGATAGATGGAATCTTGGAAGCTCAATGAAGGGCCACTGAGTTGGAAGCACCTCGATAGTTGTGAGGGTCTGTTGTTGTTTTGGTGTCTAAATTCCAGCTCAAGGTCTGATTTGGGAAAATGTATCCTTCCTGGCTCTCGGTCAGTGGCCTCACCTGTGATGGTGACGGAGCCATGGGCGTCCTGCTGAAGCACGCGGTTGCGCACCAGGCAGCTGTAGGTGCCATTGGCGCTCAGCACCACCCTCAGCACGCTGCGCACGTCGAACAGACCCTGGTCGTTGGCCATCTGCGACGTCGTCACATTGCTCGTCAAGGGCACGCCCTGAGCATCCTGCCAGAACACCTCGGCCTCGGGGTAGCCCCGGTAGCTGGAGCACGTGATGGTCACCGTGTCTCCAGGTCGCAGGTCCTTGTTGGGCTCCAGAGTCATACTGGGCTTCGAGTAGGGGGCTGCAGGAGGGCAGAGGGCACGAGTCAGGGTTGGACAAGGGGCAAGGGAAGGGAGGTAAAAGAAGAGGGGTCTGTGTGTGCAGGGTATCAGCACTGGGGTTTGATCTAGGGGGCTCAGTGGTGGGTGAGCTGTGAATGTAGGATATCTGAGGGGTGCAGGGTGCCGTGGGTGTTCCTTCTCACCATTCCCTACCTTGCACTCACCTGCCACCTGCAGGCTGACTGCAGCACTGCCAAAGTCCCGGATGCTCACAAAACAGGTGAAGCTGCCCTCATCTGCCACGCGCACGCGCTGCAGCCTCAGGGACGCGTTGCCCTGGGCCAGCAGGTCCGGGAAGAGGGTGGTACGATTGGCATAAGCACTGCCCTGGTCGCGGCCCTCAGCGAAGCTGTGCACCAGCTGTTTGGTGTCTGTCAGCTGCCAG
>NW_006399816.1:8293022-8325960 GCF_000299155.1 Elephantulus edwardii
GCTGAAATATGTCAATTGGTATACCATCTATTCCTGGGGCCTTATTTTTTGCTATTTCCTTCAAAGCAGCTTGAACTTCTTCCTTCATCACCATAGGCGCTTGCTCATATGTTGTTTCATTAAGCAACAACAACAAAAAAATGACAGCACGAAATCCTATGGAGTCGTTTTTCTCTGTCACACATGGGACTGCTAAGAGTTGGAGCTGATTCAACAGCAATATGTTTGGTCACCTGTGAGACCATTATCTTATCAACTTAACGCCAGTAGAGCTGCCCCACAAAGTTTTCAAAACTGGAATCTTAATGGAAGCTGACTGACACCTCATTCTCCTGAAAAGCCACTGGCGGGGTCAAACCACTGACCTTTTGGTTATCAGCCAAGCACTTAACCGTGTGCCATCACGGCTCCTTGTATATGTTGCTATGTGGCGTTGAGTCATTTGCGACTCATAGTGAGCCTATGTACAATAGCTCTGAACCCTGCTCTTGAGCCATCCTCATTGTCTCTAACACACATACCCCAAATCAATCCATCTCATCGACAGTCTTCTTCTCTTGCACTGTCCCACCAACCTCCCAAGGATGATGTCCCTCTCCAAGGACTGGTCCCTCCTTTCAACATGCCCAAATTATGTCAGACAGAGCTTAAAAATCTTGCCTCCAAGGAACAGCTTGGTTTCACCCTCTCCAGAACGATGTGTTTGTTCTCCTAGCAGTCAATGGTATCTTCAATACTCTTCTCCAGCACCACAGCTCCAAGGCATCAATTTTCCTATCATGCTTAAGTCACTGTCCAGCTTTCTGTTGCATAACAAGTCATTATCAAGACCATGGCCTGGTCAGGTGCATCTTAGTCTCCAGACTGACACTGTTGCTTTTCAGGACTCTGGAAAGGTTCCTCCCTGATAGCAGACTTTCCCAATGCAATTCGTCTTTTGATTTCCTGATTGCTGGTACCAAGAGTGTTGACAGTGGAGCCAAGCAAGTTGAAGCTGTTAAACAATCACAATCTCTTACCAGTTCTTATCACACCAGTTTGTAGAAAGCATTACATGAGGGGAAAGGGGCCAGGGTGGGAGGTGGATTAATTTATTCTGGAGGGGCAGGAGGCTTAGCAAGGACTTCCTAGAAGTGGAGTAGTTTCAGTTGTTGAGAAGAGTAAAGTCACTGAGGAGCAAATTCCAAGAAGACAGGTCCCCCGGAAGAGGCTGTCAGGAGACGAGGGGGTTGGAGCTCTAGCTCCAGGAATCAGGGCTTGTTTTCACACACGATGGGAAACTGACATACACCCCTTTATTCCAATTTCAACTGTCCTCATATCCTTGACACTACTCAGAGATAGCCCCAAATTCACTCCACACTCAGACAGGCAATCCCGGGGGGCTGTGACTAGATTATCTAATAAACAAGGTACACCAGCATCCAGTTATGCTTCCCTGCCAACCTGCAGTGCACGGTCTCGAGTCCCCCCACATCAAAGATGCAAAAACCCTGGGAAATTGCTCACCACAGTTGAGCAAGTAAACACAATTAAGCCCTTGCGGTCCTTGTTCAATGCAAGCCAGTGCATACCACCACGCTTATTAGTTAATCCACGTCTGCCAGGGCCAGAAGACAAATCCATTTAAAGCAGATTATCACCTCCCCACCTGGTCTGAACTTCAGTTCCTTCTTTCTTTGATGAGAAAGCAGAGTATAAGCTGAGCAGATACTCTGTCTTCAGCTGTTTGGGGGACTTTTTGTTCTACAACCTTTATTCACTAGGGATCCTAAACTGGCTCCTACGCCCACTTTTCGGTGAAGAAACTATCCTAAAAGATGCTGGTGAGCTCAGCTCCTGCCTCAGACCTCAGCATGTGACCAGACCTGACTCACTGGAAGGAACCTCGTTCTTGCTGACTTTCACTTAGTGGTTGGCTAGGGAATGGATCCGTGAGCCAAACTGCTCCCAGTCAGAGACTTCCCCAGAGCTTTTCTGCTGAAGTTATCAGAAAGAACTCTTGTTTAGGCTCCAAAGCAGAAGGGTATGGTCCAGGGCTGTGAGTAATGAATATACTAGCTCAAGTAATCTAAGAATTGACCAAAATTCAAACAGTGGATGAAATGAAAGAGCAGAGCTCTATAAATACGTCCTAAACTCCTGGATACAGCTATGCCTGAAGCACTCTATATATCTAAACTTCTTAGATACTTTAGCTAATCATTTCTGCCCCTCCCTCAAGCCAGTTTGACATGCTGTGCATCGGAAAGCTGGACAATGACTAGGGATGACTGAAGGAGAATTGATGTCTTTGAGCAGTGATGCTGGAGAAGAGTATTGAATATACCATGGACTGCTAGGAGACCAACAGTAGTTTTGTCCTGGAGAGGATGAAACCAGGCCATTCCTTGGAGGCAAGGATTCTGAAGCTCTGTCTGACATACTTTGGAGATGTTGCAAGAAGGGATGAGATGGGATGGATTGATTCAGCAACTGGAGTAGTGGAGGTAGGTGTGTCAGCGACAATAAGGTTGGCTCAAGATGCAGTAGAATTCAGAGCTATTGTAATAGGGTCGTTATGAGTCACAGGTGACTTAACAACACATAGAACCAGATTTTTATTTCTTGCAACTGGAAAGAATCTTCAAATATATATTCATTAATGCATGCAGTAATTTGTTTAACTAGTTACGTAGTGCCTTTGGCAGGCACAGGGTATCTCTGATGGCATACTCCACAGGAGTTGCACTAACAACTCAAAGGCTGTCCATTTCTGGAGGTTCGAAACCAGCAGTGGCTCTGTGGGAAGAAGGTTGGCAATCTCTTCCTGTGTCATTTACAGCCTTGTGAACCTGCTAGAGGGTCAGCTATGGTTCAGTTTGAACTTGATCTTCGCAATTACTTGCTATGCTTCAGAGGGTTGGATAGTGACTAAGGATAAAAGAAGAAGAATCGATGCCTTCAAATTGTGGTGCTGGAGAAGAGTCTTGGACATACCATGGGCTGCCAAGAAAACAAATAGGGTCTGTCTTGGAAAGTGCAAAACCAAGTCTCTCCTTGGAGGCTAGGATTTTGAAGCTCCATCTTACATACTTTGAGGATATGGCCAAGAGAGATCGGTCCTTGGAGAAGGACATTATGCTCAGAAGGGTGGAGGGACAGCACAGGAGAGGAAGATCCAGGATGAGATGCATTGATACAGTGACTGGGGCAATAGAAGTTGGTGTGCTGGAATTAGTGAGACTGGCTCAGGACAGGGCAGGTTTCAAAGCTGCTAAACACAGGGTCATGATGAGTCACAGGTAACTCGACAGTACATAACAAAAACAACAACTTAGCAATACCTCAAAGAAAAGGTAACCCCAAATCTGAACATCGAAGAGCAACTCCCCAGGTAGTTCAGCTGGGAAAGAATATTCCAGGCCGAGGGAGAAGTTGTGCAAAGTATTGCAGTAGGAAACAGCTGGCAGGGTGGAGGAATTGCAAGCAATTGCACATGGAGTTGGGACCTGAGACACAAGATTGTGGTTACAGAGGAGAAAATGAAAAGAAGGCAAGGGCTGGAGCACCAAGGGCTTTGTTTGAATTTTCTTAGTAGGTGATGAGAAGCAAAAGTTTTTCAATAGAGGAGTCAGTCACATTCAAATATTAAGTATATCTCAACTTATTGTACTTTCTTTGATTACATTTAACAGGTACTATTTTCACACATTGAAGGTTTATAGTGATACAACACTGAACAAGTCTATCAGGGCCTTTTATCCTACAGCATGTGCTCGATGTCACATTTGGGTTCTTCTCACAATATGTCAAACTTTCCCATCATGCCATTATACTAACTCAACAGACTACCAAATTTGCTAGACTATCAAACTTGCTGCTGACTTGTGACAACACTCCATCGAGTTTCTGAGGCTAAATATTCACAGGTGCAGATTGCTTCCTCTCTGACAGAGCAGCTCGTGGATTAGAACCACTGACCTTTCAGTTGGTAGCCTCACACACATCTACCTACCACCAGGATTCTTTCAATAGACTATGTTGTTATTGTTGTTATGTGCCATGAAGGGAGTCAGAACCAACTCATAGCTGACCCTCCACTGGGTTTTCAGAGGCTGTAATTCACCTAGAAGGAGACATTTTCCCAAGGAGTAGCTGGTAGATTCGAACCTTCTGCCTTTGGCTTGGTAGCAGAACTCCTTACCACTGGGTCAACAGAACTCCCTGAATAGACAGTAGTATAATGTAAATATAACCTTTATGTGCACTGAGAAGGGGAAACGTTTGTCTGACTCATTTTATTGCAATGCTGGCTTTATTGTGGTGGAATCAATGAACCGGAAATGAACCCACAGGATCTCTAAGGCGCACCTGTATTGCTAAGCTCATCAAGTATTTGACGAATGGATGGATTTATAACTTAACCCTGCCAGGAAAGTTTGGATTTTGAAGGAAGATGCTTAAAACAGGCAATGGTTTACTCAAAAAGAAGAAAGAGGAAACAGAATTTCTGGTGATTTTTGTTTGTTTTAATATGGCCCCCCTCCTGAAGCTGTTCAGAATACCCTACACCATTTGTGGGGGCTTCACTGCTGGTCCTGGACAAAGGCTCAACTCAGATGGAAGTCAGTGAAGGATTTCTGTATGGAACAGAGAGTATTTCAGGCTCTGCAGTCTTTGTTAGAAGTGCTCACTCTGCCATTGCAACAGCCATAGAAAATGCACAAATGAACAGGCAGGGCTGCACTCTAATCAAAATGTACTTATGAACATTCATATCTGAAATTCACACAATTTTCAGATATGAAGTTATTTTTCCCTCATTTTTGTTGTTAGGTGCTTTCGAGTCAACTACAACTCACAGCAACCCTACAAATAACAAATCTGAACCAATTCTTCACTCTCTGCATGACCTTCCACTGTCACAGTCACTGTGTCAATCCATCTTGTTGAGGGTCATCCTCTCTTTCTCTGACCCTTCACCTTTCCCAGGATGATGTCTTTTTCCAAGGCTTTGTCCCTCCTGATAGCATGCTCTAAGTATGTGAGAAGAAGTTTTATCATTCATGCCGCTAAGGTGTGAACAAAAACCAAAAACCATCCTTCTCTTAATTTGTAGATTATACAAAAACAGGCAGCAGAAGGTTTGTCCCTTGGGTCACAGTTTGCAGAAACCGGCTTACAGCACACTCATTTACAGAAGCACTTGGCTGCTAGCAGAAAGAAAGGTTACCAGTTTGAATCCATCCAGCAGATCCACAGAAGAAAAGCCCTGGTGATCTGTTCCCATAAAGATTCAGCTTCTGAAACCTCACAGGGCAATTCTATTCTGTTAGTTCATGTCACACAACAACAACAACAAGAGTTTGCATAAGTTAGTTTAAAGAATATCAGTCTCAAAGACACCCAGCAGAGGCTATTCATTGCCACAATTTTGGCAGTAGAAAAAAAATTGGAAACAATATGCACCTAAAAGGTTGTATTGCTGTTAGATGCCACCGAGTCAGTCCCAACTCACAGAACCCCTACACAGAACAGAATGGAGAGAACTGTATTGTTGTTAGACACCACTGAATCCGTTCCAATTCACGGCACCCCTTCACAGAACAGACTGGAACTCTGTCAGATCCTGGTCGACCTCACAATCTCTGCGGAGCTCAATGCTGCAGCCATTGTGTTCATCTGTCTTCCTCTTCTCTACTGACCCTCTACCAAGTATGATGTCCTGCTCCTGATAATATAGTCAAAGTATATGAGACAAAGCTTTGGCATCCTCGCTTCTAAGGAGCATTCTGGCTGTACTTCAACCAAGAAAATGAACTACGACATATCTACATAATGACATAACACACCCAAAACATTGAGACCATTGAGTCGATTCCAACACTTAATAACCTTACAGAAAATGTTTAAAATAAAAAACCTAATTGTTGTCAAGTCAGAGATGACTCATAGCTCCATTACATTTTTTGACACTGTTATCGCACAGGAAGAGACTGCCCATCTCTCTCTTGGGGAGCTGCTGGTGGATTTGACCCACCGGAGAGGCACAGCCTTTGGGTTACCACAGACTATACTAACAGAGCTCTCTGCCAAGCCTGCTGTTACAGTGGCTGATATGTGCTATCAAGTAGGAACCAAATCATGGCTTATCCCTCCTGGGGGTTTTCAGGTGCTGTAAACCACAATGGAGAAGACCCTCTGTCTATCTCCCTTGTAGCAGCTGGTGAATTCAAATCCCCTGTCTTTGGGTTGGC
Organism: Elephantulus edwardii; assembly: GCF_000299155.1. Classification (NCBI taxonomy): domain Eukaryota; kingdom Metazoa; phylum Chordata; class Mammalia; order Macroscelidea; family Macroscelididae; genus Elephantulus; species Elephantulus edwardii. The sequence goes on from NW_006399816.1 coordinate 8,299,262, forward strand.
TATACGACTCCTTACTACTAAGCCACCAAAACTTCCATGTAGGATGTAATAGAACTATTAATATAGTTCTTAAATAGAACTTGAATACAGGCTAAAGGCTTGAATTCACCACTAGCTCTTCAGGAGAAAGGTGGGCAGTCTCTGCCTATAAGGACTTGTTGTTGTTGTTGTTGTGTACCATCAAGTTGAAACCAACCCACAGCTGACCCTCCAGTGGGTTTTTCAGAGGCAGGGAATCACATGAGAGAGGAGGCTGCCCATTTTTCTCCCACAGAGCAGCTGGTGGATTTGAACCTGTACTTTAGGGTCGACAGCTTAACTCTTTACCACTAAGTCACCAGAGCTCCCTCACATGGACTGAAAGTCTTAACTTGATAAAAGGTCACCGTGAGTCAAAACCAATTTGACTGCACTAAGTTTGCATTTTTTAAATCTTCATGGAAGCAGACCGTCGCATCTTTCTCCTGTAGAGCTATCTACTGGAGATTTCAAAGCACTGACCTTTCAGTTATCAGTCGAGAGTTTTAACCTGTGACACCAGGTTTTAACCTGTGACTTGAAATAGTATACAGCTCTTGAGAAAGATGTACATCACTTAAGAGGTAAGTTTAAGACATAGTATAGAGTGAAATAAAATATGTTGAGAAGATATATGATCTCATTTAAAATTTGTATCAACAAAAGACAAAGTCACATGGTCACCTTGAGACCACCCAGGTATAGCCACCTATTTCTGTGCATCACGTGTATTGATTATAATGCTCAATGCGGGTCTTCCTTCTCCCGCACTCAACCCTCCGTGAACTGTAGTTCCTTACTCCCTCTGCTGTATTCTCACTTCCTTGCAATTTCCTTTTTAAATTATTTCATCCACTTTCATTGCTTTAAATATCATTTAGTATATACTGGCAACTGCCAAATTTACTTCCCTTCACCACTACTCTCACCTGAGCTCCAAACTGAAATCCAACTGTCTCATGAACATCTCCATCTGAGAAGCTCACATGCTTCTTACTTTTAACACATTCAAACTCTGGATTCTCCCCCAAACATGTTCCTCCAGCCAGTTCTTGACTCTTCCTAACGGTGTCACTACCTCCTGTGTTGTTGTTGTTTACCAATGAGTCGGAGCCAACCCATCACTGGCCCTCTCGCGGGTTTTCAGAGGCAGTTAATTGCATGGCAGGAGACTGCCCATCCTTCTCCCATGGAGCAACTGGTAGATTTGAACTGCGTGCCTTCGGGATTGCAGTGCAGCTACCCTGTTCATTCAAACCAGAACCTTGGGTCTCTCTCACCTCCACCATGCACCACCAAGAACAGTCATTCCAAATCACCTTACCAAACCCAACCCACAGCCACTAAGTCAATTCTGACATAATAACCCTTTATCGGGTTTCCAAGACTATAAATTTTTTCTTAATCCAAAATTGTGTTTATTGAGATAGCTTCCCATTAATTTTGTTTCAGCGTGTTTTTCTTAATGCTGCTTCCATCTGAAGGTGCTTCCTTTAGTAAGCCATGTTTTCCTCCTATAGGCCGATAGAGAACACTGGCGCAGCCAACACACAAAATGTTTATGTACGGCTGAAGACTCTGGTGATTTTATAGCATCCTGGGCATTGCACATCCATGAAACAGGGATTCAGAATCTGCACCAAGCACTTCTTTTTGTGTTTCCTCTTTTCCTGTCCTGGAGAGGGATGAAGGAGGACCTTTGCGAGAGGCATGTTCGCATGTGGAGGTCACGCTGGAAAGTCAAGACTATAAATCTTTATGGGAGGAAACTGCCCATCTTTCCCCAGCAGACCGGCTGGTGGGTCCAAAGCCTACACACTACCCTCAATTAGTCTGCACACTACAGCCTGAAGGGCAAACGCAGCCCACTATTTGTTTGTGTTTTGCTCACCAGTTAAGACATGGCTTTAAACGGTTGCCTTTTTTTATCATTAAACTTTAAACTTTTTTCAAATGGAGGGTAGGGACCAAAGCAAGAATAGTATTTCATGACATGAAAACTATATTAAATTCAAATCCCAGTGTCCGTTAATAAACTCTTACTGGAACACAGCCTTACTCTTTAACTTAAATATAGTAACTAATTTTTTTTTCTTTCTTTTTTTTTAAGCAGACAAGCACAAGTCACGATTGTGGTTAGAAAATGACAGCCTGGAAAGGGAAAGGAACAGGTAGGGAATGGGGATGTCATTAAAAAAAAATGGTACCCCTTAAACTGAGGTGCCTAAAGGATCTTGGTCTGTTTCAACTCAAGTGGATTCAGAAGATCAAAAGTGATCTGGGATAGGGGTGGGGGACTGTTTGGTAACTGGGGTGAAGGGATTGCCCTTCCCCTGCTGGGATCCCCCAAGCCTCTCCAGTCTGGCAGAAAGGGGCAGCCTGCAGCCCTCACAGGGCAGGTCTAGGGCTGCCAGATGCTCTGGGCAGGAGGTTGGAAGGGGCTCACCAGGAAGGCTTGCCCTCCAGGGAGAGGAAAGCACTGCCCCCTCCACAGTTTCTCAGCCAGGGCAGAGCGGTCCTTAACCTCCTCATAGCAGTTCATTTGTATTTTATGACTGATTTTATTGCTGGTTTTTTTATGCTGCAAGGGCAGAGTAAAGGAAAGAGACTTCACATTCTTCAAAATCTAAAATATTTACTATCGAGCCCTTTATTGAAACAATGTGCTGACCTGGTTTATCTTTACTGTTTCTCTGCTTCTCTCCATCACACACACACCACACACACACACACACACACACACACACACACACAGTAAGAGTAAGAAAGAGAGAGTAGCCAGAAGGTTTTAAAAAAACAAACTGAGGTTGGATGGAGGGGTGGGTAAAGGAAAGGGGAAAGATCCAGTGTGAAAAACAACATATATGAACTTTGTAAGTAAAACCAGTACAAAATAAAAATTTTATTAAAAAAAGAAACATCAATAAAAATAAACTGCATCACATCACTACCCCCTTCCCCACCCTAAACATTTACTGCCAGGGCTGTCATTTCATGTGGAGGACAAAACCACATCCCACAGAGCCTTGCCTGTACCACCAGCCTCTTCTCACCTCTGTACCCTCTGCTTCCATAGTGAGAGACTCCTAGTGGCCTAGTGGTAAAGAGTTGTGTAACCAACCCAAAGGCAGGTGGTTCGAATCCACCAGTTTCTCCTCAGGAAAAAAATGAGCAATCTCCTCTCAGATGATTTACAGCCTCAGAAAACCCACTGGCAAGTCGGCTATGAAGGTCCCATAGTGAGCTTCTCAGGTTCCTACAACAGATTTTCTCTCCTGCCTCACAGGGTCCTTCCAAAACAGTGCGTCCTTGCATGATGACACTGGTAACAGCTCTTCATCTTTAGGGTCACTGGAGCAGAAGAGCTAGGAACCTGATAGTGAACCCAAGCAGGAGGCGTGGGGATAAGAGCAGAAATCTACTTGTGCTTTCTTGATACACATCTGTAAACTGGCTTATGAGCCTGCAATTTTTTTTTCAACAAACACAAGAAAAAAGCAAAACCACAACATCAGAGAAGAGACCTGGCTCCACCATTAACTTGTGAGGCCCCCCAGACAAACGTCCTTGTTCTCTGAATCTTTGTCTCTTCAGCCTGGCCACTGCTCCATGCAGTGGACACAATCACATGCTGGAGGGGTGTAGCCAAAAGAAGCTTCAGGAAAGAAAAGACTATGGAGTCAGAGAGGTAAGTTCAAATCTTGACTCCGTCCCTTCAGGTGTGACTGTAGGGAAGTATCTTCTCTCAGTCTCAGTTTTCTCATTTGAAAATTGAGATAAAAAACCTTATCCCTTTAGGGAGGGAGCTCTGATGACTTAGTGGATAAGGAGTTGTGCTGCCAAGCCAAAGGCAGGTGGTTCAAATCCACTAGCAGCTCCACAGGAGAAAGATGGACAATTTCTTTGTGATTTACAGCCTCTGAAAACCTGCTGGAAAGTCACCTATGGGTTGGTTCTGACCCAACAGCCCATCACCACAATAACTACTTTGTAAGGAAGGCGCACTGGTGGCACAGTGGGTAAAGGCTCAATTGCTAAACAAAAGAATAAGCTGTTCAAACCTACATACAGCCTTAGGAAACTGTCTTACAGGGTTGTTGCTGGGTAACATCAAGTTAGAACCAACCCACAGCTGACCCTCCAGTGAATTTTCAGAGGCAGGAAATCCCATGAGAAGAGACTGCCCATCTTTCTCCCACAGAGCAGCTGGTGGATTTGAACCATGCACCCTTGCACTGACAGCACAATTCCTTACCACTAAGCCACCAGAGCTCCCTATCTTACAGGGTAGTTGTTGTTTACCATAGAGTTGGAACCAACCCATAGCTGACCCTCTAAAGGAGGAGATTGCCCATCCTTCTCCCACAGAGCAGCTGATGTGCCTTTGAGATTTCAGCACAGTTTCTTGCCACTAGGCCACCAAAACTCTCTGCTTTATAGGATTATTATTACATGCTGTTAAGTCGCCTGCAACTCATAATGACCCTATGTACACAACTCTGAACCCTGCTCTATCCTGAGCCAAATTTATTGTCTCTGACACATCTACTGCCATTACCCTAGTCACTGAGTCAATCCATCTCATCATCTTTCTTGCGCTGTCTCTCTCCAAGGACTGGTCCCTCCTTGCAACATGCCCAAAGTATATGAGATGGAGCTTCAGAATCCTTGCCTCTAAGGAGCAGCCTGGCTTCACCCTCTCCAGGTTGAAACCGTTTGTTCTCCTAGTAGTCCATGGTATATTCATTGCTCTTCTCTAGTACCACATTTCAAAGGCCTCAATTCTCCTTCTGGCATCCCTAGTCATTGTCCAGCTTTCTGATGCATAGCCTGTAATGGTGACGACCATGGCCTGGATCAGGCTTATAGGTAGGTCAGTCAAAATTAACTCAAAAACAAGGGGTTTTTTTTTGTTGTTGTTGTTGTTTACCATTAAAGGATGATTACAGGACTGAATAAAGTGAATACATCCGAGCTGACCTAATGTGTACTTTAAGGAGCTCTGTAAATGGGCAAAGACTAGGGAGAAAGGCAAGAAGGGTCTCCAGGGTCCCCCAGGAACAGTCTTGCTCATGGCTTTACCCTTTCCTGGTAATGTGAGTCAGTCTGAGTCTTTTGTATTCACGACTGTTCACTGGGCCCCATGCCCCAGCCCCGTGATTCCACTTAAGAGAAGAAATCAATTCTCCCTCTCAAAGTGATTTCTGGGGAGTCAGGCCAGCAGTATACCATCAGGGTCAGCCTGGAGGATGGTCCAAGGCCTTTACAGAATCCCCACTTGTTTCCTTTAAGGTTTTAAGGACAAAGAAGAGAGGACAGCAGGACAGAGCTATGCTCTGGTCTTCCTGAGCCCACTGTCCCTACCACATCCCCTCTCCCCACACTGAGGTCAGGGCATCAGGACCCAAAAGAAGCAAAACCACAGCGAACTGGTGGGACTTTGATTGCAGCAGCTGGCCTACTGTTAACACCCCTTCTGATTGGGGAGGAGGGCTACTCAAATTGCGTGTGTATCTTCTGAGTACCCGACAGCCATTTAACAGGTGACAATGAGAACTAGAGGTCTGTGCAGACAAACAGACAGATACATATACACTTTAATTAAGGCATGCTGTCGTTGTTATATGTGACCGAGGTTGTAAATTACACATGAGGAGACTACCTATCTTTCCCCTCCTCAAACAGCAATGGTAGATTTGAACCATCTGCCTTTGGGCTGGAAGCACAGCACATCACCCACTAGGCCACCAGAGCTCCTTCAATGACAGTATGAGGTTGTTGTTTTTGTTAGATGTCATCAAGAAGAATACAACTCAAAGCAATTCTGTGAAGAACAGATCTGAACCCTGTCCTATCCTGCACCATCCTGATCATCTCCAGCTCCTACTGGCCCTACTGTTGCCACATCCTTCGATATCCGGGTTCCCCAGCATACACTCCAGTACTTCCCCTGGGGAGCTCAAATTCCTGGAGCTAGGCTGACCTGATTGGTGACCTGGAACCCCTAATTCCCAAACATACTCTGCCTCTCTGCTCCACAATTCCCCAACCACACATGCTTCATTCTCTACTCTTAGTGGGTTTCTTTCCCTCTAACATACTCTGTGCTGAGAAGATGAGCTCATGGCTAAAGGCATTAAGGAGGCAGAAGAGGCACCCATTCCCTGGGCTACAAAGAGTTTGAGAAGGAGAATGGACGGCTAGCTGGGGGCTCTGGTCAGGACTGGAGGCTGTAGGAGAACCTGCTGGAGAGACCAATGGGGTAAGAATCCTCAACTACAGCCCCATTGGGCTGCAAGCATCTGGGTCAGCTAGGGTAGGTAAGTCTTCTCTCAGCTCCCCCAGTGACTCTTCCGTGCCCTCTCCGTGGGAGGAACATTGGAACACCTTGCCAGGTTCCAGAACGATGGTCCTACTGCTTGCCTGCTGTGTGTCTTTGAGTTTGCTGCTTGCCCTTTCTGAGTCTCAGCTGGAGTCCTTGGATTTTGCAAACGATTAACACACTTGGCCTTTGACTGAAAGGCTGGAGGTTCAAATCTACCTTGAGTTGCCTCAGAAAAAAAGCCTGGCAATCTCCTTTCTTAAACCTAGCCACTTTGGCGACAGATCTACTCTGACACGCCTGAGGCCGCCACAGGAGTTAACTGACTCTAGCTGCTAAGGCACTTCTTCTTGTTGTTGTTGTGTACTATCGAGTGGGAACCAACCCATAGCTGACCCTCCAGCAGGTTTTAAGAGGCAGTTAATCGCATGGGAGGAGATTGCCCATCCTTCTCTGGTGGAGCAGCTGGTGGCCTCAAACAGCATGCCTTCGGGATTGCAGTACAGCTTCTTGCCACTAAACCACTGAGCTCCCTACTAAAGCAACTACAGCATCATTTTACAATGACACTAGTGATACCCAGCCTCATGGGACTGCTTTCTCTCATTGTTGTCAAGTAGGAGCTGGCTCAAAGCTGACCCTCCAATGTGTTTTCAGGGAGCTGTAAATCTCATGGGAGATGGCCATCCTTCTCCCTTGAAGCAGCTGGTAGATTCGAACTGCTTACCTTTGTGTGGGCAGCACAATTCTCCACGCACTAGGCCGACACAGCTCCCCATAGGACTGCTATGACGCTTAAATGAGACGACGACTATCAAGCATCCAGCACAGCCCCACTATCCAAACCTGACAACCCAGTGCTCACATCTAGAAGCTCACGCTGCAGCAGGACCACAGGCAGGGTGGGAGGACTAGGAAGCAGCACATGTGACCTCTCCCAGATGTTCTCTTGTTCTGAATCAACAAGAAAAATGACCACAACCCAAACCCAAGCCCACTACGGCTGAGTGGATTCCAGCTGGTGGAGGACTCCTGGATGGAGCAGAACTGTCCCACAGGGTCCCCAAGGCTATAAGGCTTTACAGAAGCAGCCTGTCAAATCCTTCTCCCACCGTGCAGGTGGCTGTTGTTGTTGCTGCTGTGTCATAAAGTCAGAATCCACCCATAGCTGACCCTCCAAGGGGCTTTCAGAGGCTGTTAATGACACAGGAAGAAACTGCCCATTCTTCACGAAACTGCTGGTGGATTCGAACCACATTCCCTTATGTTGATGACGAAGTTCCTTAACACTAAACCACCAGGTAGTGGGCTCAAACTGCTAGCCTTTTAGAGAGCAGTTGAGTCTTTAACACTGCAGCACCAGGCTAGAGTTCCTTATCAACATCTTTATTCTAAGTTTCCCATTTTGTGGGACTCTCCCTGCCATTCCTGCCCCGGGGGTGTGGGAAAAGGACACAGGGAGAAGCCTCCACCCAACAAAGGCTAAATCCATGGACAGTGACCTCATCCTCCCAGCCCTCCCTCCTCTCCCTTCACTCCATGACTCAGGCCCACGGGCTTGGCAGCCCGTGTGATCAAAATCCCAGAGGCTGCTTTGATTTGGACTGTTTTTCTGCACACACCACAAAGTTCTCTGTCCAACCAAGAACCAGCTGGGAACAGGCCAGACACTTGTGCTACAACCCTTTCCAGGAGCCTTCGGGTACTGGGGAGTGCTGGCTCCCATCTCTGTGATCACCCTCCAGCTCTGCTTGAGCTCATGTCAAACTCAAACCCTACCCCAAAGGGCGAAGATGGACAAGTCCAGAGAAGGACCACACTTGAGGACAGCAACTTCCCACAGGAAGATTCAGAAGACCACCTCACCAGAACAAGGACACAGCTTCTCCTATGGATTGGAGGGCAACACTTCTCCAACTGTCCTTTTCAGAAATACAAAAGTACCCCAATCTAGGTGCCTGGAAGCTGAGCATCGAAGATACCAGCAAACTTGTTTCTCTGGGGTACCTGGGCAGCATCATAAAGGGACCAGGAGCACAAAAATTAGGTGGGAACTGATATTCCAACACTTTTTCATCCTTCTGTTGTGTAACTTTGAGTTGGAACGAGCCCATAGCTGATCCTTCAGTGAATTCTCAGAGAAGACTCCCCATCTTTCCCTAGCACAGCAGCTGGTGGATTCAAAATGCATATCTTCAGGACTGCAGCATGCCTTCTTACCACGTGGCCACCAGAGCTCTCTTTTCATCTTGAGGCTCGTTTTCATCCTGTTGATGCTGTTGTTATGTGCCATCAAGTCGCCTGCGACTCATACCGATGTTATATGTACAGCAGCTCTGAAACCTGCCCTAGCCTTAGCCAGCCTCACTGCCTCTGACACACCTACCCCCATTACCCTAGTTACTGTGTCAATCCCTCTCATCTGGAGTCTTCCTCTCCTGAGCTGCCCTCCAACTTTCTAAGCATGATGTCCTTCTCCAAGCACTGGTCCCTCCTGGCCATGTGCCCAAAGTATGAGACTGAGCTTCAAAATCCTAGCCTCCAGAGAGAAACTTGGTTTCACCCTCTCCAAGACAGATCTATTCTCTTGGCAGTCCATAGTAAGTTCATTACTCTTCTCTAGCACCACAACTCATTCTTCTGTTATCCTTAGTCACTATCTAGGTCTCTAATGCACAGCAAGCAATTGCAAAACCTATAGCTTGGATCAGGCATACCTTAGTCCCTAGACTGATGTCATTCTTCTTTAGAACTTTGGTAACGTCCCTGAAAGCAGACAGGCTTCTCCTTATGCCTAATAAGCTGGATGGGCTAATTTTTCCAGCACAAGGATGGGTAAGGGCAGCACATTAGAAAGTATACTGTATGCAGGCAGGAGAAATCACAAATAATGTCCCATTTTTTAGGTGGTCAAGTCAATTCTGACTTCCATGTATGCTAGAAGAAAACTATATGCTCCACAGGGCTTTCAATCACCTTTATTTTTGAAAAAAAAATGGAGATAAGCAGGCCTTTCTTCTGAGAAGCCTCTGAGGACATGCCAAATTCCAACCTTTTGTTTAGCAATTTTTTTTATCTGGTAATTTGTTTAGTGTATTCATTTGCACCACGCTGCACCCGGGGATGTCAATGTCACCAAGGAGACAGAAGAACTCCAAAGATCAACTCTGGGACCAATTAAACGCACTGCTGAGGCTGCTTAGGGGAGCTCTGGTGGCTTAGTGGTAAAGCGCTATTCTTTCAACCCAAAGGTAAGTGGTCTGAATCCACTAGCTGCTCCACAGAAGATAGGCAATTTCCTCCTGTGCAATTTACTGACTCTGAAAACCTGCTCTTTCCAACTCAACACCAAGTTACTATTGAAGCTGCGTAGAACCAGGACAAAAGCTCATTCCCCCGAAACTCCCATAGCTATATGATCCTTTTATTGCAAAACTGATACTCACAATGCTAATCCCAAAAATCAGGAAGAAAAATTTCACTGACAACAGGACATTCCATTTAAGCACAGTTAGATATGTATAATATTGGCAGAAAGGCTCCCATGTTCCGCAGTTAACACAGAAAGTGCTAGTGTTTACGCTGGGGAACTCCAAGCACTAGTACTTACCCAACATACTCTCCTCCCTAAAAACAAGCTGGAAATATGAGCCACCACGTCATACCCTACAGACCCATAGCCCTAGGCCCCTTCCTGGCACTCAGATCAGCCCAACCCAGACTGGCATGTTTAGGCTTCAATTTCAAGTTGAGGCTTCAATTTCCCTCACCCTGCAAAAGCTAATCACCTAATTTATTTGCAGGCCCCCAGACTACAAGGAAAACTGTACTGCATCTGATTTCCTACTGCATACTGGGCAGCCAGAGGGAATGAGAAAGAGGCTGAACTAAATAAAGTGCTCTCTTAAAGACAAAAACAGCTTCATTACTTTCTAATATAGCAACTAACTGCTAAAGACATCCTTACAAGAAAAGGACCTGGGGGCTTTAATTTAATGAAGAAAGGAGATTCGTTTACAATTATTCACATCCAATTTGAAGGTAAATAGTTTTTCTCAATTAATTCAAACAACCCTCTTACGCTCCTCACCCCAAGCCCCATCTTTGTTTTGCCATTTGCTTAACACACACACACACACACACACACACACACCCCAAATGACAGAGCCCATAGCTGAATCATCCATCACACAGTTCTCATTAGGGCAGGTTCTCTGGCGGTTCACTGGTGGCAGCTGAACTTAAGCCCCTGAAGAAGGTCCTAATACACTGGATTCTATCCCCTCCCCTCTACTATGACCCCACCCTGCTTCGCTCTTGGGTAGCCCTCCCTTCTCCTTCACATACTCCCTATATCTTCCCCGCCCTATCTCACTCATCCACCATCTCCAAAACTATCCCATGCCTGCCTCTCCCACCTCAGTCAACTAACCCACTCCCGCCGCCGCCGCCGCCGCCTCACCCCCACCCTTCTAGCAAGCTATGCATATCTGTCCCTCTTAGAATGCGTCCCCTCAATTCAGTGGACGTGAGAACCCCTCAATCTTCTTTCTACTCCAGGGCGAAGCTGTGTGCGCCCCTGTCCCCACTGGTGGTCTATTAACCTCAGGGCGTTTCCCTCCAGGGCCCTGGAAACTCAGCTCCCGTCCAAGCCCCAGCGAGCGGCTTCATTACGCTTTTGAGAATCATCAAACTCGGTGACAGATCTGCCCCGGTTCCCCCTCCACATCAGGGCCTCCGTAGTCCCAGTCACTCAGCCAGCCTCCTCCAAGGCCCTCCCTGTGCCTGCAGGTTCCGCAGCACCCCAGTCCATTCCCCGGGAGGGAAGAGGAGGATAAACGGGCGGGGTAAAACCCCTAGCTGCCCCAGCTCCCTCAGGGCCCTACAAAGCCATAGATTTGGCCACCGCCGCTCACCGTGCTCACGTGCTTGGAGACGAGCCTGGGACGGGGAAGAGGGCTGGGGTGCAGGACCCCGAGCGAGGGCAGGGGCGCATCGCTCGAGGCAGGAGCAGCCCAGCTGCAGCAGCGCCCGGGGCTGGCCTGGGCGTGCTGGCCCAGCCCCGCCGTCCCTGGCCCTGCTCCGCCGCAGACAAAGGTGGCCCCCGCCCGCCGGCCGCCACGCAAGCACTCACCGCGCGGCGCTGATTCCCGGGCTGGGGACGCGCGGAGCGCAGCCGAGGTGCTGCTGCCGCCGCCACCGCGAGGCCTGGCCTCAATGGTAGCCCGGGGCGGCCCGCGAGACCGAGGGGCGGGGCAGCTAGAGGAAGCCGCGGGCCCGGAAAGACCGCCGGGCTGTGCCCCAAAGGCCGATTGGCCCCGCGGCTGCGGTTTAAGGCAAAGGCCTCAGCCCTCCCGCCCGCCCGCCGCCTAGGCAGGGCACCCAGCCTGGACCCCGCCCCTGACCCCAGTGCAGACCCACGCATAGACGACCCACTGCTCTGGGGAGGGGGTGTTGGCCCATCCCCCGCCCTTCCAAGATCTGAAGTCCATTTTCTGCCAGAAAGAACAAGTGACTGGTCATGCACCCCGCCCGCTACCACCCTGGATATTGGCGACAGAACCAAAGCTCGAATACGGGTATCTCTGATCTCAGGTCTGTGTTCTCTGTGCCTCTGTGGCCTGGAAAGAGTTAACCTGACTGAGAGGAATTGGGAGCTGCAGGGAGCTCTCTATAAATACAGTGTCGTGGGCGCCTGAGCCAACCGCAGGGCAATTTCCACTGAGCCGGTTTTCCTCTTTGCCTTCCACCCACGGCCACCCGGCCAGCCCTCTCCCGAAGCCCCAAGCCCGGCTGCCACCGGCCCCACTCCAGTAGAGGGGCCAGGCCTGACACCCTGTGGCCTTGGGTTCTGTCCTTACAGGACCTAGCTCCAGCCTGGAGGAGATCAGGGTAAGAACAGCCTGGCGCAGCATAGTGGGAGACTGGATACCTCCCCAGAACCCATCCGGTTTCTCCACCTGTTCTAGGACCTGTTCACCACACCAGTGGCAGCAACATAAATGTAGGAGGGTTCCTGGGGCCTGGGTCTAGGCTGGAAGCTATCGACCCTATGTTTCTTTAGAACCTCTCAAGACAGCCAAGTAGGCAAATGCTCCCATTTTACAGAAGAGAAAACAAAGGTGAAGGGACTCCAACTTTGTTATCTTCTGAGGCCCACAGCCTAGAGACAGCAGCAATATAGAAGAGGGCCTAGAAAATGGTATGAATGTGTGTGTGTCTATGTATGGATACATATAATAATCTTGTTAGGTGCCATCAAGTCACCTACAACTCCTGGCAACCCTATGAACCTTGCCCTGTCCTGAACCGTCCTCACAATCTCTGACACACTTAAGCCCATTGTTACAGTCACTGTGCTAATCCCTTCTGTTGGAGTCTTCCTCTCTTGCTCTCAACCTCCACCATTAGCAGTATGTCTTCTTCCAAGCACTGGCCCCTACTAACAATATATCCAAAATATACAAGACAAAGTTTCATCATTCTTGCATCTAAGGGGAACTCTGGTTGTACTTCCTCCAAGACAGACAGGTTTGTTGCTTTGGCAGTCCATGGGATATTCAGTACTCTTCTCTAACACCCCAACTCAAAGGCATCGATTCTTCTTTTATCATCCTTATTCACTGTCCAACTTTCAGATGCATAGGAAGTAACTGCAAAGACCACACCTTGGATCAGGCTTACCATAGTCTTTAAATGGACAGCATTGATTTTTAACAGCTTGGAGAGGTCCTTGACAGCAGATTTTCGCAGTGCATAGCATCTTTTGATTTCTTGAATGCTGTTACCATGGGTGTTGGGTGTTGGTACAAGTGAAATAAAATCATTGACAACTTCAGTCTTTTCTCCATCTGTCATATATCAATGTTATCCATTGGTCTAGGATTTTGTTTTCTTGTTGTTGAGATATAATACATATTGAAGGCTATAGTCTTTGATCATCTGTAGCGAGTATTTAGTCTTCACTTTCCACGAGCAAGGTGTGTCATCTGCATAATACAGGTTGTTGATGAGTCTTCCTCTGATCCTGATGCTGCATTCTTCCTCATAAAGTCCAGCTTCTTGAATGATTTGCTCATCTTATAGATTGAATAGCTATGGAGAAGAGATACAACTATGACACACACTTCTCCTGATCTTAAACCATGCAGTGTTCCTTTGTCTCTTGGTCTATGTATTAATTTTATATGAGCAAGTATTCTGGGATTCCCATCTTATACTTAATAAGAAGTAATAGAAGTTATCGAGGGAACTCTGGTGTGGTCCACAGGGGTTATGCTGGTAATCCAAAGGCCCTGCCTCTCTGACGGCTTGAATCTACTAGCATCTCCACAGAGAAAGATGGGCAGTCTCCTTCCTCTCTTATGATTTATAGCCTCAGAAATCTAATGAATGGTCAGCTATAGTTCGGTTCTGACTTGGCAGCTTTAAGTTAGTATTTATGAGTACTCCCTATGCTTTGGAAACTGTTTACATTCTTTACCATTTAATCTTCAAAACAACTCAATAATGTGAATACCATTATTATCCTCATTTGTGTGTTTTTTGTTGTTATGTGCTATTGAGTCAGACTGAGTCATAGGTGACCCTCCAGCAGGTGTTTAGAGGCAGTAAATTGCACAGGAGGAAACTCCCATCTTCCTCCCTCAGAGCCACTGATGAACTTGAACTGCCTGCCTTTTAAGTCACATTTGTATAGGTATCAAAATTAAGACACACAGAAATTAAATAACTTAATTTAGGACACCCAGCTCTGGTGGCCTAGTGGCAAGGAGTTGTACTATCAACTCAAAGGGACACGGTTCAAATTTCTAGCTTCTCCATGAGAAAGAATGGGCAATCTCCGCCCATGCAATTTCCAACTTCTAAAACCCACTATAGGGTCAGCTATGACTTGTTTCTGACTAGACATTCTGTAGCAACAGCAATTAAGTGGAACAACTAAGATTTTAAACTCTTTCTTCTTGAATTTAAATTCCAGGCTCAAACGTAATTGTGTGTGTAGTATATGGGTGAAGGGTACATGGCTGTATTTACGAATACATTTGAGCAATTTTCTGTCTGTGTATGAATGCATTTCCAAATTTCCATTTGATTTATCCTGCTCATGATGTAGTATATAGCACATTGCACAGTAACCAAAATGCCAGTGGTTCAGATCCGCCAGCTTCTTCCAAAGAGGAGCAGATTCCATTGCAGGGGGTTTGTATTATTGGTGTGTAAAGGAGCTCTGGTGGCATAATGTGTTCATGTTGTGCTGCTAACCCAAATTTTTGGGAGAAAGATGGACAGTCTCTTCCTGTAAAGATGGGGTTCATTATGAGTCAAAATCGATTCTATGGTAGAATCTACATAGAGTCCAGCAGAGCAGTGAGCACAACACTGGGACGCTAACCGAAAGGCCAGTGGTTTGAGTCATTCTGAGGAAAAAAGGGGAGATAGAGATAATGTGTCCCCATAAAGATGTACAGCTTTGGAAACTCTATGGGGCAGTTCTGCCCCGTCCTACAGGCTCACTCTGGGTTAGAATCAACCCCATGGAGGTGCGCTGGTGTCGGTATGAAGGACTCCTGGTAGCACAGTGGTCAAAGCACTCTGCCATTAATGGAAAGGTTGGTTGGCGATCAGAACTTTCCAGGCATTGCAGTTAAAGTGGAGAAAGGCCGGTGCTCGTTAGCTTCTGCCAAAATGAGAGAGCTGACGGAGAGCCTTGGAGAGCCGACGGCCAGCTGCTTGGAGCTATAATTGATGCCACGGTGACATGTTTAGGTTTGTTTGGGGTTTGGTTTCTGTTTGGTGTCTGGATGACTGCTCCTAGGGATTGGGGCACCTAAGGATGGGAGCTAAGGGCCAGCCATCTAGCCCAGAGTCTATGAAGGTCATTAGTCTCTCCTCAGGATCCATCCTCACAGTTATCAGGAATAATAGCCCCCACCAGGCCCAGCAACCTGAGAGAGAAGTCTCCTGAGAAGTGGCAGCCTTGTGCCAAGGAGCCACGAGTCCTACAGTTGTTAGGTGCTATTGAGTCAAGTTCGCCTCGTAATGACCCTGTGAACAACAGATTTGAACTCTGCCCTATGCTGTGCCATCTCTTACACACTTGAGCCCATTGCCACAGTCACTGTATCAATCCATCTCAATGAGAGTCTTCTTTTTCACTGGCCCTCTACCTTTCCAAGCATAATGTCCTTTTCCAAGGAACAGCCGTGCCTAGCAACATATCCAAAGTATGACAGATGTCCAGTAGTCAGAGATGGCAGGGAACTCAACTTACTGCCCTCCTCCTCACCAAGTGCCAGCTCTGTGCTTTGAGCACTGCAGTGTGGCAGGTCCCATGCTGGAGGACACACAGACTGGCTGGGAAGCCATGACTCAGCGGTGGTGAACAAGGAAAGAACAATACAGAGCCGTTTTGAGTGGAAGAGACTTTTATCACAATTACCCAAAGAGGTCAGGTCAAGAAGGAAGGAAATGGTCATGGGCTCTCATTCCTAAAAGCAGTGACTCAAGAGGTCCTGATCCCCTGGGAGGGGAAACATCTTGCCTGGGCATCGACTGTAAGGCTGCAGGACTCGGCTCAGCAGAGATTCAGACACGCGGCCTGGATGATGCCACTGAAGTCACCCTTTGAGAATACAGGCATCTCCTTAGTGCTGAGACCATTTGTTTCTGGTCGTCCTTCAGCTTTCACCAATACAAGAGGGGGTTCTCAGAGGCACCCGAAGCACAGCAATTCAGGTTGAAGAGTTGTCTCCATGGGTCCTTAGCAGGCGAAGGTGATGGCTCCAAGCAATCTCTCTCCGGTTACGCCTCAAATTTCCCAAGGAGTTTGCAAACCAGTCCAAAATTACCTAGACCAGGGCAAACCTTCCTCTTGCTCCCTTCACCCCACTTCTTAAAATCTACCCCTCCTGCAGGCTCCTCAAATTGAACATGTGCAAAACTGAGCTTAAAAACCCTCCAAACCTGCTACTTCTCCAAGGTCTCTTATAAAGATCCCTAGCAGCCAAACCACAAACCAAAACATGCTCTAGACATCCCTGTCCCCTCCCATAACTGCCAATACCCCCGCAGGCAGGAAAGGATGCCTCTGAATATCTTTCACATTCATTCCCCACCCCCGAAATCCTTTGCCGCCTTCAGCTGGGTCCCCATCACTCCTTTCTGGATTCTCGTGGTCTAGCCCCTTCACTGACTTACTTTCTCCTGACATTGACTCCTAAGTATACCACCCTCTGCACAGCCATGGAGAGATTTTTCTAACCTACAAATCTGACCCTGTTACTACTTGAAACCCTTCTACTGTTCTCATTTCTTCTCGGGCTGAGAAATCAATAACTGCTATTGATTCCTATTATTTTACCATAAATGCAGTCGAGCAAAATGTCTAGTTTCCATCAACCTCACAATTACCAGTGCATTTGTGTGTGTTCATCTCACTCTGTGTCTCTCTTACCCTTGCTTCCTCTCCTTCACCAAATATTCTCAGTGATTAATTCCTCTTGAGGACATGTCCATAACATGTCAACACTGTTCTGCTATGATCCATAAAATTTTCATGAATTAATTTCAGAAGTAGATTGATTGCCAGGCCTTTCTTCCTAGTCTGTCTTAGTTTAGAAGCTCACCATTAGTGGCATAGCATCACAGCAACACACAGGCCAGTTGTTGTTGTGAGGTACCATCAAATTGAGTACAATTCATAGTGACACTACGAACAACAGATCTGAACCCTGTCCTATCCTGTGCCAACCTCACAATCTCTGACACCCTTGAGCCCATAGCTGTAGTCACTGTGTCAATTCATTCCACTGAAAGTCTTCTCCTTCCTTGTCCCTCCACCTTTCCAAGTAATAATAGCCCTTTCTAACAACATGCTCAAAGTACGTAACATGAAGCTTTGCTATTCTTGCCTCCAAGGAACACTCTGGCTTCACCTGCTCCAAGACGTATGTGTTTGTTCTTTTGGTAATCTAGGGAATATTCAGCACTCTCCTCCAACATCACAGCTCAAAGATACCAATTTTTCTTCTGTCACCCATATTCATTCATTCTCCAGCTCTCAAATGCATAGCAAGTGACTGAAAAGACCATGATCTAAATCAGGAGTACCTTCCTCTTCAAACTGACATCATTGCTCCTCAGTAATTTGGAGAGGTCCAGCACTTAGATGTTTCCAGTGTTATATGTCTCCTGATCTCCTGACTACTGGTACCAAACGCATTGATTGTGAATCCAAGTAAAATGAAGTCATTGACCATTTCAATTGTTTCTCCATCTATCATGATGTCATTTATTGATCTAGTGACTGAGAATTTTTGTTTTCTTGATATTGAAATGTAATCCATATTGAAGGCTGCAATGTTTGACCTTTGGCAGCAAGTGTTTCAAGTCCTCATTTTCAGCAAGCAAGGTTGTGTCATCTGCATAACAAAGTTTATTGATCCATCTTCCTCCAATCCTGATGCCACATTCTTCTTCATAGAATCTAGCTTCTCAAATAATTTGCTTAGCATACAGATTGAATAGATGTGGAGAAAGGATACAACGCTGATGCACACCTTTCTTAATTTTAAGCCATGTAGCGTTCCCTTGCTTTGTTCACACAGCAGCTTCTTGATCTAGGTATAGGTTTTGCATGAGTGCAATTAAGTATTCTAGGATTCCTGTTCTTCTTGATGTTAGTCATAATTTGTAACGATCTGCACAGTCAGATGCTTTTGCATAATCATTAAGTAACTATACACAGGCCAGTATAGTATTTCAAAACAGCCTGATAGCTCAGAAGACTAATTCGTCTCCTAATATTCACTGTCATTTTCTTCCTTACCAACTGTGTATGGGTTTTATTCTAAGAGATTCCATGCCTTTGTTGTAACTACAGGTAAGCCTTGAACAACGCAGAGGTGATGAACACAGGCTTGCGGCCAGCATATAAACAGATTTTCTTCCTCTCATTGCTGCTCAAGTGAACCCAGAAGTTGCAAGTACTTGCTTAAAACTATGTATGAGGCTAGCCATTACTGTGTAAGTTGTTTTTTTTCTCCAGCACAGCTGATCCTTGAATAATGAAGAAGTTAGGCACAGAGACCTCCCTTGAAGTGAAATCAGAGTATAATTTAATGAAGAAATTAGGTACTCACAAGGAGATAATTAATCTCAGACAGCATTTTAAGCGGCTATTTGAGCTTATTGTAATATCATTGCTGTTAGGTGCTCTGACTCATAATGACTTTATAGACAACAGGCCTAAACCTTGCCCAATCCTGCCCCATCCTCAAAATCTCCACTGTGTTTAAATCCATAGTTACAGTCACTATGTCAATCCTCTCCAAGCATATGATCCTTTTCCAAGATCATGACCAAAGTGTATGAGACATTCTCACCATCCTTGCCTCTAAAAGCACCCTAGAAGCACTCCCATTACAATTGTTGTTAGGTACCATTGAGTTAACTATGATCCTATCAGTAACAGATCTGAACCTTGCCCTATCCTGTATCATCCCTACTATGTCTGATATACTCAAGCCCACTGTTAAAGTCATTGTGTCAATGACCATCTTGTTGAAGGTCTTTTTCTCTGACTCTCCACCTTTCCAAGCATCATGTCGTTCCCCGAGGATTGGCCCATCCTAACAACATTCCCAAAGTGTATGAGGTGAAGTTTCACCTTTCTTGCCTCTAAGGAGCACCGTGGTTTCACTTCCTCCAAAACAGACTTGTTGGTTCTTTTGACAGTATACAAGATGTTCTTTACTCTTCTCTGATACCACAATTCAAAAGCATCAATTATTCTCTGTCATCCTTATTCATTGACCAGCTTTCAGACTTTACATCATTGCAACAGCAATAAGAAAATAATATCCATACTTAAGTAGACCTGTAGAGTTCCAGTTACATGTCTCAAGGATCAGTTAAAAAAATATAGCAGATTTTCGACTTTGTGAAAGGTCAGGGACCCTAATCCCCATGTTATTCAATGGCTGACTGTAGTTAATTTTCCAGGTAAAGGTGGTCATGTGTCCAGTATGGCAGTTATGATAGAATAACACTCATAGGCTGGGGCTTTGAGGAAAGCATTATTGAAGGGCAGGCTTATCTGGTATGTGGCTTTGCCTTTTATATTTCTTTTTGTGCCTCAAATGTAGAATCATATTCATTTCACCAAAATGCACAGCAGCCACCTTGGAATCAAGAGAGTAAGAGAATAAAAGGATGGCAGAGAAGAAAGTTAGAAGCAACCTAGGCTAGAAGGCCCTACAGGGCTGCCATGCCAGCCCTTTGCTGGACCCCAGAAGTGCTGCTCACTCAGAGTTGTTGAGGGCAGAGTGGCAAACCTCCACATCTTTCCCTCTCCAGGCTACCAGAGGAGAACTTCAGACCACCACTCTAACAAAGCAAGGGAAAGTTCTGGCCCTCTTATTACTTTCCCCAGGGTAGAAGTGAAAGGAACAGGGAGGCTAGGGAAGAGGCTGAGAGAAGAAGGAGGGCTGCGGGTCTCTGAGCAGGGCGAAGCCTTTCACCCTGGCCCTATCTGCTAGGAGATAACACAGATGGGCCGTTGATTGGCCTGGCTGTCACTGGTGCTGGAGAAGCATCAGACGACATGTGAATGCACACTGATGTGCTCGGAAGTGGCAAGGCCAGTCAGTCTATGAGCTCACTCCAGTGACTGGAAATGACAGAGAGCATGTATATGCCAAGGCCGGTGATTGATTAGCCAGAAGGCAGTGGTGAAATTCAAAAGGACCAGCTATATAGAGAGAAAATCTACACAGGCTACCCTAGCCCTGTAAAATCCCTGCACAGTAGCAGCCCAGCAGATTCCTTCTCGAGGAGCCTTCCCACACCCACAGGAGTTTCCTTTTACACTTTCTTCAATAAACTTTGCTTAAATTCATTCTTACCCCAGCTTGTGCAGGTCACGAGTTCATTCTTCCATCTCCTGACCACAACCAGAGAAAACAGTAATAGACATTGTGAGTTCATGGAGAAGTTCAGAGACAGGTGCCTTTCCTCTCTGGCATACCTAAGGCCTTTCCTTCTCACCTGTTTAAACACGCTTAAGCAAACCAGAGTCCTTAGCCCAGCCCCCAGTGGGGCTTATGCAGAGTTCCTGGTTCTCCCTTAGAGCCACTAAGCATCTTTCAGGACGCTGCCCAGACCTATCAGCATGGCTTACCTTAGAGTGACAACAGTATATGCATTCATTTCTTTGCATCCATAATAAAGAAAATGCAATTCTGGCCAGTGAGAGAGAGGAAATCACATCCCAGCTGAATACAGTTGTCTTGAAGACTCCTTGAGCAGTATCTTGGCACGGGCTCCTTCTCTTCAGGCTGGTTAGTATCCATTACCTCCTGAGTTATTTACATCTTCAGGCCTCAAGTCCCTAATGTCTTAGCAAAGGCCATCCCTTGTCCCGGCCACTCATTTAGAATTCACAAGGCTGTCACTTGGACCTATTCCGCTCAGGCTGGAATGTGCCGACAACAGCCACATTTCCCCAAATGTAGCAAATCCGGTGTGGGATTGAAGGTGGTGCATTGGGACCACTATGCATTTCTGCTTTGTAGTATTTTTCATTCCTAGGACTTGAAATAGTCTTATAAAAGGTTTTAGGCATTTAGATACAAAGTTTTCCAGTAGGAATAACCTGACAGGCAAAATAATAATAATAATAACAGCCTAAAGAAAGAAAGAAAGGACGGTCTTCAAGATCAACCCAACACATACATACACACATGTCAGAACGGGCACACGTCTTGTAACATAATTAGCTGCTTCTGTTTGGCCCACTACCACCTCCTCCTTGCTACCAACCCTCTGCTGTTATCTTTCCTCCCTCTCCTGTTCCTGGTTAGCCCCATTTCCTTTTTCTTCTCCATGAACCAGACTTACAATATTCCCAATACCAGGAATCCAACTCAGAGTTTGTATGCTACTACTAGAGACATGGGATATAGCCCTCAAAATGGGAGTGTTGGGATGGAGTCAAAACATCAACAGTAACAACAGTAAAACAAGACAAAGCAAAAAGAGCTCCATGAGGCCAGCAACAAACAAACTCTTACCTCATTAGGATTTTTCCCATTAGAGGCCTTCATAGAAAACCTGGTGGTATTGTGCATAAAATGTTTGGGCTGCTAATCAAAAGGTCAGCAGTTCGAATCTGCCAGCTGCTTCAAGGAAGAAAGATGGGTAGTCTCCTCCCTTTAAGATGGATAAACTCAGGAACCTGATACAGAGTTGCTGTGAATTGGACTCAACTCAATGGCCTTACATTTAGTTTGGGATTTTAATATCCCGAAGGTGCAAATAATTGAGTGATTTAAAATAGAGTCTGCCTGTGCTCTCAGATGAAAATTACATTTCCTTACATTTGGTGCCATAAGTGGCTCATTTATCTCACCCTAGCTCCACAATCCACACCCCCGGCAGCAGCAGTCAAGAAATAAAAAAGACATGTTGCATGGGGAAAAATCTGTCAAGGACCTCTTCAGACTGCTAGAAAACAACCACGTCTGTTTAAAGATTAAGGTGTGCCTGATGAAAGTCATGGTCTTTCTAATTACTTCCGATGTATCTGAAAGTTGGAGAATGAATAAGGATGACAGAAGAATGGATAGCTTTGAGTTGTGGTGTTGGAGAAGAGTACTAAATAACCCCCAGAGATCCAGAAGAACAAAGGCATATGTCTTAGAGGAAGTGTTACCAGGGTGCTCCTTGGAGGCAAGGATGGCGATACTGGGCATGCTGTCGGGAGGAGTCAGTCCTTGGAAAAAGACACCAAGTTGGGGAAAGGTGGAGGGTCAGAGAAAAAAAGGAAGATCCTCAACAGGATGGATTGACACAATGATGTTAACAATGGACTCGAGCACATCAGAGATCATGAAAATGCAGATCTGTCACTCATAAGGTTGCTAGGAGTCACACAAGACTCGATGGTCCCTGGCAACAACATCAACAACAGTCCAAGCCCTGCTTTAAAGTTTGACCTGTGACAAGCGCAGAGAAGAAAGTATGGAAAGAACACAACTACGTGCCCCTGGTGTGGAAACAAGAGATGCAGTGCCAGAAGCCAGCGATGGAGACACTCTTAAGGTAGATAAATCATTTGGAATCTGGAGATCCTAATTGCAATCAAGGTGCTAGATTGTGCATACTTTTTCCATAGTAAATGCTGTTTTCAGATTCATTGGGTCTCGCTGTGGGTGTGAGACACCGTGCTCTTGGGCTTTAGACACCGTGCCTGGGCATCCTGAAGGCATCTGATCATCGTCCCAGCCCTGGTGTGATGCTCTAGGGAGGTTAATCCCACAACTGTGAGAACCCCCTCCCCCACTGCCATCAAACTGGTTCTGACTATTAGCAACCCTTACAGGACAATTGCCGTGAGAGAGCTTCCAACGCTGTAAATCTTTACAGACACAGGCTGCCACCTCTTTCTCTCCAAGAGTAGTTGGTGGATTTGAACAACCAAACTTTCAGTTAACAGTCAAGGGTTTAACCACTCAAAGCCAGGGCTCTTTAAAGATGTTGTTGTTGTTGTTGTTATGTATTGTTGAATCAGACTAACCCATAGCTGTCCCTCCAGCGGGTTTACAGAGGCTGTAAATCTCACCGGAGGAGACTGTCCATCTTTCTCCCCAGGGACAGCTGATGATTTTGGATCACAGAGCAGTTGGTGATTTTAAACTGCATACCTTTGTGTTGGTAGCATGATTACTTACTTCTAAGCCAGCAGAGTTTTCTGATGGGAGCCATTTATCCCAGTCTCTCTTAACCTGCCAGTTCTTTGTGTGCCTCCTGCCCTCGACTGCTAATTCCTGCCCTTTTCTGTCCTTTGATCACAAGGTGATGAATGTTCTCAGTGTGCTAGGTCACCTCTGGGTCACCAATCCTGGGGACAGTGCAAGGGACAAGCCAATCTCAAAGCAAAGTGTGTGAGCTGCAGTGACCTCAGATGGTGACCAAGACTCAGTCCTCTTCTAGTCCATTAGAAGGGAGACTTTCTTCCCCTTGGCCCATCTCATCCAAGATTACCACATCAGATGTGGGATATTGTTGCTTAGTAGCTTAACTGCTTCCTCCACTTTTATCATTAGCTGTTGCTAATGAAAACAATCTTGTGTTTGTTTTCTTAAAGCAGTACTTTCAGCACCATAATGTAACTGGTATCTCATCTTTCCACATTTCCCATTATGAGATCATTATAGACATTTGAAACAATCCTCTACAATCACTTTTCAAAGAAACCCAACACCTCCACTGACAAATGGGCTGGGCCTTGGGTTTCCAAGCAGAAATTGTAGCAGCAACATCAGCGTGACCCACGCAGAGAGATCTCACGCAGGGAGATGTGTGGCCAGTTCCGAAATGGAGGAGTGCTCACAAGCACAAAGTTCCTCCTCTAACCCCAGAAATTCCCTGACCAATGTCCTTATAGGCTCAGCATTGCTAACAAATTACTTCCTCTGCCCCCCACTCTTGTTGTTAACGGATTTTGAGCTGATTCCAGCTTTTGGCAACCCCAGATACACAAAGCAGAACCTCTCCATGGGGGCTTCAAGGCTGCGTTGTTTTGAGAGATTGCCAGATCTGCCCTACGTGGCACTCCCGGGTAAGTCCAAACCACCAACCTATATTAGTCAATTAAAACCAAACCAAACACACTGCCATGGATTGATTCCAACTCAGTCTCTAGAGAAGGAGACTGTTCATCTTTCTCCCATGGAGCATCTGGCGGGCTAGAACTTCTGATCTTTTGGTTATCACACTATACTACTGGAGCTCCTTTATCGGTCAGTTAATAGTCCATAAGTATCCACACAGCCCAGTTCTCCAAAACCTACGGGGAAGAGGACTGTACCAGACAGGTGACAAGAGTTCAGTCTTCTCTGTTCCCGAGTGCTCTGGTGATCTATAGAGTTGTTCTGCTAGTCGGCAGCAATTACTAGGGGTTGGAATCCACCAATAGAAAATCTGATAGAGAAAGATGGGCAATCTCCCCCCTGAGACTTACAGCCCCTGAAAATCTTCTGGAAGTTCAGCTGTGAGTTAGTTCTGACTTGACAGCAAGGATCTGAACTTTTTTGAGTGAATTGCCTAATGTGTTGTTTCTGCCTTTGCCTGCTTTCTGAGAACCCCCTGAAAGCAGGAAACAGCTCATTCTACTCCAGTGAACTCACCCACTTTCTCTTCCCTCTCCTTATTCATGTTGTGCCTAAACTAAAGCTTGAATTCTGGGGTAAATGCATTAATACTGGCTGTTGGAATGGGGTATAGAAAGTACCAGAGGTTAAACCCAGATATCTCCCAGTCTCACTAAGGCCTCTCTCTATGTGACTATGCGAAGTGGGCTAGTGGCTACAGGATTTATTTCCCTTCCCTGCAAAAAAGTCCTCCTCAGCTCACTCTCCACAGTGGGGCCACTAACTGCAACTGCACATCTGCTCACATGTGAACTTAGTTCTTCTGTTCCTAGTACAGTGAGCTCAAGTATTGTGTGTATCCGTTTAATATGCTATATGATGCTTACCTCTGAGTAGTTCATCTCTCCCCCTCATGCTGAGATGATAGTGATAGGTGGGTGGGGGGAATTTTCCTAGAGTGTACCCAGGCAGTTCAAACCCCTGTTGTTCAAGGGTCAACTGTAAATTATATACACATAGAATATGTATACTTCAACATAAAGAAAAATTTCAACCAAACCAATAAACAATATCATGATAAAGAGAGGAAAGATTGAAGATTGACTTTATTTTCTTTAGGTCTATATCTAACATCCACAGATGCAGAACCAAGAGATCAAAAATGATGTATTGCATCGGGCAAATGTGCTGCAAAGAGTCTCTTTAAAGTGTTAAATAGCAAAGATGTCACCTTGAGGACTGAGGTGTGCCTGACCCATTATGCCATGGCATTTTCAATTGCTTCACGTGTGTGTGAAAGTTGGAAAATTAATAAAAAGATCAAAGAAGAAACTGAGGCCTTTGAATTGTAGTGTTAAGGATGAGTACGGAATATATCACGGACTTCTAGAAAACAAGCAAATGTGTGTTGAAAGAAGTGTACCCAGTGTGATTCTTAGACATGAAAATGAGGGCACTTCATGTTCTCATACACTTTGGGCACATTATCAGGAGGGGTCCCTGGGGAAAGGCATCATGGCTGGTAAAGCAGATTCAGAAGAAGGTCCTTAGTGAGGACTGACTCAGAGCCTACAACAGTGGGATCGAGTACAGAGCAGCCTGAGGATGGCGCGGGACAGGGCAGTGTTTCGCTTCGCTGTGCCCAGGGTCACAATGAGTTACAGTCAGCTTCACCACCTAACAACAACATTTTAGACTGTGTGGGAGGTCAAAGCTGGACAAGCGACAACTGTATTTCCCTCGTGAGCACCAAAAAGGATCCCTATCACATCACCCCAACCCTATAGTGTTGTTGTTAAGTGCAATGGAGTTACCTGCAACTCATAGTACAACGTGGTGCAACAGCTCTGAACCCTGGGCTAACATAGCAGCCTACATTCATTGTCCTCAAGTCAAAATTGACCCAGAGCTGTTGCTCCAATGGGTTTTCCGATGTTGTAAATTGCATGCAAGGAGATTGCCCACTTTTTTCCTACAGTGATGCGAGTGGATTCAAATTGTCAAAGAGACTGGATTCAAATTGTCAAAGAGATGTCTTTGAATTTGAATTGCAAAAGAGGTAGTCAGCAGCGCAACTCCCGACCGACTACCTACACCACCAGAGCTTGGATCAAAGCCTAAGTGGCCTGAAAAGCCAGGAAGGGAGTAAGAGTTGCCTCCAACCCCTTACTCTTTTTGTTGTTCTTTCATCATGGTTGGCAAAGGCACTGAGCCCCCTTCAGGCGGTAAGTGGAAACGCAGCTGATTAAAGGCTTAAAAGGATCATACGTTACTAGGTCTCCGTGGATGGACCTCAATGGTATATAGTCTTGGAGAGGAAGGGGAAATCTTTTGCTATGGAATCAATTCTTGTTCATAGCAAACCTGAGTACAAAGTGGAAATTCTCCATAGTATTTCCAAGGTTGTAAATCTTTACAGAAGTAGACTACCACATCTTTCTCCTCTGAAGCAACTGGTGGATTCAAGCCACCAGCCATTCAGTTCACAGCCGAGTGCAGCACCAAGGGCTATTAAAAGAAGGGGTAGACTAAAGAGACCATAAATGACATCCAAGTAGATATATGCATACCCATGTTTATCGCGGCTTTGTTCACAATAGCAAGGAGTTCGAAACAACTTAAGTGCCCATCAACAAACGAATGGGTAGAGAAGCTGTGGTATATTCGCACAATGGAATACTATGCTGCATTGAAAAACAAGGAAC
>NW_006399816.1:8326340-8365629 GCF_000299155.1 Elephantulus edwardii
AAGAGTGCAACAATGAATGAATGGAATTCCAAAATCTCTGTAGATGTTCATGGAAATGAAAAATAAATAAATTAATTAATAATAAAAAAATTTACAAATCCTAAAAAAAAGAACCGAAGGGGTAGAGGGAGAAAATAATGTGGACTAGGGTTTTGAGTCATCAGGATCAGGAACCCACAAGAGGGAGGCTTACAGCTGATCTTCAAGGGTGGGAGGAATTTCTCAAGTGAAACTGTCAGAGCCCTCTGCCCACCCAGCATTTCTCTACAGATTGGAAAGACTTCAGTCTAATTATCCTGGTGGTGCTCCTCATAGAGTCAAAGAAGCAGGTCAGATAATGGAGGCAGGAGGGGAAAGTCATCTTTGAGAAGAGCCCGGCTGTCTGGCCTCCATACTGTGTCTTCCGGGTATTGCAATCTGTTTCCGTTGAGATTGGCCCTCCTCTTCTGTATCCCCACCCACTGAAGATGTCACTCCAGCAATTCACCTTTGCAAGGCTAGAAGTCTCTTCCTCTCTAATGAATCATTCACTCTTTTTTGTGAAGCACTCTCTGCTTTTAGGACATTCTCCTCTGTAGCTTTCTCTCTGTCCTTATTGATTTTTCTAGTCACCCATGCTAGGTCTTCTCTTCTCTTCAACACATTAATTCGGGGGGAAACCCCCAGAGCTTAGTACTCAGAAACATTTTCTCTTGGACCTGTAGCTGCCCCAACCCCCTTGTTCAGATCATGAAACTTTAAATACCATCTCTGTGCTGACAACTCTATAATTCAAGTTTCCAGCTTGGGGTGTGTCCTTAAAGTCTATATATCTACTAACTCAACCTCTCCACTTGTCTCCAAACTTACTATTTCAATTCCTCACCAGTGACACAAAACAAAACAAAAATAGACACTTTCTCCTGCATCTTCCCTCATCTCACGTGATGGCAACACCATTCTTCATATGTTCATGACAAAATTCTAGTGGACATCCTTGATTTTTTTTTCTTCCCTTCAAAGAATCCTGATTTTGTTTTCAAATATACTCAGAGTTAGCCTTTCTCTCATCATCTCCACCGATACTCATCCTCGCCCAAGCCATTGCAATCACTTAAGAGATGATAGGTGGGAATGAATAGGGAAGGGTTCTGAGTACTAAGTTCTGGAGTTCCTCAACATTAAAGTTTGAAGAGAATAGAAAGACCCTCCATTGGTGTCATTGTTTCCACCTTTGATTCTATAGGTCCTCCCCACTGCCCTCACAGAACAGTCAAAAATTATCATTTAATTACACAAAATAAATTGTGTCACTTTTCTGCTTAGAAAGTTTCAGTACCTCTCCATCTCACTTGTTGTTGTTGTTGTTGTTGTTGTTGATTGTCCTCGAGTCGTGCACGATTCACAGCGACTCTATGAACAAAAGACCTAATGCCTTTCTATAACAATCGTAGTTTCTCCAAGTTCATAGAGTTTTCATAGGCATGTGGTTTAGGAAGTG
This sequence comes from Elephantulus edwardii, assembly GCF_000299155.1. Lineage (NCBI taxonomy): Eukaryota > Metazoa > Chordata > Mammalia > Macroscelidea > Macroscelididae > Elephantulus > Elephantulus edwardii. Next base: position 8,327,821 of record NW_006399816.1, read on the forward strand.
GATGCCACTCCTGCTTCCAAACCTGTCCTACAAGTGGGAGCTCCACCAAACACTGTCCACATTGGGAAACCATTATGGTATTTGAAACTCCATGGCACAAGGTTTGGCATCACAGCAAACCCAGATTACCTCAGTACAGCAAACTGACAAGGAGTAATGTACAAAGTAGAAGAATGTTCTTCCAAAATATAACAACACTAGTCTCACTTAGCTTAAGTGTCTTCAAGTCGAATAAGACTCATAGCAATCCTATGAACAAAAGACCTGAACTCTGTTCTATAATTAATACCTTTTCTTTATTTTATAGAGTTTATAGAGTTTCCAGAGGCATCTCGTTTAGGAAGAGGATGCCACTCCTGTTTCCGAACTCTCCAAACACTGTCCATGATGGGTAACCATCATGGCATTTGACACAGCTATGCCACATTGATTTGCAGCTCCATTTTACTCAGTAGAGCAAATAGACAAACCACTGCTGTACCACTTAAACAATGTTCATTCTTATATTAATAAATTTGGCCAGAGGGTCACAGGCCATCTCACTTAGAGGGGAAAAAGAAGTCATTAAATTGCCCTATAAAGTCATGTGTGACCTGGCCTCATGCTATCCTTTTGACCTCACCTCTTACTACTCTTCTCTTGCCTCTTCCAAGTACATTTGTATGAGGTCCTCGGCACTTGCTATTCCTTATAACTAAGACATTTTTTTTCTTTAACAAGTCCATATAATTCACCCCTTTATTTTCTTCAGGATCAAATATTATCTTCCCAGGGAGCCCTTCACTAACCATCTTATATATAAAATAATAACCCTCTCTTCTCTCCCCCAGCAAACTGTATCTTCTTTATATGGCTTTATTTTTTTTTCTCCTTAGCATTTATTAACTCATGAAAATATCAATTGCTACTTGTTTATGCATTTATTGTCTATTTCCCTTTCAAACCCCCCAAAACCCTAACTCGTTGCTATTGAATTAATTAAAGACATGATGATTTTCCACTGGATTTTCCAAGGCTGTAAATCTCAACAGGGGGAGACTAATCATCTTTATTACACAGAGTGACTAGTGGATTCAAACTAGTGCATTAAGTCTTTTGCTTAGTAGTGCAATACTCTATAGAATATAATTTCTATGGGGTTCAGGACTTTGTTTTGTTTACTACAAAAAAAAGGGGGGGGGGAAGCTGTGGTGACCTAGTAGCAAAGAAGTTGTGCTGCAATCTCAAAGGCACATAGTTCAAGGCACCAGTTGCTCCATGGGAGAAAGATGGGCAATCTCCTCCCGTGTGATTAACTGCCTCTGAAAACCCACCAAAGGGTCAACTATGGTATACAACAATTATATTATAAACTAGGATAATACCGTGTATTCAGAAGATGCTAAAAAATTATTGAATGCATGGATAAATGCATAATATGTTGGGGGGAGAGAAAATAATTTTTATCAATATTTGAGAGATATAAGCATGTTTATGTGCTTATAGAAAGCAAGTAGGAGAGGGGAAGAATATATGCAACATGAGTGAAAAGGGATCATTGTAGAGCAGAGGACTCTTAGAAGGCAGAAAGGGGCAAGGCCAGGAGTTTAGAGGAAGCCACCTCTTTCTTGAGCTTAGAAGGAAGAAGATAATAATATAGAAATTAGGGTATAAATGGAGGCTCCACCAGTGATTTCATTAGAAACCACTTATAGGCAGGGCCATCTATTGAATTAAGCGAATTCCCTCTCCCACAACTAACTCTGGAGGCACTGTAGAAATGAGCAGTGATGTACCTCAAATCTAAGCCTTGGAAAAATAGAAAAAGATTCATCCAAGCACAGGGAAATCTTCAGCTTACACTTGGATGCCATGAATGCATCAAGATGGTATTTTCTAGCTGTGAACTTTTCTCTCTCCCACAGATCTCCAGGCGATGGTAGCTTGACCTTTCACATCTGTGGGAGGGAAATGTCAGCAGAGCACCAGCTTGATATGGGAAAGCAGCTTCAAGGTATCCATTCTGGAGCCAGCTGAGTGGGGGAAAGAGCCAAAAGATGAATGCTAAGCATGCTCTTCTTCCTCTACCACGTCTTGGTCGGGATTACTAATGACACACAGAGAAGTAGCTCTTGTAAGAAAGACATCAATGACCAAGGCAAGGTTCTATCTATGAACAGTGTCAACAGAGAGGCTGTACACCCTGGGGCACTCACCCCAAAGCTTCACTAATCTCAACAACTCAACTCACTAGGATTGAGTAGGAACCAATTAATAGTTGCCATTGGGCTTCTGAGGCTGTAAATCACATTGGGAGGAAATTGCCCAACTTTCTCTGCAGTAGAAGAGCCAAGTCTGGAATCAGTTTTTAATCTCACTACCTCTCTGCATCCTGTACCATCGTAAGATACACAGTATTGGCCAAGACAGCTGAAACTCCCAAAAGGATGTGTACACAGGAATAAAGACAGTCACAAAAATGAATAATATATCACAGGAAGTAAAATGAATAGACATGGCAGTAGAGGATTTGAAATAAGAATAATAAGTACTCCTGAGACATAAGACATTGCAAATATGAGGCAGGAAAAGCAACTAATTATTTTAAAAAGCAAAGTAAACATACAAAACCCCCACAACCAACTGTAGAGGCTGAGAGCACATATATTATCATGGAAACATAGAACTCAGTAGATAAGTCAAAGAACAAATTAGAGGACTGGAAGAACAGAGGACATACAGATGACTTTATATCAGTATAAAAAGAATCCATAGGGCACACTGTTGTTATTGTAGTTGTTAAGTGCCATCAAGTCAACTGTGACTCATAGTTACTCTATGAACAACAAATCTGAAATTTGCCCTATTCTGTGCTATTGTCACCATCACGCACATGTTCAAGCCCAGCAGCTGTAGCAAAACAAAATACATCAACATAAATCAATGCTTTAAAATAACAAGTTATTAATTACAGTGGATTAAGAATGAACAATACCCTCATCATTATTCAGTTTGGGCAGTGGAATAAAATAAATTAAAAAGTAAACATTTAAGGATTGAAAGAGAAGAGGAAAAAAGCACCATTATTTTCAAATGACAGATACCATTATCTATATAGAAAATGCACCCAAACTGTCAGACAATATCTTAGAATTAATAAGAACAGATGCAGAACTAAAAAATTTAAAAATCAATAGAATTACTGTAACTAAAAAAAATACACACATGATTACATAGGTAGGCATACTGGCATTTTTGTGGGTACAGATGTATCTCTGTGTGTCTAGGTACATATGTAAATTCTAACAACTGAACCAATAAACATCATGATAGGTGAAGAAAAGACTGAGTTTGCTACAGTTTTAAGTTGATCTACAAACAGCACCAATGGAGGCAGCAGTCAGGATATCAAAAGAAATGTTGTCTTGAGCACATCTGTGCCAAAAGACCCCTTTAAAATGTTAAATAAAAACAACGAGATCACTCTGAAGACTCAGATGCCTTTAACCCAAACTATGGCATTTTTCTTGCTGTTGTTATTATGTGCCATCGAGTCGCTTGCGACTCATAGCAACCCTATGTACAACAGCTCTAAACTCTGCTCTGTCCTGTGCCAATCGCACTGTCTCTGACACACTCATCCTAATTGCCCCAGTCACCGAACCAATCCATCTCCCATAGGGCCTTCCCCTTCTGCGCCAGCCCTCCACCCTCCCAAGCATGATGTCCCTCTCCAAGAACCGATCCCTCCTTACAACATGACCAAAGTATGTCAGACAAAGCCTCAGAATCCTTGCCTCCAAGGTGCAGGCCGGTTTAACCCTCTCCAGGATGAATCTGTTTTCCTAGCAGTCCATGATACCCTCAATACTCTTCTCCAGCACCACAGCTCAAAAGCATTAATTCTCCTTCTATCCTCCCTGGTCATTGTTCAGCTCTCTGCCACCTAACAAGTGATTGCAAAGACCATGCCTTTACCAGATGTACCTTAGTCTCCAGAGACACACCATTGCTCTTGAGTACTTTAGAGAGGTTCCTAACAGCAGACTTTCCCATCGCAATACGTCTTTTAATTTCCTGGCTGCTGGTGGCGTTTTTAGTCCCCTTTAAACTGACCTCCTTATTCTTTAGCACTTTGGAGAGATCCTTAACAGCAGATGTAATGTAACATGTCTTTTTAGGTTTTTGGGCTACTGCTACCATGGGTGTTGATTGTGGATACAAGTAAAATGAAATTGTTGACAACTATAATCTTTGTTTCATCTATCATGATGTTGCTTATTGGTCTAGTGGTGAGGACTTTCATTTTCTTGATGTTGAGATACAATCCATATTAAAGGCTATGGTCCTTGATTCTCTGCAATAAGTGCTTCAAGCCTTCTTCACTTCAATAGAATTTTATAGTAGATAATATTAACAGTGTGTAGCTCTAGTTGTAAGGAGTTGTGCTTCCAACCCAATGGCACATGATTCAAATGCATCAGTTGTTCCTCGGGAGAAAGATGGGAAGTCTCCTCCCATGCAACTTCCTGCCTTGGAAAACCTGTTGGAGAGTCAGCTATGAGTCAGTGTCTACTTGGTGACACATAAAAACCAGTATTAAGAGCAGCAGCTTATTGTGTGGATTAAAAGAAAAATTCCTTCTTCATACCTTTGTGTGGCGGGTGGGGTGGGGAAGGTGAATTTTATATGTATTAAAAAATTAAATATGGAAACTATATACTAGAGGTAAGAGAAGAAAATACATTATGAGAAGCCAAATTTCATACTAACTATTTGTAATAAATCAAATGCTACTTCAACTTATGAGGGAGGCTGATACAAGCTGGAATTCACCCTGAAGCATTAAGGCAATCCTTAAATGTTTACAGGAGTAGACACTAAAGCAATCCTTAAGCATTTACAGGATTCTTGTATTGTATTTGCTAACCCCTCCCTCCTGAGTCAAGCAGAAGGTTTTCAGTAGAAAGAGCTTATCTTCATTTGCATTGAATTCTCTTGGTGATTTGTTCCCTGGTAACTTTCAATAAAGACATAGAAAAGCTGAAGTCAGTGCTTCAGTTCGATTCAGTTGTTCGAGAACTGTTTGTCTCCTGCTTTACCTCTGTTTCCCCCTACATTCTTGGTGTTCTGTCTCATTATTAATACTTGTAATTAATATACTTTACCTTTGGTCTGCAAAAGTACATCATTATACTTTGTGACTGTGATATAGGAAAGGATTTCTTATGTAAGACTCCTAAAGCAGAAATTTTAAGTTAGGAAAAAGTTATTCATTAGCATAGGACATTATAAACAAAGTTGACATAGAAGTGATGGAGAAAATATATATTTAAAGCTGATGTAGCAGAAATATCCCCCTAGGCCCTACATATATCACCCTCACTGCTATTGAGTTGATTCTGGCTCATATTGGGCCTGGAAACATTTATGGAATAGATTGTCTCATCTTTGTTCTTCAGAGAGGTTAGTGGGTTTGAACCGCTGACCTTTTGGTTTTCAGCCCAACACTTAGCCTACAGGGTCACCAGGGACTCTTTAAACCATACAATGACTTCTTAACAATCAATAAGAAAATGACATGAACCTAAATAAAAATGCAAACTTACTCCATTGACCAGAGATAGTGTTATTCACAATAATAGGTGTTATCCACAAAACATTTCTGTTTCTCCTTCTGGGTACATGGTAGGATCATTAATTTCCTACCTCATTTAAGTTTGGTATGGCCATGTGATTTGCTTGATCGGTGCATGTAGAAATGAATGAGTGAGATGTCTAGGTGAAGAATTTAAGAGCCAGCAAATAGTTTACCATACATTTCCCTCCCCTTTGATGTGGTAACCCACAGTGTTAAAGACAGTGGAAACTACTAGCCCAGGCCCTGAGGAGCTCTGATGTGTCAATACCCATGGCTGACTTGCAATGGACTTGGAGCATGAGTAATAAGCACTAATGTACAGTTTGTGGTTGTTTGCTACCACAGCATAATTTACCCTATTTCCATTGAAATAGAAGTGGGGTCCTACCATAACAATATAATCTAAAATATGTAGTAGTCAAGGAAAGGTGTCAAGGAAACCGTTAGTCCAAAATGAAAGTATGATGATTCATGTTATTGCTAGGTGCTGTCAAGTTGACCACAACTCGTAACAACACTACAAACAATGTACCTGAACCCTGTCCTATCCTGTGCCACCCTCATCATCTCTGAAATACCTGAGCCCATTGTTACAATCATTGTGACAATCCATCTCATCAAGGGCCTTCCTCTTTTTCACTGATCCTCCACTTTTCTGAGCATGATAATCTTTTTCCGAGGATTAGCACCTCCTAAAAATATGCCCAAAGTATGTAAGATGAAGTTTCACCATTCTTGCCGGTAAGACACATTTCAGTTGCACTTTCTTCAAAACACATTTGATCAAATCAAAGCTATGGCTGCTTCATCTATTGAATGGATAAAGATGTCTCAAAGTCAGGATTCAATCCAGGAACTCAGTAATTCTTTTTCATTTGGCAAAATGTCTCTGCAAACAAAGAAACAAAGCCCAGTGCATTCAAATTACCCACAATTAAATCCATATTGGTCAAAGTGTGGCCAGAATGCTCTTTAGAAGCCAGGATGGTGAGACTTTGTCTAGCAGATTTTGACCATATTATTAGAAGGGATCATTCCCTGGATACATATATTACAGTTGGTAAAAGAGGGAAGACCTTTAATTAGGTTGACTGACATGAGTGTCTGCAACAGTTGTGAGAATAGTACAAGACCAGGCAGTCTTCGGCTCTGCTATGCAGGGAGTTACCATGTGGAGGAAGCAATATGACAAAAGCAACTGCCTGCAAAAGAGTAGGAAAAACATGGTAAGAATGGAGTACGACAGCAAGAAATGTCACAACACTGAGAAGTATGTCTAGAAAGTGACCATGGCTGTACTTATAGCCTATGGTACTGACTGAAATCAAGTAAATAATCAGGCTAGTTCCTATTGGCCTAGGGGTTAAGGAGTTGTGGCTACCAACCCACCAAATCCACTAGCTGCTCCATGGGAAAATGATGGTTATCTTCTCCTGCACCAATTTACAGCCTGTTGGAGGATCATTTATGTGTTGTTTCTAATTCTATGGCACATAACAAGTAAAACCATATATTTTTATCAAGAACATTATATTATCAAAGGAATCACGAATGTAAAATTTAATTATCTAGGAGCCAGTGACTTTTACAATGCCTCTATGAGCCCCAGCCACCACTGGACTGAGAAAGTCACCTAAGGATGGCATATTAACACCTGTCCACTTCAGATAAGGCCAAAGAAAATGACAGAAAGAAAATAATCTCCCAGAAGAAAGAGTCAAGGACTATGGAGAACAAAGGTTGAGGTACTATGGAGAACAAAGGTTGAGGTATCACGTCCCAAGTCAGGAAATCAACACCAAAGCAAGAAATATATACATGTATTTTCAAGATAATCTGTTGCTCTTGAGAACAGGAACTAGGCAAGGATGCCTGCTATCACCTCTCCTATTCAATATAGTATTAGCAAGAGCAATAAGACAAGACAAGGAAAATAAGAGATATAAAAATTGGCAAAGAGGAGGCAAAATTATCTCTCTATTCAGATGGCGTGATAGTATACTTGGAAAACCCTAAAGACTCAGGGAGAAAAGTATTGGACATAGTTGACCAATTCAGCAAAGTATCAGGATCAACATACAAAAATCAGTTGGATTTCTCTACAGTGACAAAGAGAATGTAGAAATGGAGCTAAGAAATACCATACCAATTACAATAGCAAACCAAAGGTGAAATACTTGGGAATAAATCTAACTAGATACATAACTAGACAGATAACTAGATACATTTGGAAGCAGGAGTGGCATCCACTTCCTAAATAACATGCCCCCAGAAATCCTATGAACTTTGATAAATGTTAATAGCTGTAGAGGGGCTTCAAATCTTTTGTTCACAGGGTTCCTATGAATAGTGCTTGACTTGAAGGAAATCAACAACAATAACAAGATATATAAAAGACCTATACACAGAAATTACAAAACATAACTACAAGAAACAAAAAGAGATCTTGAGATGTTGAAAAATACACTATGCTCATGGATAGGAAGACTCAATATTATGAAAATGACAGTTCTGCCAAAGGCAATCTACAAGTTCAATGCAATCTCAATACAAGATACCAATTCTATTTTTCAACAAGATGGAAAAGGAAATTTCCAATTTTATCTAGAATATAAAGAAACCCAGAAAATAAACAACAAATGCTGGCGAGGTTATGGAGAAACTGGAACCCTTATTCACTGTTGGTGGGAATGTAAACTGGTCCAACCACTATGGAAGGCAGTTATGGTATGGTACTTTCTCAAAAAGTTGCAAATAAAAATACCATTTGACCCAGCAATTCCCCTACCAGGAATATACCCTAAAGAAACCAGAACTGCCACCCAAGCAGATATATGCACACCCATGGCTATTGCAGCTTTGTTCACAATAGCAAAGCGTTGGAAATGACCCAAGTGCCCATCAATAAATGAATGGACAGAGAAGCTCTGATATATTCACAAAATGGAATACTATGCTGCATTGAAAAACAAGGAACTCATGAAATATTATACAAAATGGGTGACCCTGGAGGACATTATGCTGAATGAAATATCTCAGTCACAAAAGGACAAATACTGCATAGTGCCACTGTTGTAAAATGGGACTAACATTGGGGTTGGGGGGAACCCTAAGAAAAGAGGAGATAAATAATTTATACTGCATTGATACAGATGAGAGGGAGAACTGTTTAAAAGGAATATTGTTGTTGTTATGTGCCGTCGAGTCGCTGAGAAAAGGGGGAGAAAATGTGCGACAATGAATAAATAAAAGGGGGGGAGATAATCTGTTTTTGCCAAGACAATTCCAATTCATGGTGACCCTGTGTATTACAGGATAAAACTGCTTCATAGGGTGCTTTGGACTGTAATCATTAGGAAACAGATGACCCAGTCTTCCTTCCACAGCACCAAAGCTGATTGCAAATCACTCATAGCTGCCAGCAGCTTTACAATATCTGCCCAGGAGGATTTCAGATTTTCTCACAGGGAAAATATGTACTACTGTGTCTCTTCAATCCATCCCTTTTCTGAACTGGGACATTTGCTACATTATATTATTCTTTTTTTTTTTTTTTATTTTGTGTGCGTGTACCGTCAAATCAGATCTGACTGGTACAGGAGGATATTGCACCTCCTCCGGCAGAGCGTCTGGTGGATTCGAACCGTGTTCCTCTGGGATTGCAGTGCAGCTTCTTGCCACTAGGCCACCAGAGCTCCTACATTATATTATTCTTGTTCTATTATCATATGTTAGTTTATAGAGGGAATGGGAACAAATTTGGATCTCTTTAAAAGGTTTACAGCCTCAGAGTCGCAATGCAGGGTCACTATGAGTCAGACACAATGGCATTAGGTTTTTAGTTTGGGTTTGTAGACTGATAATAGATTATCATGAATTAAAGAGTATGATTAATACAGTGCATGTACCTGAAGGCCACAAAAGCAAAGATTAATTAATGAAAATGGCATTCAATCAATGAAGAAAGTAGAGAAATTCACATCTTAAATGTAGCAGTAATTTGACACCTAAGGCAGAGATGCTTTTTTTTTTCCCCCTCAATGAGCTTCCAGGAGTCAGCAAGGGCAGCGAGTAGCAGTGGACCTTGGAGCAACTAATTAAATGTCCATCCTAGAACTGAACCGGTCATCAGCTCTCCCCCCTCTTTAAAGAACAACTGGCTGCAATGCGTAGCCCTGGGACAAAGCCATGATTACCACTCTCGAATCAAATTGCAACTTCTGCCTCAGAGGCTCCTTGTCAGATTTTGGGACCAGAGAATTAAATTAGGTCCAAGACAACTCTGTAAATTCACAGTATAAGTGAAAGAAAAGAAGACAGAAAAAGAAAAATAAATACTGTTTACTTATGAATGACATAAAACACTCATTTCAGAACCAACACTTCTTTGTTTTATTAACTATGGGAACATTTCTGTCCCTAATTCTTACACAAGAATTATTCATTGGTCCTGCAGTTAAAAGAGAGACCTAAGGTTAGCAGGGATATGAAAAGAGACAGGAGTAAACACTAGTAAATACATAATTTTTGTTGTTGTGTACTGTGGTGTTGGAACCAGCCCATAGCTGACCCTCCAGCAGGTTTTCAGAGGCAGTAATCACAGGGGAGGAGATTGCCCATTCTACTCCTGCGGAGCAGCTGGTGGATTTGAATAGCGTGCCTTTGGGATTGCAATGGAGTTTCTTACTCATAGGCCACCAGAGCTCCCTTAGACACATATCAAGATGAATGACAGGAAAGTCAATATACAATAAAAGGATGATCAACATAATAACACCAAAGAAAGGGAAGAAATAAGAAATTCAATCAACAACAGACATATAGGTAGATAGGCAAGGCAAATTGACATTGAGAGGAGAAAAAGACTACACCCGGCTCCAATCACTGAACCGCCGCCGAGGACTCAGCTGCCTCCCCCTCGAGCCCCCTCGCTTCCCGATGCTCTGTCCCCCCTGCCCGCCTTCTCCCACCACTGCCTTCAGCAGGCCGTTTCCACCGAGGAAAAGGAATCGTATCGTATGTCCGCTATCCAGAACCTCCACTCTTTCGACCCCTTTGCTGATGCAAGTAAGGGTGATGACCTGCTTCCTGCTGGGACTGAGGATTATATCCATATAAGAATTCAACAGAGAAACGGCAGGAAGACCCTTACAACTGTCCAAGGGATAGCTGATGATTACGATAAAAAGAAACTAGTGAAGGCGTTTAAGAAGTTTGCCTGCAATGGTACTGTAATTGAGCATCCAGAATATGGAGAAGTATTTCAGCTACAGGATGACCAACGCAAGAACATAGCCAGTTCCTTGTAGAGATTGGACTGGCTAAGGACGACCAGCTGAAGGTTCATGGGTTTTAAGTGCTTGTGGCTCACTGAAACTTAAGTGAGGATTTCCTTGCAATGAGTAGAAAATTTCCCTTCTGTCCCTCGTCACAAGTTTAAAACTTCACAGCTTGTATAATGTAACAATTTGGGGTCCACTTTCAACTTGGACAAGTGTAACACTTTCATGCAATAAACTGAATAGAGCCAAAAAAAAAAGACTACACCAACAATTGTATATTGGTTTGGTTGATGCTATTTCCGCATTCACATAAACAATGCTGTAAATATGCCCACATATATATGTATAGCTGAGTTGACAGGGGTCAATGCTTTATAAGCTTCTTAATCACAACCAGTATCCCTGAGGGAGTGAGTTATTGGTTTTGGGGCCTAAGGAATATAGTCATAGGGGACATTAAGGTCAAAAGGCATAACATAGCCACAAAGTCAGTGTTCTAGAAGCAGTAAAATAGTTAAAAGGCATGTTGCATTGGGCAAGTCTGCTCTCAAGGATCTCTTTAAAGTCCTAAAGAGCAAAGAATTCAGTTTCAAAACTAAGGTATGCCTAATCCAAGCTATGGTGTTTTCAATTGCTTTATATATACATTTGAAGCTGGAGATGGATTAGGGAATAACTGAAAGTCTTTCTATAATCAATTAAGAAATCCTCTTTAGACCATCCCCTGGATGTCTCTACACAGGTAAAACTAAACCAGACAGAGTTACCCAGTAAAAGTTGCTAGGTGATTAACTGCTTTGTGATACATCTCTTTTTTTTTTATTATTCAGAACAAATACATTTTTTTTTTTTGGCCATTCAAGGTGCTTTATTTGTCTTTTCTTTTTTGACTGACAGCCTGCACCACCTCTTCTTTTTTTTAAAAAAAAATTTTAATAATTTTAATGAACATTTACAGATATTTTGGATTTCCATTCATTCATTGTTGTACTTTTCTCCCTGCCCAGCCCTATCCCCCATCCCAGTTCGCTGCTCTCTTTGGAAAGTAAAAGAAAAATTTTTTTCTTTGATATACAATCTCCCCGCACCCTTCCCACAGCCCCAAGTACACTCCACTATGCAACCTTAAATGTGGACTCTTGTGTTAACCATAATACCCTATCATGCATTGTTTTTATTCTTTCCCTCATCTGTTTCAATGCAGTATACACAATTTATCCAGTTTTTCTCAGTCTTACCCCAACCCTGATATCAGTCCCATTTTATAGCACTGGCACCATGCAGTATTTGTCCTTTTGCCACTGAGATATTTCACTCAGCATAATGTCCTCCAGGCTCACCCATTTTGAATAATATTGCAAGAGTTCCTTGTTTTTCAATGCAGCATAGTATTCCATTGTGTGAACATACCACAGCTTCTCTATCCATTCGTTTGTTGTTGGGCACCTGGGTTGTTTCCAACTCCTTGCTATTGTGAACAACACCACAATAAACATGGGTGTGCATATATCAGCCTGGATGTCAGTTATGGTCTCTTTGGGGTATATTCCCAGTAGTGGAATTGCTGGGTCAAATGGTATCTCTATTTGCAACTTTTTGAGAAAGTGCCATACTGCCTTCTACAGTGGTTGCACCATTTTACACTCCCACCAACAGTGAATAATGGTTCCAGTTTCTCCACAACCTCGCCAGCATTTGTTGTTTGCTCTTCTGTTAAATTTTGCTATTCTGAGTGGGGTGAGATGATATCTCATAGTTGTTTTGGATACATCACTTTTCATATGGCCTTTCTAGCCCTGATCATTTAATGCCCACCAAATGATTAGGTGGAACTATGCAAATAAGGTGATTGTGACCCACCAAAGAGATTGTTGTTGTTATTATGTGCCATTGAGTCGCCTGTGACCCACAGTGACCCTATGTACAATAGCCCTAAGCCCTGCTCTATCCTGTGCCAATCCTATTGTCTCTGACCACCTACCTCCATTATCTCAATCACAGAATCAATCTATCTTATTGAGGGTCTTCCTCTCTTGAACTGTCACTCCACCCTCCAAAGCATGACGTCCCTCTCCAAGGACTGGTCCCTCATTGTAACATGTCCAAAATATATCAAACTAAGCTTCAGCGATTAGAGTTTACAAATAGTGCAAACAACATGCATAGAACCCTGTGTTGGGGATGGGAAATGGGACTATGCATCAATAATCAACTTTATCATCCTGCTTAATAATAATTGCAAAGACTGTGGCCTGCATCGGATGCACTTTAGTTTCTTGACTGACATTGTTGCTTCTCAGTACTCTGGAGAGGTCACTGTAATTAATTAATTAATTAAATTCTAATTAATGTAATGAAACAAAATGGAATTAGATGATTTTGAATGACAAAAGAGTGAGATTCATAAATTTTCCTAGAATATGAATAAATAGAACCCAAAAACCAGCCCTGGCTTCCCCCACAAAAGACATCTCAGAGGTGAAGAAGAGATTTCACCACAGCTGAGAAGAAAAGCCAAGAGTCAAATGCAGCCTTTGGGCCCCTGGTCCCCACACTGACGACCTCCTAGACTCAGGAGACAGAGTTAGAGAGCTGTGCCACTAGTCATGATGTGAGAGGACGAGAAGCATAAATGCAGAAGCGGCAGAGAAATAGTAGCAGTAATACCAGACTAGCACAATATGGCATAGTGGGTTTCCTGGACCACAGAACTAGATTGGTAGAGGCTTACTGACTTATAAAGCAAGGAAGCTGACTACCTCCTGGCAAAGTGGGTGTTTCTAGGTGCACTTACCAGTTAAACTTTGTTACATAGCATGGGGGCCTAGGGACTAACGGAGTGGTCTTAAGTAGGAACTGGATCCTGAGTCAGCCTTGGTTTTGAACTGTAATCTGTTACTTCCTTAGTAAGTCCCATAATTATGAGTACTGTCTGTGGATTCTGACTACTGCAATAGATTATGGGATCTAGAAGTAGAGAGTGCTGTGGGAAGGATTGTTGGTGTCAGAATAGATTAAAAATAAACTTTGCATAGGGAGGTATATCTGACCTCCACTTCATAACTATCATCCTTGGACTAATGTTAATTCTTTCCCCTCATGAAATTAGAGTTCGGACACCTCTAACACATCATTTTCACAATAAATGTGATTGGAAAGAGGCCTTTTCTTTTTGAGACATTTCTCAATTCTTAAAGACAGATCCTAGCCCAGTTTCAATAAAATGACTAATCCAATCCCTATGCCTAGAACCTCAGCCAGCCTTCCCTATCAGAGATACCGAATGAGAAAAGAAATTTAAATTCATGCAGCACACAGTAAACTTATATGGTGGCCTAGTGGTAAGAAACTGTGCTGTAATCTCGAAGGCATGTGGTTTGAATTCACCAGCTGCTTCCCAGGAGAAGGATGGACAATCTTCTCCCATGTGATTAATTGCTTCTAAAAACCCACTGGAGGGTCAGCTTTGGGGAGGTTCCAACTCTATGGTACTCAACAACACCATCACGGCTGGTATAGCAATTCAGAGGGAGTTCCGTGGAGGAAAGCTGGGCCATCTCCTCCTGGGTGATTTACCACCTCTGAAAACCTAGCGAAGGGTCAGTTAGAAGTGGGTTCTGACTCAGTGGCAACAAGTGACTGAGTGATAGCCATTCAGAGATATCTTAAAGATTCTAACTCCCACTATTTTCCAGTGTTACAAGCCTCAGCATATGGTCCTCATCTTCTTGACCCTAAAATGGTTGCATCATGCAATCCAGACTAAAAGAAGGAAGGAAGAAGTGTAAAAATCAAACCTATTTGCATTAATTCAGGTCTTTTTGTTTATAGGGTTGCTATGATTCACCTACAACTCGATGGCACTTAACAACAATTTGCATTAAAAAGATTTCCCTGAGACATCACTTAGAAATTCCCATCTATTTTTCTCTTTATCTAGATTAGACAGGTCACATGGCCACCACTAGGTGGTTCAGGTAGTGTCCACAGGTAGTTCTAGTTCACCAGTGCCTCTGAGGGAGGAATACAGGCATTCTCCTCCTGTGCAATTTGCTGCTTCAGAAACCTAGTGGAGGGTCAGCTAGAAATCAATTCCAACTCAATGGCAATGAGTTAAGTTTGTTGTTGAACCACCATCCCTTGCAGAAAAGGAATCTGGGAATCAGAAAAAATAAACTATTTTTAGCATTCTACGGATGTCTTTGAGCTATGGTGCTGGAGAAGAGTGTTGAATATACCATGGACTCCTAGGAGAACTAACAGGCTTGACCTAGAGAGGTTGAAACCAGGATGCTCCTTGGAGGTAAGGATTCTGAAGCTTTGTCTGACATTATCTGGGCATGTTGTAAGGAGGGACCAGACCTTGTAGAAAGACATCATGCTTGAAAAGGTGAAAGGACAGAAAAAGAGGAAGACCCTCAATGAGATGGATTGATTCAGTGACTACGGTAATGAGGGTAGGTGTGCCAGAGACAATAAGGTTGGCACAGGATAGAGCAGGGTTCAGGGCTATTGTACATAGGGTCGCTATGAGTCACAGATGACTTGACAGTACAAAACAACAACAATCCACTTCCTTGTTGTCTTCTTCCTCAAAAGAAGAGTGCAGTGCAGTAATAATGAGGAACATTCCCTAGGTGATTTAATGTGTGCTTAAGTTTGAGAACCAGTGCTTTATAATGCATTACTCTGCTACTCAGGCTGGGTCCAACCTCAGATCCATTAAATCAGAATCTGTGAGGTGGGGCTTGAACTTTGGTAGATATATTTTACACATTGGTAAGTTTTCAAAGCTCCCCAGGTGACTCTAAATGTGCATCCAGGGCACAGAAGCACTTTATTATTGTAATGCTCCTGACCTCATTTTTTTCTGTCTCTTCCCTGTGGGCACAGGAGTTGGTTATCTGATGGGTGAATGTGGGAGTCGCCAAGCTAGCAAGCTCATCTAGCCGCTCCCTCTTGCCTTTGGGACCTGCCAGCTGCAAAGAGGAAACGTCTGGCTCTTCTCCATTTTCCATGGGGTTTTCAACGATAGGTAGAGGACTGTAGTTTTCCAAGCAGCACTAGTGTCTCTGAACGATGTTGCTGTTGTTGTTATGTGCTGTCAAGTCACCTGTGACTCATAGCAGCCCTATTTACAACAGCTTTGAAGGCTGCTCTGTCCTGAGTCAGTTTCACTGACTTTGACACACCTACCCCCATTGCCCTAGTTACTGTATCAGTTTATCTCATCTGGTGTCTTTCTCTTTGGTGCTGTCCCTCCACCCTTCCGAGCATGATGTCCTTCTCTAAGGATCAGTCCCTCCTGGCCATGTGCCCAAAGTATGTGAAAAAGAGCTTCCAAATCCTAGCCTCCAAGGAGAAACTTGGTTTCACCCTTTCCAAGATAGAACTATTTGTTTTCTTGGTGATCCATGGTATGTTCAAGACTCTTCTCCAGCACCACAATTCAAAGGCAAAATCCAAGGGCAAAGTGTTGGGCAGTCCATTTCACTAACATTACTTTTATAATGGATAATTTATTCTTTATCTTTCTGATACCTATGCCTGTTTCTCATTTGTCTCCATGTTTGAGCAGAGACGGAAAAAGTAGTATGTATTAGCCCTAAAATCTGTACTCCAACGCTGGGGAGAGCCCAATATAGCTCTTGAATTACTCTGTTCTGTCTCTGTGTCAAGCCATGACATTTTCAATGGCTTTATGGGCATGTGAAAGTTGGACAATCAGTAAAGAGAATCAAAGAAAAATCTGTGCCATTAAATTTTAGTGTTGGCAAAGAATATTGAAGATACCATCGGCTGGCAAAAGAACAAACAAATCTATCTTGGCAGAAGTAGAGGGAGCGTGCTCCTTAAAAGTAAGGATAGTAAGCCTTTGTCTCACACATTTTGGGTAGGTATGTTATCAAGAGGGGCCAGTAACTGCAGCAATGGGCTTAAGTACAATAGAAATCATGAGAATGGCACAGGAACAGGCAAGGTTTTAATGTGTTGTACATAGAGTCGTTATGAGTCTAGTTGACTTGATGGCCCCTGACAACTACAATATTTCTGCTCTGGCCATCAATGTAGAGGTGATATCCTAAGTGGCAATCTCCTCTCCTTCCAAGGAAAGCACTGGCCTGGTTCCTGTCACTAGAGAATCATTAAACCTACTGTAGAACTTCTTATAAATAGAACCACACAGCATATGCTCTCTTATTTTTGTTTCTTTTGCTTGGCACTATGCTTCTGATATTCATATGCATTAGTATATGCATCAGTTATTGTTGCTGGGTGCTGTTGAGTTGACTTTGACTTTTAGCAACCTTTGAATAGAACTCAATCTTGCCCTGTTGCCATTCTCATGACCTCTGCTGAGTTCAAGTTCATTGTTTCACTCACTGTATTCATTCTTCTCATTGAGAGTTTTCCTTTCTTTTTCTGGTCCTCTACTTTCCATGTATCACAATATCTAGTGCATTTTTCAGTATTTCACTCTAAAATAGAGTGAATTGCTGAATATATTCCATTGTCTGACTATTTCAGTTTATCCATTTACATGTGGATGGGTTACTCCCTATTGTAGCTGTTATGAATAAAGCTTCTACGAACACTGTTATGCAAATAATTTTGTGAACACAGACGGATACTGGGGTGGAGTTATTGATATTTAATTCCACAAGAAATTACCAAAGAGTTCCCCAAAGTAGTTTGTTGTTGTTATGCACTATCAAGTTGCCTGTGACTCGCTGCTCTATTCTGAGCCACTCTCACTGTCTCTGACACATCTACCCCCCATTATCACAGTTACAGTGTCAATCCATCTCATGCAGGGTCTTCCTCTCTTGCACGGTCCCTCCACCCTTCTAAGCATGATGTTCATCTCTAGGGACTGGTCCTTCCTGGCCACATGCACTTTTATAAATGTAGCAGTAACATATCAGTGTTCTATATAACCACTAGTCTTTCTTTTATGGCGTTAAATGAAGTAGTGAATGTACTGGTGGGCTGAATCTGTGTTTAAAGGAGGGAGAAGTGGAAGTTTATAAGCATAATGGAAGGAGTTCTGAATATTCTGGGGAAAAAGAGGCCCGAGTGTGCAAAGGGCCTGAGGAAAGGAAAAGCAGAACTGTTAAAACAATTTGAAAGAGAATATGGTGTAAGATGATGCTGGTTAGAAGAGTAGTTGAAAGTACTAAACTTTTCACCTCCAAGGGATCTGTGGGTCTTGTGGTAGTGATCAAGCTGAACTGAATTAACAGAATCAAACAAAAAGAAAAGAAAGAAGAAAAAGTAATGTTCTGGCTTTACAAACCCCCAAGGAACTCATAGCAGCTTGGGAAGTGGTGAGGAAAGCTCCTAAAGATCAAATTTCTTGTCATTTCAGCAGAGTGGAGTTCAGAAAGGGTTAAATATAATTTTAAAGAAGTAAGAGATGCAAAGTATCTCCTGCAATCTGATCATTGTGGTTGCAAATACATGCTTACAACATACAGATGAATAAGACTAATAGGCAGTGCTGAAGAGTCATTTGAGGCTGAAGATCACAATCTTAGAATGAGGTCTCAAGGCCTGTTTGTGCTATTCTCTGGCAATTTTCAGTTGCTTGAGTGCAGCCTTGGGGCCTCATTTCAGACAACCGTGTTCAATCATGTTGTGTTTTCTCCAGGAAATCGTGTTAGAAATCTCCAAAAAGGCTGTGAGTCTCTGGCAAATCTAATCCTCCAGGGACTCTGAGAAAGATGAACCATCTCCTCCTGTGCTATTTACAGCCTCAGAAAGGCAGTTGGAGGGTCAGATAGGAGTTCAAGTTGCCAGCAATGAGTTCTGAAGCATGTGGTTCAAGAAGGAGCTAGCAGTTGAGAGGGACAGGCAAAGGATTAGAGTGAATGGGGAGTGGGGCCACAAGAAGTCAGGAATAAAGATGAGCAGGGTGATAGAACTGAACAGAGAAAGTTTTAAAGGAGCAGAAATCTTTGTTAAAGGATATGAGGATATCATTGGAAAGTTCAAGGCCTACTCTACAGCTCTTCTGCCCTTTTATTGACTGACAGCCTTTAAAGGGTAAAGAAACCACACCTAACCAACCAATGAAGCCTTTCCTTTGGGAATGGTTTGTTATAGGCCTTCCCGCCAGAGGGCGCTATCAACACAATAAACCCAAGCTCCCCAAAAGCAGTGCAAAATATGTCAATGTGAGCGCTGAGGACCCCTCTGGTTCCGCTGCAGTTTTGCAAGGAGCACAACTCCCCTCCATTCAGTTGGAAAGCTTTTGTTAGCTGGGGTTTGTTGTTGTGAGGTGCCTTCAAGTTGACTACTACTCACAATGACGCTATGAACAGCAGATCTGAACTCTGTCCTATCGTGTGACATCCTCATCATTTCTAATATACTTAAAGCCCATTGTTACCGTCACTGTGTCAATCCACCTTGTTGAGGGTCTTTCTCTCTTGCTGACCCTCCATCTTTCCAAGTATGATGTCCTTTTTCAAGATTGGTCCCTTCTAATAACGTGGACAAAATAAGTTTCACCATCCTTACCTCCAAGGAGCACCCTGGTTGCACATTCTCCAGGATATATTTGTTTTAGATCCCAGAAGATAATCTTCTCTAAACATGGTACATAAATTTACTTATCTGTTCCACTTGTAAGGAGCACTGTACGATGAGATAGATTAACATAATTACTGCAACAATGGGCATTAGCACCCCCAAGATTGAGGATGTTTCAGGGTAGGGCAGAGTTTTGTTCTGTTGTACACAGGCTGGCTATGAGTCTCAGCTGACTTGATGGTACCTAGCAGTGGCATTGGAGAAGAGTAGTGACTATCCCATGAACTGCCAAAAGAAGAAATAATGGAGGAAGTGCAACCAGGGTGCTGCTTAGAAGCAAGAAGGATTAAACTTGCTCTCACATATTTTAGGCATGCTGTCAGGAGGGGCAAGTCTTTGGAAAAAAAGATGTAATTTCTGGGAAAGGTAGAGGGTAAGAGAAATAGAAGAAGACAACTTGACGAAACAGATTGACACAGTGATGGTTAAAATTGTTGTTAGGTGCCATCGCGTTGACTACAACTCATAGCGAGTGCATGAACAATGGATCTGAATCTTGCCCTATTTGATGCCATTCTCATCATCTCTGATATACTTGAGCCTATTCTTACAAACACTAGGTGAATCCATCTCGCTGAGGGCCTTGCTTTTTCAACTTTAACAATGGGTTTGAGCATATCAGAGATCAAGAGGATGACATAGGCTAGGGCAATGTTCAGATCCATTGTTCCCAGGGTCACTATAAGTCATTGTTGACTTGGTGGCCTTAAAAACAACAAACATTTGATGTTTTGGTTCATATCACATTCACTGATGATCACGTAGGCAGAAAAGCAGGGTACAGGGTTAGCTTACCACTGCTGTTGAGTTGATTCCCATCCACAGAGACCTTCCATCCTCTAATGATGGAAGTCTTAAAGACAGAGGGCTGCCTAGCTTTCTCCTGTGGAGCCGGTGGTGAATGCAAGCTGCTGAGTTTTTGGTTAGCAGCACAACATGTAGAAACCATACAGCATCAGTGCTCCTTTACAAGGTTTGCACTAGGAGTGAAATGCTTCCTCCAGACAGTGACACACGTCACCACTCACCTTTCACTGGCCACAGCAAGTTCAATGGCACCCTCAACTCCAAAGGGGCAAAGGAACCTTATCAGGAGCCTAGAAGGAGGCATACCAAAGGATCTGCCATACATGATTACCACAGATACCCTGTCACTGTGGGCAGGTCATGCCCTCTTTCAAGTCTTCTTTCCCACAAAATGAGCTTAAGAATCACTGCTTTACTCATCTTTTACCTTCTACTGCCCTGCCGGAAGGTCAGTTATAGGTTGGTTTCAACTCGACAGCAAAAACCAACAACCACCATTGCCATAAGAATGTTTACTATGGTCATTATGAGAGAGAATGGCTTAGTTATCAGAATATAATTGGTGTGCTGCCTGCTGTCAGAAGAAAAAAGCCAATTGTGGAAATGGGTTGGACTAGGAAAAGTAGATTTAATATATACTTATCTGTAGGAGACACAAGATATGGCCTTCTCAAATCTATCTCAGCAAGAGAAGGTTCTTTCCAACCCAAAGGCACATGGTTCAAATCTATCAACTGCTTACTGGGAAAAAAATGAAAGAATGTCGTCTTGTGTGATTTACTGTCTCTGAAAACCCAGTGGCCGGTCAGTTATGAATTGGTGCTGACTCAACAATACAAAACAACAACAGTAACAGTCTGGAAAAGTCCTCATGTTTATTCAGCACTTTTTAGAGGGAAAGGAGGGTTATCTTAGAAAAGGAGAGATTGCACACAGCTGGCATCCAAGATGACACATCTTACTGGGTAGCTATTTTATCAACAAGGGGCATGTGCTGGTAGTTTCCCTTCTTTCGAGGTTAGTACTTAACTGCAATCCTGAAGGCGCATGGTTCTTATGCATCAGAGAGTCAGACAGTGAATAGAAATTACAAAAGGAGAATCAATGCCTTTGCAGTGTGGTACTGAAAAAAGTACTAAATATCCCACTAACTGTCAAGAAAACAAACAAGTATGTCTTGGAGAGAGTACAGCCACGGCACTCCTTACAGAGAAGGATAATGAAACATCATCTCACATACTTTGGACATGTTTCTAGGAGGGGTCCAGTCCTTGAAAAAAAGACATGATACTCAGAAAAGTTGTTGTTGTTGTTAGGTGCCGTCGAGTCGCTTGCGACTAAAGGAAAGAAAAACCCTCAACTAAGATGGATTGACACACTGACCTTAACAATTGACGCTAGTGTGTCAGAGATGATGAGGATGGCACTGGATGGGACAGAGTTCAGATATTTCATTCATAGGGTCACTAGGAGTTGTCTAACAGCACCTAACAACAACTGGCTAAGAGTGTGCTCTGGTGGCCTAGTGGTAAAGTGTTGTCCTGTATCTAGTCCTATTGAAAACCACAGGCCACTTTGGCTTGAGAGATACTGCAGGATCATTGTGAGCACTCCTTCCTCCAGGTTCCCCACATTCTCTTTGAACCAAATCAGGTCGCTATGATTGTTTACTTGACAACTCATAGTTCTCCTCCACAGACACTCCCAAGAAGACCACTCTGAGTCAGAGATAAGCTAAACCACGGAAACTCCTTTTACCCAACCACAGACAATGCTGACAGTACAAATAATAGCTTTTCTCAAACTTTAATGCGAAGAGTAGTGGACACTTGTCAGTCCACTTACAGAGTGCTTTGCTGACTCTTCCTATGAGAGGTTTTGCTGTGGTTCACCCCCCCCCCCCCCCCCCCCCCCCCCCCGCCCCTTACTTGCTGCAGAAGATCAAATTTGACAGCTTTCATTATGAACATTTCAACATCAAGAAGACAAATATCCTCACTTCTGGCAAATATCCTCACTTCTGGGTCAATAGTTAACATCATGATAGATGGAAAAAAGATTGAAATTGTCAATGAATTAATTTTACTTGGGCCCATCAACACACTTGGTCCTAGCTAGCAAGAATTAAAAAAAAAAAAAGTATTACATTGGAAAAGTCTGCTGCCTAGGACCTCTCTAAAGTACTAAGGAGTGATGAAGACGAAGGTATGCCTGATTCAGTCCATGGTCTTTTCAATAAGTTACTATGCCTCTGAGAGCTGGACAGTGAATAAGTATGATAGAAGAAGAATCAATGCCTTGGAGCTGTGGTGTTTGAGAAGAGCACTGAACATCCTATGACTGTCAAAAAAGCAAAGAGATGGTTTAGGAAAAGTGCAGGCAAGGATGGAGAAGCTCACATACTTTGGGCATATTGTTAGCAGGGGCTATTCCTTGGTAGAGGATGGAGTCAGTAAGATAGAAAGACCCTCACTGAGATAGGCTGACATGGTAACTGAAGCAACGGGCTCAATTATGTCACAGATGATAAAGATGGCACAAGATAGGACGGCTTCCAGATCTGTGAGTCATACTTAACTCTATGGTGGCACTTAACAACATTCTTCTAATAAACTAGGCTGTGAATCTTTAAAAAAAAAAAAATGAACCATCTTAGAATAATTGTTATTTATTGAAGATAAAAGCAAACATGTTTTACTTGATAATGTATGGATAAACAGAACTAATATTGCATGTAAGTTTGTTCTTAGAATAGCCACACTGTAAAAAAAAACACATGTAATTTATGTTTTTTTCTTTCTTTTTAAAAATTTTATATTGATTTGCATACACAAGTTGTATACATTGTTTTTCATTAATACACATTTGTTTCATGCATTCCTCCATTCACACTGTTTCATATATCTTTCCCATACATTGTTTTATAAAATTAATCATCATTGATCCATGTCCACCACTACCTTGCCTTTTCAGGCCCCCAATCGATCTTTCCTAATTCCTTCACCCACTCACTCTGCCCACCAAACTCTGTGACTTTGAGGTTTTCAACCTCCTCTCCACTCCCTAGGCTCCCTCCTCTCTCGCCTTCACTCTTGGACTTTGGTACACATCTTACTAGTTGTTGTTGTTGTTATGTACCCTTGAGTCACTTGTGACTCATAGTGACCATATGTGCAATAACTTGGGATTCTATCCTGAGCCAATCTCACTGTCTTTGACACAGTTGCCCTCATTACCTCAGTCACTGTATCAATCCATCATATCCAAGGTCTTCCACTCCTGCGCAGTCCCTCTATCTTTCCAAGCACAGTGTCCTTCTACTTTTACAATAATGGTCATATGCAGTATTTGTCTTTATGAGACTAAGTTAACATAATGCTCTCCAGCCCCTCCCATGTGATAAAGTATCTTTCAAAATCATTGCTATTGAGTATCCACTGCTATATAGTATTCCATCATGTGAATGGACCACAATTTCATCTATTCGTTTGTAGGCTGTTTCCGTTTCTTGCTATTGCGAATAATGTTGCACTGAACATAGGTGTACAAATCTGTATCTTGGTTCTGTGAAACTTCTTAATGAGAGTATATGTCCTAACGCACAAAAATACTTCTGAAGAGTCTTCATGTCAGTTAATACAAAACTTCCTTGAAGCATGTTTAAGGACATGTAATTGGGTTGAACTTTAAGACTCCTTCAAACTCTGAGATTCTAAAACTAAAATAAGACTAAAAATAGGAGGGGAGAAAGAGGAAAGAAAAGGGAAGCTCAGAAAAGGGCATTTTAGGCAGGAGTAGATGTGGAGGCAGGAAAGTAAAAAAAGAAAAAATACTAGGCACGGAGAGTGCACCATGTTGACTGGCATGAAATGAGAGGAAGTCTGATCAAAGTGTAGGGTGAAGGTACAGTGGGACTTTAATAGGGAAACTTTAATAGAATTTTAATGGAAAGCATAGAATTGGTTGTAATGTATGAAATTTCGCAGTCAAGAGCTCTAACAAATGGAAAGCAAGATGCGTATTGAAAATTCCTAAAACTACCTCATATTTAGGAGCACTGCTGTTTCAAAGTGGGGGTCAAGTGCACACCAACCTCTTTGCGCCAAAAGGGCGGGCGGAGTCCCGCCTCACGTCGTCACGTGGCTTAAAGAGCCCCCGGCACGTGACTCACCTCACGCTTGGCCAATCAGCCTCTGCAGGGGCGGGGCCTGGCGTCTAAGGGGCGGGAGCCTTAGTGGCAGCCGTCTCTTCTCGCGATCTTTGCCGCTGTCGCTCATTAACCGCCCACGGCCGGGCTCGAAGGTCTCGCGAGGGTTGGGCGCTGCGGCGGTAGGAGGAGGACGGGAAGGACGGCACCGAGCCACGGTCCCTTCCCTCACTCACTCCCTCGCGCACTCGCCCGCCCCCTCCCTCCCTCCCCTCCCTTCCCCGGCCCCGGCTCAGGCCCCGGCCCATTCGCTGTTTGGTCCGCTGCTAGGGAGGATGTCGGGCTCCTCGCTCCCCAGCGCCCTGGCCCTCTCGCTGTTGCTGGTTTCTGGCTCCCTCCTCCCAGGGCCTGGCGCCGCTCAGAACGGTAAGCTGGGCGCTGGAGGCGGGCCGGGCGGGGGCTGAGGGGTGCCGGCGACTGCTGAGGGGCCGGTTCGGGGCCAGTGGAAGTCCGGAGCCGGGGGAAAGGGGCCAGTTGGGAGCCTACGGGTCAGAGAGGAGGAGATGCCGAGATGCCGGTCGGGCTTTGAAGAGGCACAGATGATGCTTGTCTGAGAGGAGGGGGCGTCGGATGTGATCCGGAGGTGTTGCTGACTTAGAGCCTGTACGTCGTGGGGTTGTCGCTCCAGGTCGCGGAGGGGACCCCGAGGAAGCCGATGTGAAGAGCTGGAGTAGCGGGGGCGGGTGGGGAGGGGGCGCAGCATTTAAAGGAGGCAGCAAGAAGACAGACATTTGTGTTCGCAGGCGACAACGTGGGGGCTGTCAGTTAGGCTACCCGAGACAACCAGGGTCCCGGGAGCGGGGGTCGTCGAGGTTCCACGGGGCCTCGTAACTAGTGACAGCCTCAGAAATGAGGGAAGGTATATTGATGGTGAGCACAGTACTGGAGCCCTACGAATCAGGGGACCTTGGGTATGGGGGTGGAGGGAAGGTGGGTGGAAAGCCAAGAGAGTGGGTTGACTGCAGTAGGGGACCTGGAAGGAAGCAGCATTGACTCCGAAAGGAGATGGGAGAGAGGGCTGGGTTTGCTAAGGAGGGTGGAGTGCTGGGCATTCTAGGGCAGTGGTTGGAAGAGCTCAAGGGGGTTTCTAAATAAGGAGAGGAAAAATGAGCAGAGGTTTGGTAAAAAAGCTTGAAACCTTTCTCCTAAGTGAACGGGGTTATTGAGAAGTAAAAGGTGCTTCGATATAGAGATGGGAAGTGGGGGAAGAAAGGGGAAAAAAACCAAACCAAAACAAAAAACAAACCCAAAAAGGGAAGGAGTAAAATGCAGGAAGCCGGGGGTGTGCTGTTGGTTTACAGTGTAGAGGATATATTAGGGAAGAGAGGCGCTGGATTGTGGCAGGTACTCAGTGGTGTTCAGGCCCGGCCTTTGGGAAGAAGACTGGGACTCTGGGCTAGACCTGCAGCCCCGGGGCTGAGGGCAGTGACAGATGAAAGGGAGGTGCAAGAAGTGAGTGTGTGAGGTCTGAAAGTTTCGAGGCAGAAGAGACTTTTTTTTTCTCCCGAGGAACCTGGGTGGACAAGAGAGAGTTGAATTTGGAATTTAAGCTCATGGGAGAAGATGGGTGAATGGTGGGCTATCATGGTGTTGGGGGACCTACACAGAACGGATTTTTGAGTGAGGGCATGTGTCACACACAGCGGCTGCATTGGTCCTGCAAAGGTGAGGCCAGCCAGCCAGTAAGAGGTTTAAAATTTTTTTCTAGGAAGGAATGTATGAAAAGGCGGTAGTGGAGAGAGTGGATCACAAACTATTTTGCTAATCTTTCAGTGTTTCTTCATTGTTGTATTAAAATGTAGAATTACTCTATTAAAATGTGAATAACTTTTTTTTTTAGACTCAGACAATGGAATTATGCTTCTAAGGAAAAAAAAAACCCTGAGTTTAAAATGCTGCAGAGCATAGTGAGAATGTATTGATAAAGGCTTGAGATTGGTTTAGTGTAAAGTGTTCGTTGTGCCCAGTAGAACTAGTCAAATATTAGCTGTGCTTCCTGGCCTTGGATTTTCACTACAGGAATCAGGAAGGAAACATTTTTTTCTGTCTATGCTAACTAAAATGAACATTTTCCTGCTTTCCTTCAAAGCATAATTCCACTGTGGTAGGCAGGGCAGAGTTGGTCTCATTTGTTTTAACAATTTTGTCTGTGTTAATAATAAGGCTTAAGCCTAATACTCATTTTAGATATTTGATTTGCAAAGTAGCATGGTTTTGTTTTTGCACAGCAAGTGGAAAATTCTTGAATTTAATCTCTGATGGTATAGCTTCTTTCAATGATTTAAAATACGGTGAAATTGTAGTTTCTTAGCAACTAAAGCAAGGCTTTTGGATAGACCTAAAACGACTCACCTGGCTGTTCTTAGTGATATGCGTTCTAAATACAGCATAGTACATACAGCCTTTTCCCTGAAATGAGCTTGAATTTAGTCACGTGACATGGTGACACTGAGCTGGTAGTTGACCGAAATGAATGTAAATTTAATTCAAGGAGGAAATACTGCTATTTTTTTAGTTTGGTTTCTTGTGTTCATGTGGGTAAGGATACCATCTTATAGCATTCTGAGACCTAGTTTGTGATAAGATTCAAGCTTTCAACTGGTAATTGACTGGTCTACTGTCATGGAGTTTGTATTTCCTTACTTCAGAAATGCTCTGTATGATGTTGAAATACTAGAAATTTTATGTTATCTACATAGAAACTAACAAGGAACCTGGGTGGTGGAGTGATTAAATGTTAGACTACTGACAGAAAGATGTGTTGGAGCCCACCTTCTCTTAGAAAAATGTGGCAGTCTGCAAAGATTTAAGGCTTTGGCAACCCTGTGGGGCAGTTCTACTCTGTGCTCTAGCTTACTATGACTTGGAATAGACTAGACAGGAATTGGATGGGCTTTATACAGTGATGACTTGAAAAATAACTTTAATGTTTCTAGATTGGATATTTGGAAGTTTACATTGAGTATAGATCTCTCCCGCCCCTGCAGAAAGCCTAAAATGAAGAATTTGAGGGAGATGACCTTCACGGTGTCCCTGAGTACATTTTTGAAGGTGTATTGACTATTGATGGTGCATCTCCTCTGAGTGAAAGAAAATGAGCAACAGACAGAAAATTCTGTGACCTATTACCATACCAGTTTTATTTTCTACACGTGTACTGCAACTTAGATGTGTAGGGCTACCCTTTCAAATAAAACCCTTATTTAAGTTGTTGATTTTTTAATATATGAACATAAATGTACTTCATTTTTAAGGCAGAGACTTGCCTAAAATATCAACTCTGTAGGACAGGTTTTAGCTTTAGGCTAAAAGTCAAAGATTGTAAACCAAGTGGTATAATTTGCTGATCAAGAACACAGGCTTTGGGTCACTGTACCTTGAATTCCAGCTTTTCTGTAGCCCAGTCACTTTAGAAAGATACTTGCAACCTTCATGCCTCATTTTACTAATGAGGTTTATACTAATTCTAGTCTCTTCAGGATGATGGTGAATATTAAGTGATATACTAGTCATTAAACATGTAAATTTCTGCCTGGTTGGTGACATTCAGTAAATGCTATAGATTATTCTTATTTTCATTTTAAAAGTGACATTATTATATATTTGTCTTCATCTATATATACTGAACACTTAGTTGTTAATGCTAGTCATCATTATCTCGAATAAAGGTAAATAGGCCATTTGGAGACCCACATTGAGAGATTTGTGCTATTGCTTATGTAATTTTTTAGAAAAGTGACCAGCTGCACTGCCTCTGTAATTGCGAATTGTGCTGAGGAAGTTCATATTTCTATTTCACTGTTTGGGAGTTTTCATGAGAGTTTAAAGTGAACCGAATACCTTTTCATATGGTCTAGATGGTGTATTTTTCTAGTTTATTGTTGTTAGAAGAGAATTAGAATGTGATGCCTGGTACACAGTGGGAGCATATGAATGAATGAATAAATGTGGAAAGTAGTGTCAAAATATAGTAAGTATTCATACTGGAAATCTAAAATTAGATAATGAAACTGTTTAGTGGTGATAATTAATTACCCCTAAAGTGTTCAGTGGTTAATAAATTCTAACGAATTTATTCATACCTAAATTTTAAGAAACAGTTTTGCTTAGGTGATATCAGATAAGGGAGTTTTGGGGGTGTACTCTCTAGCGAGTTGGCATTGTCTAACCCAAAGACTGTGTGTCATCTTCAGCAGTTCTAATCCACCAGTGGCTCTGAGGGAGAAGGGTGGGCAGTCTTTTCTTACTGCAGGTTGTTAACTGATGTGTGCTGTCCTTGTAAAGTTGATAGAGTAGGACCTGACTTGATAGTAGTGAGTTTGCATTTGATACTAGATAGTTGTGAACATTGTGCTTAGGAATGATGCCAGTACATGTATTGGATGACTCAAATCTTTTTCTTTTCCATCAAGTATTATTTACTTTGGTGGTTCAACAATTTTCTCTTGCTGAGTTCATTTTAGAGGTATATTTGCTGTTGATTTTTACATCACCTTTTTGGGTGAACTGAAGTGAGCAGTTTAAGAGAAATCTTTATCTGTGGCACCTGTGACACACATAACATTCCATAAATGTCAAACAACAAATTTTGACATAATTAATCCAAGTAAGATAACAATAACCAGGAAGAATAGTTCTCCTTGGAATAAAGCACTTCCCAGGGTATCCAGGTAGCACAGAGGTTAAAATGCCCAGTTGCGAATGAAAAGATTGGCAGTTGGAATCTACCAGCCATTTTCATAAATATCTAGAACCCTGGAAGCCCTCTGGGGCAGTTCTACTGTGACTTAATAGGAAGCTGTGAGGCATTTTTGGTTAAGGAGATCCTACCTCTTCAACTTCTTAGTCATCAGACCAAAATGTCATTCCATTGCTATGATGGAGCAGCCAGGCATGAGCTAGTTGGTTAGAGATCTAGGGTAAACCATGTTACTTTATCCGGTTGTGTTCCTGGCTCTTGATCTTTGTTTTACAGTGGTTACTGTGTCTAAATTATAAGAAGAAGGATTTTTGTGTTGCCAGACATAGTAAGTCTTAACCTATGAATATACCAAAGCTTCAAAAAGAGCAAAGGAAACAATCCTTTAAATATAAATGTGCTCCGCAGTATCAAATTATGACAAATTAATTTGTCATAAATTAAGAATGTAGTTCATTACAGGCTTAACTTTACATAAGTTACACAGATTTTCATGAGTAATTTCATTTTAATCTTGAGGGAAATACCTTGTTTTTCTCCACTAATAAAATTTTGAAATAACAGCATTTTCTCTTGTGGCATAATCTTTTTTAGACATTATGAAAAGACAGTCTATTGTTTTTAAATAAAAAGCCTTTAGGAGGAGTAGGTGGGACTAGAAAATATTCTGTCAATTTGGGCATTGTTTTGCGTTTAATTAAGCTGAGACAGCACTTAATAATATTTTTAAAGTAAGATGGTTCCTATGTTAATCAAACATTGTTATATCTGTTACAATGTATATTTTTTAAAAGACAATCTGCAAAGGAAATGCAGTACTAATATCCATAAAAATGAAGGATATAGGAAAGTAGTAGTAACTATATGGCTATTTCATACATATGGTCAGTAATAGTTGTGTTAAGTTCATGCAGAGATATTTTGGAAGAAATTGAGTTTTGAAAATGTTCTGATGCATTCTATTCAATTTGTTGTTTACAGTAAGTGAGAGCACAGTCTGGCCAGGATCACAAGTAGAGAATGAATGAAGTTTTAAGAGAAAGGGAGAGACAGAAGAAAGGCTGCAGTAGTACCAGGTGAAAAACAGGATGCAAGAGTGAATCTTTGAGGAGCATCTGGAAAAGTAGATCTATCAGGAAGAACAAACAGACCAGGGATCTCTAATGTAAATTCACACATCAGACTTGCCACAGTGGTGAGGATCACCTCCATGAATACTTGGCATGGCTTTTAGCATGCCTCTTTAGCCAAAAGGTTAACTGGCTATCATTTTATGTGAATTTTAAAAATGCCATTCATTTATAATACAGAGTTTCATTTTAAGCACCTTAGAAAATGATTTTTAATTTGTTTATGAGGTTTGTATGCTTAGTCTTTTATGTTTGTTTTAAAAAAAATTTCTAAATTAATTGGTTAAAATTTAGCTTTGAAAAGGTAGGAAACTTCTTTAGTATAATGAGCTAGTTATAAATGGTTAGATTTTATAAATTTATACACATAAATAAATATCTCATTTAATGTTGCACAACAATGCTGCAGTGATCCTATGTAAAAGTATTATCTCAGTAGAACTGATATTTAAATTTAAAAGATTGATTACACCAGTGAAATGTGTCAGCATTTCAAGAGTTTCTTCAATTTAAAGTTTTGTATCTAGTTCCAGTTTAGTATGTTACCTAAATGTGAGCTCAGCATTCAATACTACACATTTATCAGTTTTGACCTTACTGCTAGAACTTTACATTTGACCTACATGGAAATAGCGCATACTAAGTATTTAAACAACTTCTTAAGTATCTCACATAATAAATATGGGAGACATATTCTGAGGCTCCATCTAACATACTTCGGACATGTTGTGAGGAGAGACCGGTCCTTGGAGAAGGACATCATGCTTGGGAGGGTTGGGGACAGCGCAGGAGACGAAGGCCCTCTATGAGGTGGATTGATTCAGTGACTGGGATAATTGGGATGGGAGTGTCAGAGACAGTGCGATTGGCACAGGACAGAGCAGAGTTTAGGGCTGTTGTACATAGGGTCGCTATGAGTCGACGGCACATAACAACAACAAGACACTTACTGGTTTTTGTTCTTTTTGTTCTGTTTCAAATAAAAACCCTCTGAGTCTTATCTGTTAGTTAAAACAGAATGCAGTCAGCTTTGATGGAAACATCTTGTATCAGACTCTTATTTGCAAGTACTAAATGGTAGTGCATTTATTTCCAAAAACAATTATGGAATATTATGTTTTATAGAGTTTTTCCCAGAAGAACATAATATGATTTATTTTCTTTTAATCTTGATCATATTATTGTTACATGAAGTATTGCTTCGTGTTGACTGGACAGTAGATTATAAATGAGATGTTATGAATTTACTCTGAAAATGTCAGAGTTCTATATAGCATGTAGATTTTATTATTAGAAAATAGTAATTTAAGTCCCAAATTACACTGTTTTAATCATACCCAAATGGGTGCTCACACAAAAATGATTAATATAAAATGTACAAAGAAATATAAAGGGGTTTTTTTTGGAATGCTAATACAATGTTCATCTGCAATGAGATGTTGAAAAAGCAAGTCAGAGTGTGCTTGCACATACAGATTACTATGCCATCTTCCTGGTGGTGACTCCTGAAAACTACTGTACTAGTGATTTCCATCCAGCTGGGATATAACAAAATTCTGTTGACATTACAGTTTAAATACTGCCTTTAATGGATAAAGGACCCAGGGAGAGAATACTTTTTGTTTTTAAAACTTGTGTAAATAATGAAAATTGACTTAAAAGCATGTACTATTTTGAAATTCAGTAGTATGAGAGTCAACTGCAGACAGCTTTTGCCAGTTCTTGTTTCAGAGGAAAGCCGAACAGGGTCTGTTACAGAGAGCTTATGCTGTACTTGCTAGAAAAATGGCTGGTGTGAAGTAAGAAAGGAAGCTCCCGTCCAGGTAGGTAGATAATTGGTGATACCTCTATGAGATGCCAAGTAGTTGCCTATTGAGTGCCTGTGTAGTGCACTTGGTTAATGCATCTGGTTGCTATAAAAAAAGGTTGGAAGCATAAGTCCACCGAGAGGCATCTTGGAAGAAAGACCTTGTGGTCCAATTCTAAAATATAAGCTGTTG
Source organism: Elephantulus edwardii (assembly GCF_000299155.1). NCBI lineage: Eukaryota > Metazoa > Chordata > Mammalia > Macroscelidea > Macroscelididae > Elephantulus > Elephantulus edwardii. Next base: position 8,360,161 of record NW_006399816.1, read on the forward strand.
AAAATCCTATGGAGCACAGTCTACTCAGATAAATGTTGAGTCCAAGTTGAGTCGTGATTCTTGAGTCAATGAAGTGAGAATGAAGTATGCTTAACTAATTTACTGACATTTTTATGTTGAACATTAAAGAAGTTTGCCTTTTATATATGCCTTAGTTTCTTCTGTCAGGTATTTTTCAAAGATTTCTAGACCTGACCTTTTCCGTTGAAGAAACAACCCCAGCAGTTACATAAATCTGAGGTAATTTCTGGCTAGATATTGTTAACCAAGAATGTGTTAGAAGTCTTTAGTTACAAACTTACTAATTGTCCTTCTTTATTAAGTAGGCCCAGTTTCCTACCTAACCCCCTTCTGTATTTTATTAGAATTTTAAACTTACACAAACATCAAACAACCCTGTAACCATCTGCTCAACGACTTCATTTGTGTCAGATTGTGAGGATGGCACAGGTCAGATCTGAGGGTTTAGGGGTGGCTGTGAGTCCTACTTAATAGTACCTAACGAGAGCCCATGTATCAGACATATCCTTGATACTTAGTAATTAAAAAATAACTTTAAAGCATTAAGTTGCAAAGTAAAATTTTCTAGACATGAAACAAAATAGAAATCATTTAATGTTGATAAATAGAAATATATCTTTTTCATGTGTAATCATTTAAATTACCTGAACAATACAAAGCTCTTTAGACAAAAAGCTACTTGTGACCCGGAAAAAGAAGTAGATTTTTTAATTTGTGGCCCAGTATATTCCTAAATGTGCAGTGCTTTACGGAACACCATCTATTCTTACTCCAGAGTACATGTAAAGGAATTTTTTGTGACCTTGTAAATGGATATCACAGTTCATCAATGAGTCTGAGACCTGGGGAGAAAACAGCATTTGCAGGTATGAGATAGTTGGATTTTCATTTGTTTTTAAAGCCATGTTAGACTGGAATAATTACTTAAAACACAGTAAGACTTTTATCAGGTGTATCTTACATACTATTACTGGTTACTGTCAGTAAAGAAAATACAGTGTTGCGTTCATATGTTAGCCATTCTGTATACATAATTGGTTTCTCCCCTCTTTACCTCCCCCATGAATTTAAAGGGAAAGGGAAACCATAGTAATTTAGTTATCATAATCAGAGCATACATTTTCCCATATGTCTAGTCATCCTTTCTCTTAAATTAGCATTGTGTTCCTTATTCTCTACCTTCTGCCTTTGAGTTAGTGGTTGAGTTCAGGGCTGAGAATACTACTGTTTATTCCAGAGTAGTTGCTCTGATGCTGTTGTCTGAGGCGCATTTCTGGTGAGTACAGATTGACTTGAATACTAGCCAAGAGAAGGGAGGGAGACGGGAAGCAGAATCATGGCTGAAGAATCAGTCATTTGCCTTTCTTGTTTAGGATCCTAAAGTGGTAGGATTCTTCTCTGTGTAAGTGTGTATCTTTAAGATATAGCTGCTTGGAGGAAAGAAAAGATAACAACATGTTCCTGTCTTGTGTTGGCAAGTAGTAAAATATTTTTTTAATCTATAGATTGAAGTAATGCCTTAAATTTGCTCTTTAGATTTTTTTGATCATATAAGTTTAGCAGATAAGGAACCATTGTGGTACAGCTAGGGCAAAAATAGCACAGCAGCTCCAGCACTGAAATTATATTCATTAATACTGAATCTCAAACCATTCACCCAGGGAGATGGAATAAATGGCCTTAATGCAACCAGGAAACTGTTACCTGGAGGAGAGCAAATACAAAGAGGTTTCAAATAGCTTGAAGTGCACTATCATTGAATTACCTTTAGACAAATAGCATTCTGATCACATATCAAAATTAAGATGCTATTAACAGTATTTTTTTTTCTAAAACTGAGCTCTAGATAGTGAACACTTTCTAATCACATTTAGGAAGAGGCATAGATATCTATGTGTGTGAAGGAGCTAAACTTACAAAAAGGGAACACTAGGGGGATGTGATTATCTATTAATACCTTCAAGGTAGCAGTGTAATGAAGTAAGGGAATTAGACAGTCTCCAGAGCTGGATGGGCTGTATCAAAGAGCCATGGCCTTGAGCAGGAGGAAGAAAACTACAGGGTTAGTATGAGAAAGGTGATTTTCATGAAACCAGCAGGACAGTTGCATGAATTCACTTCTTGCCAGAACTGTCATGATAAAGAGCAGATTGAGAGGGACCTTGTAAAACAAGGAGGAAGATCTTTGGTTTCTGTTATTCTTAGTGCTTGGAACTCAGTAAAAGACATTTTAAAAAAGAATTCCTTGGAAATAAATATGAAACAAATAGACTTTCTGGCAAATTTTAGCTGTCTGACAGAAATCACTTTGTTTCTGCTTCTCAAAAATCCAATGATTATCGATTGAAGAAAAATGGAAGCTTTACTTTGGAGGTAGCTTTGTTATTTTTTGTTAGTTGCTATGCTCCTCTGTAGAGTTTTTCAGGCTGTGACCTTCAGGGCCATCACTGGGCCTGTCTGCTGAGATGTCTCAGAGTTTGAACTGCCAACCTTTTGGCTAGTCATTTACATCACCTAGGAATTCCTGAAGGAGCTTTTTTGGACTTGCCTATAAATACTTGCCCAGGGACTGCAACCGTGACTTTAAGTACAGCAGAGATTGTAAGGCTAGAGCAAGATTGGGCAAGGGTTTGTCCTGTTGTTCGTAGGGTCACTGTGAATCAGCTGACTTGATGCCTGACAACAACATAAATATTTTCAGGGAAAAGATAGGCATTTTGCTCCTGTAAATATTGACAGCCTTGGAAACCCACTTAGGGGGTTGCTAAGAGTCAGAACCAACAACAATGAGTTTGTATTTTTGGTTTTTAGGGTGTTTTTTTTTTTTAATGCATGTGTGTGTGTGTGTGCGAGAGAGAGAGAGAGAGATACTTATAAAGAGCTGTGTTAGCACAGTAGTTAATGCTTTGCTGCTAACTGAAGGGCTTGTAGTTAAAGCACAGTCTTCTCTGCAAGAGAAAAACATGACATTCTGCTTTAGTGAAGATTTATAGCCTTGGAAATCCTATGGGGCAGTTCTACTCTGTCCTGTAGGGTCACTGTGAGTCAGAATCTACTTGAAGGTTGTTGGAACTGACTCAACAGCAGCGGATTTTAAAACAATAGTCAGTTTATTATAATCTGCAAATGGAAAAACGTCTTTATCTTTGGCTACCAAAAACCTAAAGATCATGTTTTTCAGTCTCCATTTGGTACAAAGAAGTATAAGCTATAAAAGGGTTTTCTCACTCATTGCTGTGGGAACCGACTCATAGCTGACCCTTCCTTAGGTTTCTGAGGCTATAAATTACAAGGGATTGCTTATCTTTCTCCCAGGGAAGATGGTGGATTCGAACTGCCAGAGAAAGAAATGCATAGCCTTTGGGTTAGCTATGCAACTTTCTACCTGCTGTGAGTACTGAAAGTGTTTTCACTAATCAGTGGAGACCTTATGGGTGACAGCAGAGATAGTCAGATATGATTGCCTTGGGTGTGGCATTTGGAGAAATGAAGTAGAGGGAGAGAAATGAAGTAGGTGGAGAGCATGGTAGATGTGTCTGTAGAGCGCATTGTAGGTGTAGTCACAGTGATAAGACAAACATACAGGGGGTGGGCAGGACAATGCAGGCTAGGTCAACTTGGCTTTTCTGTTATATGTGATGCTGTAATGGTTGGGACTCCATAGACGTGTTTCAGCAACAGAACTGGGGATGGAGCCACTTAAGTTTAACCTATGCCTAGAAATTAGACTTTTTCTTTTATATAGTAAATGTGAGCTATCAAGAAAGCCATACGCCTGGATAAAAAAGCATTTCCAACTCCGTGCTTAAGACTTTATTAGTTAAAACTGTGTTATGTATAAAACCATTATTGTAGAATGAGTATGAGGATCCAAGAGGGGGGAGGGGGGACGTAGAGGGGGAAAGGTGGGCAGGGGTTGGGGTGTTAATCATAGGGTTGCACATTCTGATGGGAGTTGGGGTGAAAGCAATGGTAAGTATCTTTTGTGAAAAACAATGTATTCAAACTTTGTAAAAGAAATCAGTATAAAATTAGAAAAATAAAAATTTAAAAAACCCAACACAAAAACACACACACACACCCCCGCACACGTGCGCGCACACACAGACACACACACACACACAGACACACACACACAGACACACCCACACACCCACACAGACACACCCACACACACGCGCGCGCACACACAGACACACACACACAGACACACACACACAGACACACCCACACACCCACACACACGCGCGCGCACACACAGACACACACACAGACACACACACACCCCCGCACACGCGTGCGCGCGCGCGCGCACACACACACACACACACACACTGTTATGGTAAAATGTCCTGGCTGCTCTTTATGAGTAGGAGCTGGTGCTGTAATAATTAAGTGGAGAGTTTTAATTAGTTTGAAGAATGTGGGATTTCCAGATAAAGTACAGGACACCCAGTCACATTTTCGATTAAAATCAGCAATGAAGAATTTTTATTCTGTCATCTTTGGGATTTTGACCTCCAATTTAGAACAAAAGCTATTATAATGTTTTCTGTGGATTAAAAAAAATCTTTCTGAAGTAGATTTAATATAATCAGAATTATACTTAGCTGCAAATTTTTATAAAAAAATCCAGTTTAGGTTAGTATTGTTTTTCTACTTGTAGAGGGGCCTCCGGCCTTTTGTTCATAGGGTTGCTGTAAGTTTTGCTGACTGGAAGGCAATCAACAATAACAACAGTATTGTTTTAGTCTAACTAAATAAAATTTCCATGTGTGTTTCTTTTAATTCAAGTGCACTATAACTTACTGCTAAAGCTGTTTTTAGGAAGATCATGAGCTGGGGGCCTCAGTAATTCTCCTTTTTTCTCCTTTCCTAAGTTATTTAAAATTTTAGGCGACTACTTCCTAAGGATTCTTTTGGAGGGAGCTAGCAAGTCAAGGATTGCTCCTCTTTTTTTTCCCCTTTCAGATTTTTGTTTGGTGATATTGGAATATATTTATATTCTTGGGTTGGTAGCTTAGAAGAAAAAAAGGATATGAATGAAGAGTGTGACTGACCATACCCTTTCCTTCCTATTTGTTCAGAATAATCTTCACGTGCTGAATTATAACCACTAGATTTAAGAGAAGGTAGATGCTTGCTCTCTATACCTGGGAGGCGGTTTCTTGACACTTAAATTTCAGTACTAAGAAAAATAATGATCTTGTGAACTGTAAGATCTTGTGACCATTGGTATGTCAGTATGTATCTACTGATACACACTGATACCTCATGTATTTTCAGCTGGAGATGGGGTTGTTGTTGTTGTTGTTATGTGCCGTCGAGTCGTCTGCGACTCATAGCGACCTTATGTACAACAGCCCTAAACTCCGCTCTGTCCTGTGCCAGTCGCACTGTCTCTGACACTCCCATCCCAATTATCCCAGTCACTGAATCAATCCACCT
>NW_006399816.1:8368594-8399070 GCF_000299155.1 Elephantulus edwardii
AAAAGAAGATGGAGATGGGGTAGGGAGTGTTAACCATGAGGACAGTAAGAGTTGAACAATGAATTATATTCTAAGAGGAATTTTATTAAGTAACATGGAGCATAATTATAACTATAATTCTACATATTGATTTGAAATACATTTAAGACAATTTTAGAAAGTACTGAATTAAAAACATGGCTTTGGGAAACTAGAAAATTAGTTTAAAATTGATTCCTAGATTCATCTAGAGACAGTGTTACAGAATAAACATTCTAAATGTAAAGTATAAATAAAAAGTATGCTTAAAAGGACCTCTTGTGAGATAATATAGTATAGTTGAACAGAGAGAACATTGGATTTGATAGTAGTCCCAAATTCCTCTCATTATATTTTTATTTTTTTGATATCTTAAAAATTAATGATACTGATTTCATAGCATTTTATAAGATTAAATGATAATATATGTAAAAATATTTGATAAACCTGTGTAGTGTACAGAGACATGTTTGTTTAGCTTTGAGTTCCAGGATCTAGTACTGACTAGATATTCTTAATAATTTAATGTCACTCTTGCAGTTCATTGAACAAGTGAAGAACAAAATCAAGATGCTGAGAAGAGCCAGATTATTTCAAGGTTGGCTTTTCTGACAAATTATGACTGCAGCATAAAAATGAACAGTTCATTTGTTACTAGGATTTCACTGAATTATCCCCTTTAAATAGAGAAAGCTGATAGTGAATTTCTATAACCTTTGAAGCTTGCACCACAGTGTTCTTGCCTCAAGTTACATCTAGTTCTGAAGACACCTTGTTACACCCCAGCACTATTTCCTTTTTCCTCAGTGTAGGCTATAGAGAAAGGAAATATTTCTCTTTATAATAAAATGTTTTATAGACTCTCCTCAGCTATTCTGAAATGAAATGCTTACTTTTTAAAAAGCTACATATAGCTAACAACAGTAGCATCATGTTTTTGTTGTTATGTGCTATCAAGTTGCCTGGAACACATAGTGACCCTGTGTCCATCAGCTCTGTACTGTGCTCTATCCTGAGCCAACCTTATTGTCTCTAACATGCCTCCCCCCATTACCCCACTCAGTGAGTTAAGCCATCTCATCGTGGGTCTTCCTCTCTTGTGCTTTCCCTCCACCTTGGAAGCATGATGCCCCTCTTCAGGGACTGACTCCTCCTTACAACATGCCCATAATATGGCCAATGGAGCTTCAGAATCCTTGCCTCCAAGGAGCAGCCTGGTTTCACTTTCTTCAGGACTTGTTTGTTCTCCTAGCAGTCCATGTTATGTGTATTCAGTACTCTTCTCCTGCACCACAGAACAAAGGTGTCATTTCTTTTTCTATCATCCCTAATCATTGTCCGGCTTTCTAATGCATAGCATGTAATAGCATGTAATTGTGAAGACTGTGGTCTGGATCAGGTGTACCTTAGTCTCCAGACTGATGATGTTGCTCTTCAGTACTCTTGAGAGATCCCTGACAACAGACTTTCCTTGTGTAATTCATCTTTTGATTTCCTGGCTGCTGGTACCAAGAGTGTTGATGATGGAGCAAAATGTATGTTATTAAAAGAAAATATTAGTGTAAAAAGAAGTAGAGGATTAAAAAAAATTAGTGTAATGCCCTAAAAATATTTCATTTTATAAATGTTCAGGCATGGCTATCCAGTGAAGCATCCCACTCTTTATACCCATATGTAAAAAACCCAAGATTATGATGGCAGCAACAACAAATATAGACTGATGCAGATATGTCATTGTCTTAGGCTGGATTTGCTAGAGAAGCAAAACCAATGAAGCTTAATTTTTCTCTGTCTCGCATGCATGCCCACATAAATACACACCCACATATATAGAAGATTTATCTAAAGGAAATTGCTCCTCTGCTTGTAGAGACTGGAAAATCTCAGGTTTGTGGGTCAGATGTTGAGAAGTACTTCTCTCCTAAGGCATGTAGCTTTGGAGCCTGATGCATTCAAGGTTGACATGCCTAAATAGTCAAAGAAGTGACGAGCCAGTGCAGGATACATGTGGAGCAAAAATCAAGTGAGCTCACTAGGTGTATTCAGTGCAGGCCACACTCCTGATGAAATTGCTTTCAGCTGGGTTGATACAACAAATCTGATTACATAGCATCAGAGCTTTTCAAGGGAAGGACTACGGTATAACTTCTAAATCAGTAATAGGCAGCCTGGTTGGCACATGACCTTAAGGTTTATAACACTGACAGTGACTCAGAGACCATAGGCTGCGTGTCACCACGGATTATGTGGTATTCTGGAAATGTGAACAACTCTGATAAAGTTTCAAATGAAACAATATACAACCTATCTTCACTTATTGTGGTATTTTCATTCTTGGAAACTTCAGTGATGCTTATAACCATGCAAAAAAACCTTGTTCTATTTAAAGCAGGTTTTAGGTCTAGAATAAGATTTTTGGGTTTTAATTGTTTTGCAAAAACTTTGTATGACACTTGAAAGCATGTAGGAAGAGAGAGACAGTCCTTTGTTATGCAAGACTTCTCTCAACTTTGGTATTGAGCGGCTCTGGTCCCTGCCCAGGACATGCCAGTAGTGCTACATCAATCATTGTGTCAATCAAAAATACCTGTAAAATGAAGAAAGCTCTCACTGAGTATAACTAAGTTTTGTCCCTGAACCTTCTACTATCTGGTGTAAGACTACACCACCTGCCTGTTCCCTGGGACTGCCACTAGTCAGATTCACACATCTTCTAGGAATGGAAAGTTGAGGAGAACACCTGTCTTGATTCTTTTTGTTATTGTACATTAAGGCAAGGTGGCTTACTTTTTTTGTCACAGGAACTAAGTTTACACCATTTGCTAAATGGTTCTTGTAACTGATTCAGAGATTACCTTTCTTAAGTGATTGACATGTTGAACTTCTTAAAAAGACACTATGCTGATCAAATAAAGCCTCCATAGTTTGCATCATCTTCATGAAAGTATTGTAATACAAGTAAATTTTGGAGCCTGAGAAAAATTGGGCTGGAAATCTGAGTTTCAACAAGACTTTTATTTTAATCTCTTTAACCTTATTGCATCTACAAAATTAGATAGTTATAAAAATTTTAATAGTTACTGTTTGACTTAGAATTTTAACTACTTAAGTTTTACTAGGAAACTAGATTTTCCACCAATTTCCCAACAAGTGTTTTGAAAGTTCCAAATTTTTTTGGTTCTTACTAAATGCTTTACAGAAATATACATCTTGCTGTTTGAAACATATTAAACTATTTATTAGTTTTTAGTAATCCATCCCTGCATTTCTTTTGTCTTTGTTTTTCCCCCTATAATTTTGAGTTCTTTTCTAAGAATCTTAGTGTTATATATGTATTATTTTAAATTTTTTATTCTTATTAATTTTATTCTCTTTATCTGCTTGGCTCTGCCTCTTCTGATATGCCATTCTTCAGCTCTTCCCAGTTATTTTTATTATGTTAATATGCCTTCATTTTGGGGAATTGAGGAAAGCATTAGCTTTAAATTTATATTAACATAAAAAAGTGATGGTAAGGTTTTATTCCATCTGAACAATTCCTGGATTCTCATTGGTCAGTGAGCTTGGCTTCTGAGATAATTTTCCTCTGAACTGCAGACTAGTGGTTTTGATCTTTTGTTTGTCTTTATCCTGTTTACTTTGAATATTTTTTAAGCATTGGAGTGGCAAATCAAATTATGTTACAGTTGCAATATACAAAATTCAGTTGACTGATATTTTTGAACAGGAATGGTTGCCTGTTTTAGAATTCTGAGTACGTCTACATTTCCTAGTAGCTGTTAGATGATTTTCTGTGTATGGTGGAGATTTTTCTAACATGTTTTTTAAAATCTCTTAATCCCCACAGGGTCATAATGTCCATATTTCTCAGAAACAGTTCCGCTAGTCTTCAAGGTCTAGTCACTAAAGAAACTAATTGCTGATGGAACTGAGGACATCAAGGCAGAAAGAATTCCAGGCAGGCACCAATAATAAGTATTGATTGTCAACTATGACGTACTTGCTGAGACTGTTAAATTTTAGTGCTTCCCTATAAGACTACCACTTGCTGTGATTGCACATGAAACATTTTGAAATTTCTGACCATGAAGCATACAATTTGTTACCCAGTGTCAGGTAGACATTAAATTTTAGTTATGAGAGTGGGGGTAGCAGTTAGGGAAATAAGATTTCATAGCTATAGGATAAAAGGGAAAATTTTATATGCATTAAAGAGGGAAAACCCCCTAGAGAATATAAGATAATAGTACTTGTTGTAGGAGCATCATTAGACTAGTAAGAAAATTATTCAGAAATTATGAATAAAAGTGTAAGTTTACTGGTATTTATAGTTTAATAACAGGTATATATATTTCAGCAGTTTTTAAAAACCAGAATAGGAACTACCTTGAAGGGAAATGTATTTTTGGTAGAAGAGTCTTAGTAGTCACCTTACCAGACTGTAACACTATCTGTCACTGAACCTCAAGAATTGTATCAAGTCTTAAACTCTCAAACTACACCACTGGAAAAACTCTACAGGCTTCTTAGTACCAGGTGAGCCTGAAGTACAGATACCAGACTGTCAGCTGTTCTATCTAGAATTTAGTGAAGTTCTCACCAGGTTGAAATTTCAAAGAACAGCTAGCTATAACTACCACAGGAGGAAGTAGTAGCACACCAGATGAATGAGCCCTCCCAAAATACCTGACTAATCAGTATTTTGACATGAAATGATTTAATTTTTTGAAAAATAAAAATTAGGAGATTATTAAAGCTTATAAAAGATGATTATTTCATGATGATGTCAAACAATACCTTGGTGCTTAAAAGTAAAATATTAAAGTTTCTCCTTTTGTATCTTTGATTCCCACTCCCCAGGAATAAACTTCATCTTGTTAGTGCTTTATCCTTTCAAAGCATACTCTGTATGCACATATTATTACAGACTGTAATGTTTTGTATTTAATAATAATATAATATATAATAATATAATTCAGTTTGGTATTTATAGCTTTTTTGAATATAATTGAAGTGACAGAAATATCTCTTATTACTAATAGTCGTTAAAAAGAGTTAAATAGCGGGGAGAAAAGTGCAACAATGAATGAATGGCAGTCCAAAATCTCTGTAAATGTTCATTGAAATAAAAAAAATAAAAAAAAAAGAGTTGATAATGACTAGATTCTTGATTCTGAGTTTGGCCTACCAAACAACAAAAAGCTCTGTTAAATATAAAACAATAGAGTGCCATGTTTTTTGCTTGAGCCATGCTTTTATGACAAAAATCTCATAAATGTTCGCGTTTACTCTCTCAGCCCTGCGGATAATTCTTGGGGTGCCTCTGTCACTTTTTATTGAGAGCATTCTTGAAGCAACTATGCTATTTGTTTTCAAGAGAAGCAACAGTGTTTAGCTAGTGTTTGGAATATTAGGTAAGTAGTATGTAATCTGATTCTCTTACTCACCTTTCTTTGAGTTATGTAGTGATGAGGTAACAAGACTTGCAATAAGGCATGAGAGTGCAAATAAGTAATCTTGAAGTGTTGATTGAATATTTTGATTTCTTAAGGGAGTAAGGAGGTTGCAAGTTTTAATAGCTAAAACATTAGTAAACAGGAGTCACAATTTTTCAATTTTAGTAAGACTCATACATCTAAATGACAATTTCTTTGGACCACAGTGTACATAAGTGTTAACGTGGAAGTAAGAATTATATTTGTGATTTTGAAACTAGTTGCAGAAAAGCTGTAGTTTTAAAATACTAAGTAGTATGTCAATTTGATGCAAGTAAAGCAGTTTAGAGGTAGAGGTAGTCCCCTATTTGAAAGACTTCTTACAGTCAGAGGAACAAGATCATGAAATTGAAGGCCCCTCTCTTCTGAAATTTGTGCACAAGTTTGTTTTGTGCTGTTTATGATGCACTTGGTTCATCTTTATACCTTTCTATAAGAGGGTTTGTGCATACTTGGTAAATTCAGTGGTTAAAATATTTATAAGAGCACATGTATCTGGTTGAAATGATACCAAAAGAAAAGTTACATTTTAAGTGGTACCTATAATAAAGTAGCTCATAACCATCCTGTGTGAAATGGATTTGGTAAGTAAGATTTAATGGCAAGGCTCCTTGGACTCTCTATAGGAAAGCTACTTGTCATTTGTCTTGATTATAAAAGCTAGCAGTATACACATGACAGGAGTATATAGAGGTGTGCTGTGAAGTCCCTGCTTAGAAAGGCATTAGAAGTAATGTTAGTTTTCATAGACTGATGTAGAGTCTGTATATAACTAAGCCAGATAATTAATTTGGGATAGATGTGTAATGGTTAAAGCAGGAACTAACTGATAGCATTGACAGATTGACTCTGTGCAGTCATTCAAGAATAAATGTTTTCTATTAAGTAATAGATACAGGATATTCTTCAGTTATAAATGTCGGTGTTTTAAAAAACCAAAAAAACCCCAAACCAACATCCTGCATTAATAGGAAGTGTACTATTGTTGTTGAGTTCTAGAATCCTGCTCTTAGACACTACTGGGTCTACTAATATCAACAGTGTAGTATTGTTGTTAAGTGCTGTCGAGTCGCAGGCGACTCATAGTGACCCTATGAAGGAGAGTCCTCAACGTTTGGGTGCCTTTCATCCTCTCTCCAGGTTCATAGGGTTTCCAGAGGCAAGCTGTTAATGGAAGTGGATGCCACTCCTCCTTCCAAGCGTGTTTTAATCGGGGAGCTCCATCCTACTCTCTGTCCGCATTGGGTAACCAACCATTAACACATTTGACACATCAGTGTCACAGTGTTCAGCTTCATAGCAACCACATGTTACCGCTGTAAGGCAACTTGTACACCAGGGCTATACGACCTAGAGGAATGTCTGAACAAAAACAATGAAAGACCAAGGGCCGCGGATTAAAAGTCAACAGTATAATACTAGACAAATTATTTAACCTCAGTGTTATCTATAGAAAGGCATTAACAACCTTAAGAGGTAGATTCTACTATTATATAGTGAATTATTTAATATACTTTGTACTATGCGTGTTGTACATAAAAAGGTTAGCTGCTGTTAAAATGAATTGCTGCCAGAAACAAGTTAAAGCTTTAGTTATCTTGAAATTGTCTTTTTTAAAAAAAAAACTAGTAAAAAATATTGAGAACATGCCCTGCTTTCTCCCTTCCCAGATGCTTTTCTTCAAGGTTATCATGTCAAAGAGAAAGATTATGAGGCTTGTTATTTTTTCCCTCCAGAAGTTTATTGAGAACCTGAACTTCCTTTTCTTTAATGATTGATGATGAAGCAGCATTATTACCTAATATGGTGAAGAGTAGGAAGTTACAATCGAACTGTAAAGTAAAATAAAATATCATTTGAGAAATCAGTTTTGCAGTCAGATTTTATCCACTTGCTTGCCAGAATTAATGACTGCATAGCAAGGAAACACACTGACTTTAGAGATTTGATTCCCCCCCTTTTAAAGAAAAAAATAAGCTCGGCATCTTTGGTAAATTCTAGTATATCATAGTGTAGTATCCTACAATATCTCCTTCTGTTGGGACGCAGAAAGATGGCTTAGATTTCGTGAAGCACTCCACCAGTTGAAGAAAGGGTGATTTCATTTTGTATGCTGTGCATTAGCACACTGATGTTTGCTAGAACATTTTAAGTTGTTAATAGGTTGGAATTTAATAAAAACTTTTTTATTGTTAATTTTTGATAATGAGAATCTTATTTTTCTCTATTGTTTTAAGAAATGTTATTGAGTACGATGTCTTTTCATGGATTCATAGATTTTCACTTGGCAGTTTTTAGTTTATAGATATGCAGAATATTCATGTGCAAAGAAACCCTAGTAATCATCTTATCCCATCTCTTGATTTTACACTGTGGTTTTGTATCTTACTGTATTAAATTAAATGATTTCTACACATAATGTATGTTTTTTAAAAAGTGATACTTGAAGTTGATTTGAGTAGCATTCCATCCAGCAAGAGCCCTAGTGCCACAATGCCTAAGCACTTGACAGCTAACCAAAAAGGTTGATAGTTCAAACATACCACCAGCTTGGTTCCCTAGAGATTTACAGCCTAGAAAGTGCTATGGGGCATTTCTATTCTTATTTTATAGGATTGCTGAGTTGGAATTGACTTGACAAAACAACAGTGAAATATTTCAGTACCATACAATTTGATAATCATTTCTGAAATACTATCAGAGTGTAAGATAATGCATTCTAGAGTGTCGGTATGCTAGAGTATGCATTCTTGGCTTATTTCACAACCAGATATATAATTTACAACACAGCATGGCTATATTCTGAGATTACTGTAAAGCAAATACCCTTTACACACATTAAAGTCCATTGATCTTTGTAGACTATCATTTGAACTCGAGACTAAGTATCTTCCTTTTGTAGAGTAGTAGAATCGTCTACTCTATGGTAGTTAGACATTTAAGTTAGTGAGGAAGTTGCCTGCTTTAGGATTTATTTCTTTTTTTTTTCTTTTTTTTAAATATAGAAATAAGGGAGCTCTGGAGGCCTAGTGGCAGGGAGCTGCACTGCAATCCCAGAGGTGCGTGGTTCAAATCCACCGGATGCTCTGCTGGAGGAGGAGGGACAATTTCCTCCTGTACCAGTCAGATCCGATTTGATGGTACACACACAGAAATAATTAAAATAAGAAAAGGAAATAAAGTTAGGAGTTTGAAGATGCTTTGGAGAATTAAATGTAGTCAGACAGTAGAGTATTTTGGAAAATTATTGTTTGGTGTTCTTGGGAAAAGTTTGTAAATCACAGTTATTCTGTGTTTAGAATTTGAAGTAAATTAACTTGAGAGTTTTAGTTTAGGAACATTCCTTGCCGGTTGCTTGACTTCACAGAGCACAGCCTCCAGGTTCCTCATAAGTTGCGTAATCATAATTTTCAGTTTGTGCCTGTTGCCCCGTCAGACATAATAAGTATTTTTCTTCCTTCTTTTCCTATCTCTCTGCTTCTGTGTGTGAGAGAGAGATGCCCTTTTGAGGAAGCAAGTAAAATTTCTCAAATGAACTCTATGTGTGTGTGTGCGTGCGTGCACACACACGTGTATGTAAATAGATAATATTCAAAGTACATAATTACATAAGCTGTTAAATATTGAATGAAATATCGACCTCTATATAAAGTACTCTGCTTGCCTAGTGGTTAGGAGTTGTACTGCCAACCCAACAGTAGGCAGATGATTCAGATCCACCAGCTGTTTCATGGCAGAAATATAGGCAGTCTCCTCCCATGTGATCTACAGCCTCTGAAAACCTACTAGAGGGTTGGCACAAAACAATAACAACATACCATAATATGTAGTACAAAATATTCCTTGAACTTTGTTGCTTCATTTTCCCATGTAAGTAATTTTTGCTATCATCATGACAAAGCTTGTAATTTCAACCTACCGGTAGTATAGCCTACACATAAAAAAGTCACATCTGTCACATTGCATAACTGATTTTTTAGAAAATTCAAAATCTGACTCAAAATAGTTGTATTGAGCATCCTTTTTTAAAAAAAATAATTGAGAAACCATTGAGATCTATAGTAGGGAAGGAAGATTTCATCTTCTCTCTGTGTCATTGTTGACTAGATGGATAATTTTCCCAAAAAACTAAGGATTCTTTGGAAAGTCACATGGCATTCCACACACTAATCGTGTAGAGCCCCTCGCTCCTTTCTGGTAAATATTTATCTGACATTAAGATATGTTAATAAAGGAAGGGAATGACTTTAATTTGATGTTATAGCTTAGTAAAAGTACCTTGTTTTCAGTGGTTAATAATTTTGCAAGATTGTTCTTGAGTGTTCTCTTTCTTGATTTTTTCTTATCCCATGGCTCCAATTTCCACCTAAATGGATAGTACCAAGTACAAGTTTCCCACCCTTTCTCACTACCAGATCCACATGTATTACTACTTATGGGACATCTCAGCAAAGAACACTGGTGGTATAGTGGCCAACCAAAAAAGGCAGTTGTTTGAACCTACCAGTGACTCCACAGGAGAAAGCTGTGGCACCATGCTTCCGTAAAGATTCACAGCTTTGGGCACTCCGTGGTGGTGGTGGTGTGAGGAGTCACTGAGTTAATTGTGACCCAGCGACCCTATGACAGCAGGTCACAGCCTTGCCCTGTCCTGTACCACCCTCTCACCATCTCTGCCATGCTTGAACCCATTGTTGCAGTCACTATCAGTCCATCTTGTGGAGGGTCTTCCTCTCTTTTGCTGCCCCTCTACCCTTCCCAGCATGATGTCTTTTCCAAGCACTAGCCCTTCCTGACAACATGGGCAAACTATGTGAGATGAAGTTTCACCAACATTGCCTTCAAGGATCATGCTGGTTGTACTTGCTCCAAGACAGATTTTGTTTTTCTTTTGGCAATCCATGGGATATTCAGTACTCTTAACACTACAATTCATAGAATCAGTTGTTCCTTGTTCATTACTCTGTGGAGCAAGTAGGGTTTTTATGAGTCATAGTTGGCTCACTCGTAATGGCTTTGGCACATCTCACTAGGATGTCCTGTCCTTTATGTTTCTCCAAAACTTTCTCTCAGCCTCTCTTTCCCTGTTTTGTTTATAGTCTCATTCTTTATCCACATGGTCAACAGTTTCAGTTGATTCTATCTTAGGATGTTTCTCATCCTTCATCTTCTCACCAGTTCCACAGCCACTCTTAATTTGTTCAGATTCTTCATTTTACTCTTGGATATTTGAAGGCGCTTCCTAACTGGCTTTTCTGACAAGTCTTTCTGGCTGGGAGCAGCTGGTGAATTTGAACCACTGACCAAATTAGCCCATATGACTCCTTTGGCATACATATGCTAGCATTCAGAACAGTCTCCCACCCACCCACCATTATTTCGTACTGTACATTCTGCCACTTCTATACACAACTCAGTGTTTTGTTTCCTCTTGCCTAGAACAAAACTCTCATCCACCTTCTCATCTCCAGCAACGCTAGACTCCGATTTCTGCATAAACTTTCTAGACATGCCCCTTCCCCTGTATGTGCACACAAATGGCAGAATTAGTGTTCCTGATAATAACATTCCTGGTGGCTTGTACAGATCTTTTGATGGAATTCAAAGTTTTATTTCAATTATTAGTGTGTCTCTAGTAAGGAAATGATCTGTATAGAGATAGATTATCTTAATTACCTCTATCCACATTCCTTGACCCTCATTAAGTGGTAAATGAATTGAAGGCATGTTCTTATAATTTATAGATTCGTGAATTGAACAAATATAAAAGACACTGTTAGAAAGTCAGATGTTGTTATGTACCATCGAATTGAAACTGACCCATAGCTGACCCTCTAATGGGGTTTCAGAAGCAGTACGTTACATGTGAGATTATCCATCTTTGTCTTGCGTAGCAGCTGGTAGATTCGAACTGCTTGTTTTTGACTTGACAACGCAGCTCCTTACTGCTAAGCTACCAGAGGTCCCTATGAAGTCATTGTGAGTGACGTTTTCTTGTTGTACTTATTTTGCTGCATTCCTACTTTTGGTTGTGATTGCACACTTACCTTCTCCAGGAGTTTCAGATACTCTTTCAGATGCATCTGTGTGAGTCCATAGTGCTTATTTTCTTTCTGTTTGAACAAGTTGAAAATGTTAACAGTTTCAGAATCTTTAAGACAGTAATAGTTATGGTCTGTGAACAGCAGCACCACCTTCATGAGAGAACTTGTTAGAAACACAAGTTATTAGGTCTCTCACTAGACCTCAAACAGAAATTCAGAGGATGGGGATCCAGCAGTCTGTGTTTTAACCATTCCTCCATGGGATTCTGATACAAGATAAAGCCTGAGAATCACTGTTCTAGGATTTTGCCATCTGAGCCCTTAGTATGGCTCCCCTTCTGAGCTACTAGAAAAAACCCTGTCCTCATAGCAAACTGCTAGGCCTGGTAGAGCTCCCCATAGAGCTTTCAGAGCCACAGGAGAAAATTGCCTCGTCTTTCTCTCACAAGAATGGCTTGGTGAGGTCAAGCTACCAACTTTTTTATTAGAAACTGAGTGGACTGTCAGTGCAGGAGAGGAAGACCCTGGAGGAGATGAATTGACACAGTGACTTTGGTCGTGGGAACAGGTGTTTCAGGGACAGATTGGTGCAAGATAGGGCAGGGTTTAGAGCTATTGTTCATAGGGTCACTACCCATAGCTGACCCTCCACCAGGTTTTCAGAGGCAGTAAATTGGGAGTTGATTGCCCAGTTCTCACTATGGTCCTTAAATGAACTCATCAACTCAGAAGACTGGGCCTGTGGTTACCTGAGATCCTGGGATTCAGAGATTGAATTTCCTATATGCTTAGTACTTCACTCAGATTTCTTGGGAAAGTGTAAAAGGAGGCAGGCAGCAAGGTGGAGTGGCCTCCCACCACCTTACATTAAAAATCCTACTAGATTATGTCTAGACTCTCAGTTTGAACTGCTTGTGTCCACTGTCATACTCATGAAATATATAAAGGAGATTGAGTTGTGTTCTCTTGGACATTTAAATTCCGATGGTTGGTGCAGTTCACTTGTCTGCAGACAGAGTGAATTTCTTATCAGAAGTTGATCTGTAGCCAACTGCATTTGACCAAAAAAGTAATTAAGCTTACCTTTTTGATAATAGTGATTACTCAGGGCTTTTCAGAATGGTTTATTTGACTCATGTCTTTATAAGAAATTGTTTTTGTCTTGTCTTTAATAAATCCTAACTGGAGCAGCTTATTGGTAAGGAATTGCACTGGCATCTCAAAGGCATACCATTTGAATTCACCAGCTGCTCCATGGGAGAAAGATGGAAATCTCCTCCTGTGCAGTTTATTGCCTCTGAAAACCCTCTGGAGGATCAGCTGTGAGTTGGTTCTTACTTGATGGTACACAACAAGTGGAGAGCCAACTGAGCTACAATCATAAAATGCTATGTAACTTTTGAAAAAAGTTTCTACCTTCAAAAGCTCCATTTTGGGTGTAGTTTTGGATCAACCCTGAGCTATTTTTAATAGTCTTTAGGGATAATAGAGCTTTTATGAGCATTTACTTAAATCTATAAGGACTTCTCAGTTAGAACCAAAGCTTTCAGTAATATCTGTCTTTGAGATATAACTAGTTTGTATGCATTTGTATATTTTCCTTGTATGCAAAATACATTGTTTTAAATGTTAACTAACCTTTTCCTTTTTTGTCACACTCCGTTTGAGAGTCTAAAACTGGAGACATTTGTGTAAATATAGCAATCTGAAAGTGGAACTTTAATTCCATTTTAAAGTCTTAACATGACTGTAGAATACATGTTGAAGTTTAAAGCAGCCTTTCCTAATGACTGTAACCTTGATGTTGGCCCAGGCTTGGTGCTAAGCTAATCATACATTTTAAAAGTGATGTTCTTTTTTCAGTGAGGTCTGGCAGGTGCAGGAGATCACAAGCTGTTCTTGGAGATGGGGTAGGTCTTCCCTATAGTCAAACACATGCAAGACGTGATAGCTCATACCCAGAGGGACTTACCTTATTGGTAAATCTGTATAGCAGATGTTTCAGGGAAAAAAAAATTTTATGGCAGGTTATACAGAAAACTTGTCCTGTCACTGTCTGTAATAAACTGGATCACATACGCTTGCATTTATGTACTCTTAAACAAACATGCTTTCCTACATATATAGCCACCTGTTCTTGCTGGGTTTTCATGCTTAGATAGCTCACCTTTGACTCCTGATTTTCTTTTAGCCAGTTGTGATTTTGTAACTTCTAATTCTGGCTCCACTTTATTATTACTTGTCTTATGGAGCAGCCATCTTTACTTTATGAATTATTGGGGGGAGGGCAGAATTTTATGAAATGAGGTAAACATGGCACCAAGCAGCTTTTGGGATAGTGCTCCAAAGAGAAATAGTTGTTAGGTGCTGTTCATTCAGTCTGTTAGGACTTGCAGAAAATGAAAACTGTTCAGTCAGCAGAATTAAAACTCTGATCTTGTTCCCCATTCACAGTCTCTGCTGTGCTCATTTTTCCAGTCACTGTGCCAGTCCACCTTGAGCATCTTAGCCTCCTTCACCAACTCTTTACTTTTCCAGGCATGATGATCTTTTTCAGGGACTAACCTTTCCTGGTAACATGTATGTGAGACAAACTTTCACCTGCCTCACTTCTAAGGAGCAAAGCTTTGGCTATACTTCTTTTAAGGGAGATTTGTTTGGTCTTTTGATTAGCCCATGGTATTCTAGTTAGTATTCTTTGCCAGCACTTCAATTCAAAGGCTTTGATAGTCTTGGGTCCTCCTTATATACTGTCTAGCTTTCACATGCATATGAACCAATTAAAAATACCATGACTTGAGTCAGATCCACCTAAGTTTTAGTAACAAACTATAGAAAAGACCCCTGAAAGGATAGTCTTCCACCTTAAGTTTTAAAGTGACCTCCTTTCTCTTGAGCATGTTAAAGAAGCCCTTTGCAGCAGATTTACCCAATGTAGTATGTTCTTTAATTTCTTGATTTCTGCTTGCATAGACTTTGTGGATCTGAGTAAAAGGAAATCATTTATCATGTTTATTGGTTCAGTTTTAAGGATTTTTGAAGTGTACTCCATAGTGTCTAAGTTTCCCCCAAAATGCTTCAGTTTTTCTTCATCTCCTGCAAGCAGACTTGAGGCCCTCAATTTGGAAGACACCGAGGATGACTGGACACTTAGTACTTTAAAGGGATTTGGCCTAGATTTTAAGTCAGATGTTTCAGCTGTAGTAAGAGTTTGCATTTTGTAATGCTCTTTCTCATTAGCAGCAGTTTGAATCTTAGTTTCTCTAAAAGACTAGCTTAAGAGCAGTTAGTAATTACATTTTTCAGTTGGATACACCTTTAATTTTTAAAATGTCCTCGCCATTCTTATGTTAGAGTTAAAATGAGACCTAACCTAATATTGCAGCTAGCCTCGTTTCTTGAATCTGACTTTTCCCTTTTGATGATTACATTAAAATGTCCTTCTCTGGGATAAAAAAATGGAATGTGGTTTGTTATTCTTAAGGAATGGCTTGCTGTTGAAGGTGTTTACCTGAGTGTTACAAAAGCCTAGATTAAGTAAGTAGTAGCTAGGATTTTCTGATAACACATATGCAGAGCCCCTCTAAGGATGAGGGAACTCCGGTGGCCTAGTGGTAAGGGGTTGGCCTGTCAGTCTAGAGGCAGGCAGTTTGAATCTGCCAGTTGCTCCGCTCAGCTCAGTGGGAGAAAGGTGGAAAATCTATGCAGTTTAGAACAACAACATATACGAATACTTGGCATTGTAGAAAATGCTACTTTGTCCCTATAACATGTTAAACTGCAGAAAGAAATGCAAAAGAGTTGGTTCTGAACTGGTTTCTCTCTGTTCTTAAAATTTTTTGATATTTCTTATTTTTCACATCTATCAACTTGTGAAAGATCTCTTTTTAAAACAAGAATTTATTTTAAATTTTTGGTAACTTCACTATATTGAATGTTCTTTTTGAATCATATTTAGATTCTTGGGTCAACTGTTTTCATGGCAGTTTTGGTTTTTATTTTTTTTAATTCAAGAAAAGTTGCAATCGATGAGCCTTAAGAACTCTGCCATAGTGCACTCAAAACTGGTTTAGATCATCCTTTAGAGTAGAATTTTTGCATAAAACTATTGAATTTATGGTTTTACAGGCATACAAAATAAGTGTTATGTTGATTGATTACATCTAAAACCTTATGACGAAGGTGGTGGGGGTTATGCACTGTCCAATGGGAACTGATTTCATGGCTGACCTCAATCAAGTTTTCAGAGGCTGTAAATTGCACAGGAGGAGTTTGCACATCTTCCTGTGTAGCTCCTGGACAGTACGAACCGAGTGCCTTTGAGTTGCTAGTGCGCTGCTTACCACAAAACCACTAGAGCCCCCTATGATGAAGATAGGGGTTGTTTTTATCTCCATTTATTAGCTGAGACTGAGTTTCAAGAATCAAACCTACTTGTTCATAACTTTGGCTCTTCTCCATACTTAACAGAGAAACCCTTACCTGTTCACCCATCATCCAGTAGCATCACAGTCAAGCTCAGGATCTGAAATATTGGAGAAATTACATACAGAATTTTGTTTGTGTCAGTCTTCCTACCCCTCTCCAGAGGTGAGAAGTTCCTATGGCTTTTCATCAGATTCAGAATTTTTGTTGTCGCTGATATTGCAGGCCCACAGATGTAAGGTAGATCATAATTGCTTAGCTTGTCAGTGAGAATGTCAGGAGGCTGAATGAAGATCTTTGCTGAAGGAATGATTAGTCATATCAGATGCTTATCTCTTCTTTGTCCTAACTTAGCATTTGCATAGCGCTTTCATTTACAGAACTTTTCTACATATGTTACATGGTTTTCGCAACTACCCTATAAAGTAGGTGGCATTATTCCCTTTTTATATCTGAAGAAATTGTTCACAGTTGTGTATTTAAATGGTGAGGTACTGACTCAAAAGCTGCCAGTCTTTCTTAGACTTAAATCCAACATGATTCAAAGTTGTGTAACTTCTATTTTATATTTGATGAATTTGGTCTGTTAAGCAGATCCCCCCCCCCCGCCCCAATATATGATGGTTAAGCAGCTTGATTAGATTTGGTTAATTTTTTTATCTCATTTTTTTTAAAAGGAAATTGTACTGTCTCCTATTTATTATGCTAAGGCTTTTCACAGTGTTCATTATATCCCAGCTTAATGACTGACAGTGCTGCAATAATGTTTGCTAATTCCTGAGTCTGCATATGTGTATAGACTAGACTCACTCTTCCCATTCTGGTTTACTTTAAAGATAGGAAGGAAGGAAGAATTCATTTATTTTTTCCCATCGCTTTCTCCAATTAACAATTCTGTTACTCATTTTATTTGAAAGATTAAGGATAATTTTTGTGTTGTTCTTGGACCATGATGGATTATAACTTAGAGTTCATGTCAGGTGTAGAAATTCACCCCTCCATCCCTACCTTCTTGTGGAGCTATCATTGTGGCTACTGTATGTGGCCTGTAGAACATTTATTTCTGTGGAGACATAAAATAGTACCTAACATTATTGATTATTTCTATGTGCAATGCATGATTTATGGAACTTCAATGTTACATTATCCTCACAATAAATGTATGTGTTAGTTAGCCACAATTATTAGCCCCATTTTACATATGAGGGGGAGAAAGTTCAGAAAGGTCAGGTCGCTTGAACCCAGCAGCTTGCTTTCAGCATTTGCTACTGTTAAACGATAATATCGTTTCTTGGCATTAACTGGATTTCTCTTTCTCTGGAGTGGAAGCCCAGTTAATAGAGACCAGATTACTTGAAGCCATTTTGGATTGTATAATTTCAGAACAAAGGATACACCTGACTTAGAAACTAACAATGGAGATGGTCTTAATTTCCAAGCCATTGTCATTTCTGCCTACTAAAAATAGCTGTGAAAAGAAGTAGATTTGAATTTGGAAAATGCATTGTCTACGTAGAACTCAGAGTGATTCATGAGAGCAGACCCATATACCTCCTTCCTGCAGCAGAGAATCAGGTTACCCCGTTTTCCACCCATTCCCAGGGCCTCAGACCTCCCTTGACTGGTAGGCTTGGAAGGGGTGCTTAATGACTTGCTTCTGGTAGTGTCGAATAGGGACAGTTATCAGCAAGGATTGGCTGTGTATCAGCCTGTGTCTGCAGTTTAAATAAGGGTCATTCACACAGATTTGAAATACACATAGACTTTGTAACCAGAAGTTTGGTATTGGACCTTTTCAGTCCTCATTTTTTAATTATTATTTTTTTTTTTTGTGGTAGCTGATGTAAGTGAGAGCATGCCTGCTCCTGAGAGAGAAGAGAGACAATGATGTCCTTGGCTGTCATTTTCTCTTTATTGCGAGGATTGAAGAAGAGCATAGCATGAGCCACCCACAGGCAATAGTGGCAAGAGAGGGCCTTGAAGGGAGTAGCTGCTTTATAATTACAACCCCCCCCAAACCAAACCAAACCGAACCAAACCAGCAGGCTAGATTTAAAGGCCTGGCCTTGGCAGTCATCAGTCAGTTAAGGGAGAAGGGAGAGAAGTTACTTTTACTACTGCTAGTGAGTGCCCTGGAGGCAAACGAAGAGCTCCTGATGGCTCTGCTCCTGTGTGTGAGGCTCTCCCCTCCCCACCTTCCTCAGGGCACATGTAAAAGCAGTTTTCTTGGGATTTGTGTACTCCTTGCTCTCTGTGTTCCCTTTTTCCTCTCACCCTCTGCTGCATATCTACACATCCAGTTTTTGCTGCCAGAGAGCTCCTCCTTTTCTCCGGCTGCTAGCCCCAGCTGTCATCTTCTCTTCCCATCCCCCACCCCAGTTATGCAATTTTTATCTTACACTTCTCCCCATTTTACTGCCTCCATTTTTTATGCTCTGCCTGCCACTCAACCCCCAGCAGCCAGCCCCTCCTGCCCCAAAGTCAGTCGTCACCATTAAGCTCCCCTTTTTATTCACTGTTGAACCTAATGATCTGATATTAGTACTTACCAAAACTGTTTATGCAGTTACTGATGAAATGCATGGAGCTTATGGGGGTGGGAATGAATGTGGGAGGGAGGTTGCATTTCTGAAATTGAGTGCTTTTTCCAGAATACCATATGCCCTTTGACCTGAAGATGCAGCAGATGCTTCAGCCACCCTCCCAACTTTAGGCATCGTGTATGTTTTATGTTGAGGGCATATATTTATTTGAAAGTCCTTGATATTGAAAGGCAGGACAGTGAGTCAGGCTCTGTGCTGCCTACCTCCTGCTGCTGCTGAGAGCTGCTGCTTGCTTCTCCTGAATTGGAGCTAATTTTGGATGGCTAATGAGGTGGATGGTTGTTAATAACTTTCCCTTGCTAATTGTGATTTCACAGTGCTGTGTAGAGACTTTTTTTCTTCCCTGCTGCTACATAGAGAAATAGCTCTGTTTTTTCTGGTTTTTGATTTGGTATTTGGTTATCAAGGAATCCCCTAGTTGGTTGGTTTAGAGGCAAAAGTGTTTATTGGAAAGAATTTTGTACAGAAAGCTGGGTTCTAGTCTCACTTTTACTAAGGATTAGCCACCTAAGTGATCTTAGCCAAGTCTTGATCCTTTGTCTACCCTGTGAATCTTGTGGAATTATGTGAATGAAACAGTGATGTATGTGAGAGCACTTAGTGTTACCTGAAAACCATAGTTCTGCATATATTGTTGTTGTGTAACTTCAAGTAGGAAATAACCCATAGCTGAAAGGGTAAGTCTCGGCAGGGGACGATTTTGAGGGTATATTTGTAAGCTAGGTTAAGAGGGCAAGGATTTTTGAAGCTCCGTTTCACACTTTGGACAAGTGGCCAGGAGAGACCAGGCCCTGGAGAAGGACATCATGCTTGGAAGTGCAGGAGAGGAAGACCCTGATGATATGGATTGACACATTAACTGGGGTAATGGGGGTAGGTGT
Organism: Elephantulus edwardii; assembly: GCF_000299155.1. Classification (NCBI taxonomy): domain Eukaryota; kingdom Metazoa; phylum Chordata; class Mammalia; order Macroscelidea; family Macroscelididae; genus Elephantulus; species Elephantulus edwardii. The sequence goes on from NW_006399816.1 coordinate 8,388,061, forward strand.
GTCAGAGACAGTGAGACTGGTTCAGGCTAGAGCAGCAGTTCAGGGCTGTTGTACATAGGGTCGCTGTGAGTTGAAGATGCATAACAACAACAGAAAAACCCCACAGGTTAAGAGTGTTGGAGGGAAAGCTCATGTTTACTTAGCACTTTTAGAGGGGAAAGGTGGTGTTATTTTAGAGAAAGATGGCTTATGCAAATCAGCACACATGCAGAGCAGGTTTCCCAGATGCCCTTGCCTTGTCCTGTTAGTTAGGATATGGGCTAGAAATTTCCTTCTTTCAAGATGGTGTCCATGAGAACACGTATCTCTCATTCCTAGACGTGCTGAGTAAACATGATGAGCTCCTCCCACCACCCTTAGCCTACTTTACAAATATTCCCTCAAAACCTTCCCTTCTGAGGCAGATTTGGGAAGCTGATACACCCTCTCTACAGTACAGAGGTATCTGCTTTATTCTGTTCTAAGCCCTCTCTCCACGATTGGTTTTTCCAGAGGCTGTGCAGAAGGCTAGATTTCCAGTAACAACAGAACATCAGAGAAATGCATGATATATCTTTGAAACGCGTTCGTCCTAATGAAGCCAGCCTTCTCAAGAACAGGGTGTTTGAGTCATCAGAACAAGGGGGAGTCTTGCCTCCAGAACCATCTTTTCTTTTGTTTTCTCACTACCACCCTCCTTTACCTCTTTTCCAACACACACATAGTTGCTTTTAGAACCCTTTACTCCCAGTCTTTTCTTGCACCATTCTTTTAATAATAGCTTCAGGAGTTAGTGATCATTGTGTGCTGAACATTTCAATAGAGAGTTCCTGGCTTTTTATGCCTGGGAACTATTAATTGATTAATTAAATTAAGTGGTAACAAAGCATACCTATTAAGTTTCCTACAAAAACTTTCCAGCCTAGTAAGACACATTGACTACTGTGGGGAAAGTACTAGGAGGCCTTACTTTGGCTTTGGACATATCTGGGTTCTAAGCAAGAATCATTTATAAGCTGTGTCTGGATAAAGTGCTTAACTTTAGACCCTTAGTTTCTGCATCTTTAAGGAAACTATAATGGCAGTTATTTTTTAAGACATTTGGTGACAACTAAGTGATATAATGAACTTAAAGTTTTTAACACTTTGTGTAACATATCTAGTAGATAAAAACAAAGATTCTTAACACTGGAATGATAGCCAACATCATGATGGATGGAGAGGACGCTGAAACTGTCAACAGCTTCATCTTGCTTGAATCCACAAATAACACCCTTGGGACCAGCAGTCAGGAAATAAGGAGACACACTACACTGGGGAAATCTATAGTTAGGGACTTCTCCAAATTATTGAGGAGTAAGGATGTTAGTTTGAGGAGTAAGGTACATCTGATTCAGGCTCTCTGATCACTTGCTGTGCATCTGAGAGCTGGACAGTGAATAAGGATAACAGAAAAAGAATTGATGCCTTCGAGCTATGGTGTTGGCATTGAACATATCCCATGGACAGCCAAAAGAATAAACAGATACGTCTTGTAGAGGGTGTAGCTGGAGTGCTCTTTGGAGGCAAGAATGATAAGGCTTCACTTCACATACTTTGGGCATATTGCTAGGAGGGGCTATTCCTTGGAGAGGGACCTGATGGTGGGAAGGATGGAGGGTCGGAGGAGGAGAGGAAGGCCCCCAAGCAGGTGGATTGACATGGTGACTGCTGCAGTGGACAATTGTGTGTCAGAAGTGTGAGGATGGCATGGGATAGAAGAGGGTTCAGATCTTTTGTTCATAGGGTCGCTGTGAGTTGTACTCAACTCAGTGGTACAATAACCTGCTGATTGATGTTTAATAATAAGTACAGGTAAGCATTTGGCCATTGTGTGAACACTTTTGAGAGCCCATTTTCTGGTCATATTGCTGCTGCTAGATCTATTGGCAGAGGCCAAAGGGATGGTGGGATCAGAGTGAGAAGATGTGAATAGGGTGGGAGCAGCTGCAGTCTGAGAGCCTAGGCCCAAAACCATGACCAGTCTGCATCCATCTGTGATCCAGAGCTGTAACAGTCTAGGTCTGGGGTCTTTAAAACCATTAAGGAGAAATAATAAACAGGAGGAGAGCTGATTTCTCATAATAAGAAAACTTCTGAGATGATAGATGTAGTTATGTATTACCTGAATAGATGTTAAGTGATACACACTTGCATTATTTTTGTGGTCTTTGAATAAAAACAAAGATAGACAGTCCTGGTGTTTAAAGCGGTGTTATCTTGATTTTAAATAAGCGTGTTTAAATATATGAAATAACTTATAATTTACTCACTCAAAGAACATTTCAGACTTAATCTCATTTTCCTCTACAGAAATGGAAAATTAAAGCAGATCAGCATTCCTTCCTCCCTCCTCTTTCTGGCACAGCAGTGTTGTGTCAGATTGAGTGACCTTGTCAGTCCCACACAGTGGGGAATACTGTTTGGGCACTTCCTCAGCTCAGTGTGAATTGTATGGTGTTGGGATTTGGTGTTGGATGGGCTCTTGGTGGTTCAGAACGTACTTGCTGGCACCTCTTTATGTTGGTGCTGGCAACAGATAAACAGGCTTACATGTAAGCCTCCTTTGAAGCACAGTTCAGAAGGGAGAAAAATACAAATCTACACATTTGCAGGGCATAATTAAGGAAGGACATGTTACGGCATTTAGAGGATATAACCCCTCAAGTTCATCAAGACAGAGACCATTTGTGATTTTCAGTAAATAGTTAAGAACATAATTAAAATTGAATAATTCTCTCTGTTGCTCTCTAGGGATTTACCAATTGTCGATGTTCTCTGGTTAGGGAACCAGTGGTAAAACATGGAACCAGCCTCCTTTGCCTCTCTTTTCTTGTTATTTGGTATTGATGCTGGCACATGGGCTGATGGAAGTTTGCAAGACTGAGCCTTGGCTTCCTGGAGATGGCTCTTTGGAGAGATGAGCACTTTGTGCAGCTCTTCTTGCAAGGACTTGGTGTTTTCATTCTCTAATTTAAAAATTTTGCCTTTATCTGGGAATGAGACCTTTTTGATTTTTCAAGCAGCCTCTGGTAGGTAGATCTTTACAAGAAACCAACAGGGCATCTGATCAGATGGTTTAGAACGGTATTTTCAAGGCAGAGCAGTAATTCTGAGTCTGTTAATGATGACATTCCTGCCTTCCCCAGATCACAGTGTATCCTGTTTGGAAGCTGGTATGATTTTGGAGCTCTTGACCTCTGCTTGATTAAACCTTCTGTACCATTCTTGGAGTCCCTGAGTGAAACCGAGTTAATGCACTCAGCTGCCAAACAAAAGATTGGAGGTTTGACCCACTCAGACAAAAGGTCTTGCAGTCTACTTCTGAAAAAATGAGCCCTGGAGAACCCTTTGGGGCTCTACTTCTGCACTGACACTCATGGGCTTGTCATGGCACAGTCGACTCGACCACATCTTGTGGTTTTATTATTTTTAGTTAGATCTGTGGGCACAGAGTTGGTAGCATTATGTTTATTTCTGAAAGTGAATACTACCAATATAAGCAGATTTTTTTTTCTTTTCATTTAACTGCCTTCATTTTCAGCCAGTCCTGTTCATTCTTTGGCTTTGGATAATAGAAAAATTCTGTCATTTAATTCCTGCCTCTCTTCTGGAATGTTCTCACTATGGTGTTGTCAGGTCCTGGCCCCACTCTCTGCTCGTTGCAGCGGGGATCAGACTTGCTTTATGAGCCAGACGTTTTAGGGGACCTTGCCTAGACAATCACCAATACCCTCATTTAGCTCTGTCCCTAGCACTGTAGGTAGACATGCTGAACAAAAGTGGGATGAACCAATGAGAGAGCACGCTTATACTCTTAGTTCTCTGTGTATCCCAATAAAACGGGTTTCCAGTAGGCCTGGATTTTTTTCACTGCCACCTTGTCTTATGGAACTGTAACCAGAAGCAGATTGTGGGCAAGTGAAACTAGGTATCCACTTCAGTTCCTGTGCAGTGACTGGCAGTGCTGGTTGAGGGCCTAACCTTCACCTTACGATTTAGCTCATCCGCCAGTTTCTGATCCGTTTTGTGGTGACTGGTAGCAGCCAGGCAGTGAAACACTGTAGAGAAAGCCGTTCAAGTGCTGTAGTTGTTTCTAAAGCTGGCTTTTCCGAAGGCTTTTCTAATTGTATGGATTTACTGATTACAGAGTGCATCGGGTTGGGTTACTGTAGGCTGCACTCCTGAGATGGCTTCCATAATTCTCACTCTGGTACAGACTACCTTGTAGTCTGCATTAAGGTAGAAGCTGTCTGGCCACATACAGCTGGGTGAGGAAAATTTGGTCAGAATGGAGTAGACAGACTCCTGTGTATGAGAGAAATGAGCTATCCTTTGGATTGAATTCCAAGAGAAGGTGCTACTAGTTTGGTTAACAATCCTTGTTGAGATTCACAAAGACACTTAGATCTCTACCAAGTGTTTGCTTGTCCCTAAAGAGATTCTGACTTGGCACACAAACCTGCTGCTTTTGGTTATCTTTCATCATTTGCCTGAGTTTGGAAAGGTAACTGTGCTATGAGGAGAGCAGCTCTTCCCGAAGACTTGAGGCCTTCTTATTCCTACCAGCTGGGCCCATTGCTAATATGCTTTTCAGTGGGCTTGCTTCTGCCTGGCCAGCACCTGAGCTGCCCCAGCTTGTAATTAGCCTGCCTTCGCTTCATGAGCTTTCCAGGGTGGTTCTTCTAAAAGCTTGTATGAATTGCTATTACTGTCTCTTTATAGTTTAAAAATGAATCCTTTTTTTTTTTTTGTTCTTTGCAACTCATTTGCTTTTTTCTTTTCTTTTCTTTAAATTACTATTAACACCTGTTGATTCTTTTTTTTTTCTGACTGGCCTGCCACTGCATTCCTGCTCCCCCTCTCCCTCTAGCTGGGTTTGTCAAGTCGCCCATGTCAGAAACTAAGCTCACGGGGGACGCCTTTGAGCTGTACTGTGACGTGGTCGGGAGCCCCACGCCAGAGATCCAGTGGTGGTACGCAGAAGTCAACCGGGCAGAGTCTTTCAGACAGCTGTGGGACGGTGCTCGGAAGCGCCGTGTCACCGTAAACACCGCCTACGGGTCAAACGGCGTGAGTGTGCTGAGAATTACCCGGCTCACCTTGGAGGACTCTGGGACTTACGAGTGCAGGGCCAGCAACGACCCCAAGAGGAATGACTTGAGGCAAAACCCCTCCATAACATGGATTCGAGCCCAGGCCACCATAAGCGTCCTTCAGAGTGAGTCCAGCACCCTACAGTAGTAGTACTGTAGTCATTAGAGGTGGCCTGACGCCCCTTCCCTTCTGCTTCCTTCCCTCATCCCCAGTATGATCACTCACCCCACCCCTTGTCTTTGTTTTTTCAAACCCACGACCCTTCTGATTGTAGTGTATACAAACATCTGTGGCAACTCTCTCTCCCTCTTTTATTTTTTAACCCCCTTCTTTGCCATCTTCTCTACCTCCTTTATCTCTCAACCCATCTCTGTGTCTTTCTCCTCAGGAACAAAGAACTTGGGGAAATCTGTGCCTGTCTAAAATCAGCTGCGCTGGGGAGAGTTGGGGAGGGAGAACTGGGAATGTTGTTTGCTTTTTTTTTAATTGAATCTTAAATAACCAAGCAGTCAAACGAGGGTAGCCTTGAAATGATTTCTCTCCCTCCCTTTTAATTTTGTAATAGGTTTTCTGCTGTCCTTTTACTGATTATCTTCTCTTGGTGCCTTTCAATTTTTTTGTTTCCCTCCCCAATCTAACTCTGTTTTATTTTTCTTCTGGTCATCTGTTGGAAGCTCTCTGAGTAGCTGCCTGCACCTCTGTGGTTTATGGTTCTAAGTGGTGTCTGCCCAGCCTTTCCCTCACTGTGACTCAGTGTTCTCTTGTTCTGTGATGGGAATGTTGCCTTGGGTGCAGTGTGGTGGTGTGTTTTGGTTGTCGGGTGGCATGTAAGCTTGGATATTCCCTTAGTTCTACCTCTTTTTTCTTTTCTGAAACAGTTGCATGTGCTTCTCTGATCACGCCCTTCACTGAAGCAGCACCTCCCCACCGGTCCTGTCCATTCAGGCTCCTGTTCCTTTGAAGGCAGCAGCCAGTGATGTCCTCCATGCTGCTTGCAGTGAGTGAGGAGCCAGGTGACACCTAGTTGGAAAGTATTTTTATTAAAAGCCCACCATGCTGTTTTGAACTGAGAGTTGCATTTAATTCCTGTCCACAGAGTTCAACTCTGATGACTGGCTGTTAGCATAGTGTTCCTCCTCCCTAAGGCTTGCAGCTCCAAAGTAGTTTGGAAGCCATGCATGGTGACCTTTTGTTTATAGCTTGCAAAAGAGGAAACTGAATTCCAAACCTGTTTCTGAGAGTGATAAGAGGTAAGCAGAGTTGGCCCAGATCCGTCCCTTCATTGATTATGGCAGGGACAAGTGAGATACCAGACACTGGAGCTTTTGTTGCCACTTCTGTTCCTGGAAAATGACTCACTGTTTGTGGGAAGGAGAAGCCAGCACAGAGCCAATGCTGTCAATGCAGGGAAGGTTCAGGCCTGGTAATAATTGAGGGCCAATCCTCTATCCTCTATTTCATAGAAAGATCCTCTGAGCTTTTCACCTCTTCAAGGACTCCATGAGAGATTTCTAGCTAGTTCCAGCTTAAAGAATTGATTGATTTAAGAAAAAATAAGTAGTTAGATATATTTCTGAGGAATTTTGTAATAAGTATAAGGCTGGAGGTAATATGACTTTGAGTCTGTATTAAGAGATTAGTTTTGGTTCTTATATCTTAGAAGATCCCCTGGTGGAGAAGCAAAAAAAAAAAAAAGTCAGAGGAGAGAGAGGAGAAGCTGCTGCAGTTGACACTGTGGAATCAGAGAGCCTGCTTCTGGAATGGAGAAAAGAAAATCTTGTCTTTGTGAAAATGGGGAACATTAACCCAGCAGTTTTTCATTCTTTTCTTTAACAATTTTCCCCCCCTTGCACGCTTCCTTTTCCTGCCCCCTTGATCCTTTCCTAATAAAACAGAATTACCCAAATGGCCACGAACATCTATCTGCTGGAGTTTGTAGACATGGACTGGACTGGGTATTTGGTTGTTTGTACCTCAAGGAGTCCGACTCAAGTAGACAGAGCTAGAAAGGCCATGCTTGGAATTCCAAGCTTGGGAATGCCTACTTATCAGCCTGGAGAATACCTATCATTCCCCTAGGTTCCCAGGAAGCAGGCTTTTCCCAGTTTGAGTTTCCATTTTTGGCATGCTCATACTGTTGAACCAAACCCTGGCTAGTTAAGTTACATCTATAGACTTCTAGTAGTCATTTAACCCTAGTTAAAATGTTTGGGGAGCCAGGCTGCTGTTGCTGCTGTTTTTGCTTGGTGGTATTTTTTTTTAAATTAATTTTTATTAAACTCACTGAATTCAACTCTAATTGGATTGTTTTCTGATTTTACCATCTACCTGAGGACATTTTTTTTTTCCTGGAAGAATGAAATCTTCTGTTGAAGAGTAGCCTCCTGGCAGTTTTGACTCCTGTATAGCTTAAGTAATGTAAGGCAGGACTATAGATGTGCCCAGTGCTAGCATGTGTCAGGCCATAGCAACCAACACACACACACACACACACACACACGCACACACGACCTGGCTATGGGACAAACACATACACAAAACGGCCTGGGTATGGGTCTTCTACCCTATGCTGCTACACAGGAGTCAATTGTAGATGGGGTTTATTTTTATTTTTATTTTTTTTTAAAAAGAAGTGTGTTTTCCTAAAGTGTTCATCTCTCTTGGACTTTGGGCCTTGTTTGGCCACAGGGAAAAAAGCCCCACCTTTATCCTGGTGCAGAATGCAGATGTGAGAGTGGGGCCCAGGAGCTTGGTCCAGGACTGGTTTCCTTATACAGCAGTCACAGGAGGCAGGTAACTCCACCCCATAGCTTTCCTGTAGTGCAAAATCGTATTTAAACCTATTTAAATTATCCTACTTGCTCCCAGCTGACATGCTCCTGAATCGCTAACACTTAAAGGAAAAGATGCTTTCCTTTGCCTTCCAAGAATTCTTGGCAGAAAGTCTACCAAGTTGCTTTCATCAGCTTCTTAACCTCCCTAAGCTGCATCGCCATTTGTGGTCATTTGCATCGCCACAGGTAAGAGTAGCCTTTACTTTGGCCTCCTTGTGTCTAAACATCTGGAAGCTCTTGGCCTCATTCTTCGAGTTCGCCCTTTCTCAGTGCAGTCTGAGAGGAAGAACCAGAAGGAGAGTCCCAAGTGGGACAGGAAATAAAATTGGATAATAAAAATTCAGTAACAATCTAAAAATGTGTTTGGGTTTTAATGTTGCCTTTATCTTTTTTCATTTCTCTTCTGTGGAGTACTGGTTCTATCTTTCTCTTTTTTGTTTTGCTTGGTTTTGATTTTTCTTGGAATCGTGATGCTTTCTGCTGATGGTGTGTGTGCGCCTTCCATTGCAGGGTTTGTAGCCGTTCTGCTCGACATCTTAAGGCCCAGGGACTTGGCTTCTGTCCAGTGTGTTTTGGAAACCATGGGACACCACTGCGCTAACATGTTTACATGCATCTGCTTCTGTCTTAGTGGCTGCTATGCCTCCATTATTTGTACATAGAAACCCTGTTTGATGTTACCAGTAAGGACCAGTGCTGAATGGAAGATAACTGCTGTCTTTATGCCCGAGTTGGAAAATGGTCAGAATGGATTAATTGATCAAGTTTGAGGATTTGCATTATTAATCACAAGTTTCTTTGAAGATACTTGTTCTCCTCTTAGAAATGTTACATTGACTAGGAGGTCTGTGGGCTGTACATTTTCAGCTATCCCATGACTTCCTCTTCTTCTCCCCCAAGTAAAGCAAGCTTTTTGAAAACTTGAGTTCAATTGGAGGGGGAAGAAAGTTCTGTCCTCAAGACTAAGAACACTATACTCCATAAAACAGTCATGGGCAGTTGCATGCAGATAGGAAGTAGCCTCGTGCAGGGAACTGGGAGGCTGCTCAGAGGTTTCTGAGAAAGAATTGAGAGGGAGGGGGCCCACTTCTGATTTGGATGGGAAAAGATACCAATATAGATTAACCTGATAATAATTGACCAAAGCAAACCCTGAGCCTGAGAAAAGATTAAAGTCAAACAACAAACTTAGAAATACCTTGACTTTAAAGCTATTGATATATTTCAAAGTGCTATAAAGAAGAATCTTCTAGGAATGATATAGTATGACTTAAAGATTTCTTCTCATTGTGCTATGTATGATAACATTACTCAAATTAGTTATTTTTGTAGATACTGAACTAATGATCTTAGATCATGGAGCCCAGGTGAGGGTGAGGAAACCAGATAGGCACTGTGCATTAGGGTGGATGGAGGTGGAGGGGTGTTTTGGGATGGGCACAAGAATAGACAACTCAATCAGATGTGTTTTCAAGGCTCAACTTTGCCACTAGTAATAATTGTGGCCCTGAGCAAGGCATTTTTTGCCTTTTTAGCTTTTAAAGAGTGAGATTCCATTAATTCCTAGGGCCTGTAAACCCTAAAATTGTGGGAGCCCACAATATCTACACATATTGCACTCTGGTTATAATCATGTAATATTGGAATGAAATGTGTTTTTAAGTGCAATGATGAAAAAGAATTTGTTTTGGGAATATATTGACATGGGCTGGAGAGTAGAATTGATACAGTTCCTTAAGAATTCCCCCTTGGCAAAATTCAGAGAATGCAGTAGAATTCTAATGGGAAATCTGCTTTTAAGATTTACACTGTCTTTCTGTATAAATAATGGCCATGGCTGGTTTGCCATAGAAGTTTTATTGGATTTAAGCATGGGAAAAGCCATACATGTATTATATAATTATACCTATTACTGTACTATGGCCTGCAACTCCATAGGGAGTTTATGACTTACATAAATGATACTGCCTTTGTCTTCAGAACAGCAAGATGGAGCCTGGCTTTTTAAAATTGAAGCTAAATCATGGTTCTTATATTGGTTTTTTTTGTTTTGTTTTTTTAAAGTGTGGTATTCAGAACCGTAAGTGGATTGTTGCCAGTACATGCTCTCATTCTTCCACGTTTAGGCTAACTGGTCTTCAGGCTGTTGTCTGCGCTAGTGGTCATTTGCTTATAATCATTGTTTTTTTTTTTCTTTCTTTTTTTTTTCTTTCTTCCTCCAAAGTGATAAAGTGAAATTCCTCGTGTGGTCCTGTCTGCCCTCCCTCTTCTTCTAGTTCCCCTCCTACCCTATCCAACTCTCAGGCCAGGGCTGCAGAGGATGGAAGGTTATGGCCTCCTATCATTGTTTGCTCTTATTACAGAGCCAAGGATTGTCACCAGTGAAGAGGTCATTATTCGAGAAAACATCGTCCTTCCCATTGTCCTGCAGTGTAACCTCACCTCCAGCTCTCACACACTTACTTACAGCTACTGGACAAAGAATGGGGTAGAGCTGCCAGCCACTCTTAAGAATGCCAGCAACATGGAATACAGGTAAGAGGAGCTAGCTCCTGGGAAGGGGGGAGGGCATGCTGCTGAGTTAACATTCATGAGTTACCATGCTATGTGGATAAGCTGGGGACTGAAACAGACTTGATCTTCCCAGTGGTGCCATGGGAGAACAATGGGCAGTCTATCTGATTAACCCTGGAACCCACTGGAGTGGCAAGTCGGCTTGCAGGCTTCCCTGGGATTCTGATGAAAAATCAAGTGAGGCTTGGGTGTGGGACAGGAATTGGGATAATAAAAAGAGCAGAAAGGAGTGATTTGCTCTGGGTCATAATGCTAATTGTTAGTCACAATTAGTACTTAAATTTCTAGAGTTCATCTAAAACTGTGAGGAATTAGATTGAATCAACTTTGGGATTCTTAGAGCAAAACATCTCCCTTAAGTGATCTTTCTTTTTTTTTTTTTTTTTCCCTTTTCTCTTCTTCTCCCTGCCTCTTTTGAAACAGTCCCTCGGCCAAGGACTATCCACGTAGGTTTGTATCCAAAGACGAAATTTGTAGGTGAAAGGAG